>NW_016107691.1:167839-281747 GCF_001604975.1 Cebus imitator | reverse complement strand
GCCCCCTCCCGGGTACAGTACACACAGCTCTGCCCCGCCCCCTCCCGGGTACAGTACACACAGCTCTGCCCCGCCCCCTCCCGGGTACAGTACACGCAGCTCTGCCCCGCCCCCTCCCGGGTACAGTACACACAGCTCTGCCCTGTGCCCTCCCAGGTACAATACACACAGCTCTGCCCCACCCCCTCCCGGGTACAATACACACAGATCTACCCCACCCCCTCCCGGGTACAATACACACAGCTCTACCCCACCCCATCTTGGGTACAATGCACACTGCTCTGCCCTCTCTAGTATAGTAGACACTGCTGTACCCCACCCCCTCTCTAGTATAGTAGACACAGCTCTGCCCCACCCCCTCTCTAGTACAGTAGACACAGCTCTGCCCCACCCCCTCCCCGGTACAATACACACAGCTCTGCCCCACCCCCTCCCGGGTACAATACACACAACTCTAACCCACACCCTCCCAGGCACAGTGCACACTGCTCTGCCCCACCCCCTCTCTAGTATAGTAGACACTGCTCTGCCCCACCCCCTCTCTAGTACAGTAGACACAGCTCTGCCCCACGCCCTCTCTAGTACAGTAGACACAGCTCTGCCCCACCCCCTCTCTAGTAAAGTAGACACAGTTCTGCCCCACCCCCTCCCGGGTACAATACACACAGCTCTGCCCCACCCCCTCCTGGATACAGTGCACACTGCTCTGCCCCACCCACTCTCTAGTACAGTAGACACAGCTCTACCCCACCCCCTCCCNCCCCACCCCCTCCCGGGTACAATACACACAGCTCTGCCCCACCCCCTCCCAGGTACAATACACACAGCTCTGCCCCACCCTCTCTCTAGTATAGTACGCACAGCCCAGCGCTGCCCCCTCCTGGGTACAATACACATAGCTCTGCCCCGCCCCCTCCTGGGTACAGTGCACACAGCTCTGCCCTCTGTTAGGTACAGTGGCACACAGCTCTGCCCGCCCCCTCCCATGTACAGTACACACAGCTCTGCTCCACCTCTTCCCAGGTACAATACACAGCTCTACCCCACCCCGCCCAGGTACAGTACACACAGCTCTACCCTGCCCCCTCCTGGGTACAATACACACAGCTCTGCCTGTCCCCTCCTGGGTACAATACACACAGCCCTGCCGTCTCTTGGGTACAATGGCATAGAGCTCCAACTCCTCCCAGGTACAGGGGCACACAGTGCTGCTCCCCTCCCATCATGGCCTTCCAGAGGACCCTCAGGTCTCCCTTCCCCAGGCCTGGACACGGTGCTTGGCCCAGGACCAGTGCAGGGCAGAGAGAGGACACAGTCTGCACTTCTGCCCTCCATGCTCTGGATCCTCTAGACTATGAGGAAAAGGGGCAAAGGCCTTTCCATTTTTGGGTGCTATGGGTCTAGAGCCACACCCCAGGGACCTCCATTGTACCATGCCCTGACCCCACAATGAGCACTCCTCTCCTCGCCTCTGCTCTCTGCTCCTTTCCCCCAAGGGAATGTCTGAATTCCCTTTGGCAGGGGACACATCTGCCTGGCAGGCAGGCTTTGGGCTGGGATCCTTCTGGGGTGACTCAGGACCAGACCTCCACCCTAGTGTCCACTGACATGAAGACATCAAATGTCCTTGCCCTGACTGGCGGTTCCTGCAGGAACCTTTCCTGCTTTCTGTTCCTGGTTGCCGTGGAGAGCACTGCCACTGGGCTCCTGGAAGAGTCGAGCTCCTGTCCTCATGCTCATAAGCCACTAACCTCCTAGGGACACAAGTTTCTTCCAAGAACCAAATGATACTTCCATCCAAGCATAGCACAAGCAGCTCCTCCAGCCATGGGCTCCCCTATTGCATGCCACCCTAAATTTTATAGTGACTCTCTTGGGGCACCCTTACATCTGACCCAAAGGAGGAACACACTCTCCTTGACTATAGATATTGAAAGGACAATCAGTGGCCAAGCCATCTACGTCTAAAAGTTTCTTGCAAATAATCTTTTCCTCTGCTGAGCAACTCACCTCTTCTCAAAGCTAGAGGCAGTGGGTGATGAAGATGGATCCTGTTGGCTATTGTTAAATCCTGCAGGAATGTGTCTAGCATGAGTTTTTCAGAGACACTTCTCTGAGACAACAGAAAGTGCCATTGCTGTCCAGTTATCAAATTTGAAAGACCAGACACAGAAATGTTATCTGTGAGAAGCAGAATACAGTCGACTTTTATTTTACTCTTTTTGTGTGTCTGTTATCTAACGGTGTGCCAAAATTGGGAATGCCTTCCTTCTCTGGCAGCAAAGTGCTTTGATTCCTTTGCTTCCAACGAAATAGAAACCGCAGGACACCAAGAGGCAGCCACCAGCTAGAGGAGTTCACCCCCCTTTCGTTCCCCTTTAAATTTCCAGGCATGCCACTAAACAAGCTCGGCTCGGAAAGGGGCAGGTAGAAAGCAGCCTCCGTCTTTGACACCACCGCCTTTTCTCCCGGCTGTGTTAAATCTTTCTTCCCCACCTCAGTGAAATCTCGGGCAGGCTTCACAGCGTTTCTGATCCCTAACAAAGAAGAGAAAGTCTGGTCTGGTCCGATATCAAAACTCCAGGCTTTTATCTCATTAAAAACTTTTGCTCCTCCAGCCCTTATCTCAATGAGGCCTTCAGCTGGGAAAGGAAGAGTGGTTACTTTTTCCTCTCCTTGTCCCCCACTCCTCCTCTGCATCGCAGACCCTGTGGCTCCAGTGGCCACCTGGGTAGAGGATGGCATCAGGCAGCCTTCCATTTCATGGTGTTGCCAAGGCTCCCCATGTTGCGAGCCCAGATGTTGCCGCCTATGGAGTGAATGTTGTTGCCCCTCGATCCACATGTTGAAATTGTAGCCCCTAAAAGGATGGTATTAGGAGTGGGGCTGTTGTGTGTGGCATTAATGATTGGGTCATGAGGATGGGGGCCCCACGAATGGATAAGGGCCCTTATGAGAGAGGCCCCAGAGAGCTCCCGCCTCTCTCCACTGTGAGGACAGCACGAAGGGCCAGCTGCAGCCTGCAAGGGAGCAGCCCTGAGCCCAGCCCTGCAGACGCCCAACCTCAGACTCCAGCCTGCAGCCCAGTGAGGAGTAAATGTCTGCCGCCTCCAAGCCACTGACTGAGGGCTCCATCACAGCAGCCACAGGTCCCTCCGACGCTGGCTTGTCCCTTCCATGGGACTCCCAGCTTCTTGACTTATGAGCAGGACTGAGACTGTGTGCAGGGTTGCACCCTCGTTCCTCTGTCCCTGTCCCTCCACCCTGAGCAGACTTCTAGGCCACCCCTCTGCAGGCGCCTTTTATGAGCAGAATCTCATTGAAGGTGGCCCAGTCTGCCTTCTTTTTATGGGGCCCACATGGAGCCTGCAGGACAGCTGTGGTGGGAGCAGGGTCAGTGCCGAGGAGCCAGCAGCCCCGCAGTTGTCCCCCTCACCCTGCCCGTCCCAGTTTCTCTCTTGGAAGTGGCTCAGGGGAGTCAGAAGCTTGGGAAGGGGTACTTGCTAATCTCAGAGTTGTCCCCCAGGGCCCTTCACCTGGCGAAGGGGAGAAAGCAGTAGAATATGCCAGCAACCCTCTTCTCCAGCCTCCCTCCCACAGTCAGTTCTCAGCCCTCCCTTCTATGGCCTTTGCAAATCCAGCACCATGTCACATTTCAAGGTCCAAGCCAGGAATTGTGTTTGGCTATACTGGAAGAACTTCCCAAAAAGTGGCCTGAGTGCACCACAGAGATGAAACCTGGAGGTGGGGTTCACACTGTTCTGAGGCCGTGCCCTGAGAGTCTCATTCTGCCTTTCACAACAACTGAGCCACTGTTGAGTCTTCAGGATGGTTGCAGAACTCGTTTTCCTCTTCGTATTTCAAGCAGGAAAACGGGGGAAGGAGAAGAGGGACAGACTCCAGGGGTCAGCCCTCCTTCCTCTCCCTTATGTTTTGAGGTATCACAGGACCACCTGAACTCCACGGAAAACCAGGGAAGAAAAGAGAATGGTTATCAGGAAGGGCAGGAATCTCTACCACAGATAAGCCGGCATCTGGCCCCAAGATGTGGAAGCCGACACTGGGGTCTCGGGGTTGGGGCCTCAGCCAAACCAGATGTCAGCGAAAGTCCCATTTTCACATCCTGTTTTCCTATCATGCCAGATATTTCATGCACTCCTCTCAGCCTGCTTTCTGAAAGGTGGAATTCTTCAAAGATCTGAACCCATGCAACTCACTTGTGTGAGTAAGAGACATCAGATGCCTGAGGTTCCACAACTGTAGCCAAGGCTTCCTAAGCTCCACCAAGGGGCTGAGGGGCTGACATCTTCTGGGAAAGGGGAACGGGTTGGTGTGTTCTATTCCTTCTTATGTAGGTTTTCTCTTGAGGCATAAAATGAGGACCCGAGCTAACATCAAATCAAAATATTTGTTTTACCGTAGCTAGGATACCTATAAAAAAAATCCCATAACTTTTATATACATCAAAAGGAAAAGCAAACAAAATAAGATAAAGACAATTTAGATATAGTATAATTATAAAATGAGGACATAAACTCTGCAAAGAGGACCTTTGGTCTCTGCAAGAAGCCATGAAGATCTCGACTGGCCCTGTTAAAGAATGTGGCTCTCACCCATTAATTCCACTGACTACCCACGAGGAGGAAAATGTTTTGGAATGAAGAAGTTTGCCTCCAGGGACTTTCTTTCTTTCTTTTCACCCATTGAAAAAAATCAAGCTTTATTTTGATTTCTAGGCACATATCTTTTATATTCCTGAAGTAAAAACACTTTTTATTTAAAATAAAGTTATTCCCTTGAGTACAAGTATTCAATAAAGGATTTATTTTTTAAAGCCTTCATGAACTTTAATATTCTTTTTTTGTCATGGTAAGAACACTTCACATGAAATCTACCCTCTTAAATTTTTAAGTGCACAATACTGTATTGTTAACTATAGGTACAGTGCTGTACAGCAGAGCTCCGGAACCAGGGACTTAGGCAATAGGTGTTTTCATCCTTATTTTCTCGTAATGGTAACACATTCCTGGTTTATGTACACGTTTTAAAAGAAACTGATTCCCAAGGATTTTCTTATTAAATGCCTGCACTTGAGCTGGGGTGGGAGCACTTGTCAGTCTCCTCTCCAGGGAAAAATGGAGCCTCAATGGGGAGAAGTGCCAGCTCAGAAGAAAATCAATAGGGTATGAACAACAAAAGATAATAAATCCAGACTAAACGAGGAAAGAAGTAACTCCTGTAGCTATCCTCAGTGAGGGATATCACAAAACTTTTGTATAGTCAGGAATTTACCCATTCCCTCAAAGTTTGAAACAAAAAATCTTACCAAGCAAAACAGTGCTATCATTGAAAGTCATTTTTGCTTTTGCATGCCTTTATTCTTTCATAGTTCCTGATATATCCCCCTTTCTACCTTTTCTTGAATCAATTTTGATCATTTTCATTTTTAAAATAAAATCACTTTTTCAAGGTTTCAAAATGATCAGCACAGAGCTGTCCTCTGTCTGTAAACACAGTATCTTCCTCATTTTTACGTTGTAAAACGTTTTCATCCTATGGCTAAATTTTCTATACTGCTAACAGGCTGTGGTCAATAAATTAGGGTGCTCCATGTTTATTGTATTGATCACTTGCCTGTAAAGGAAAAAACAGGTTTTTTCTCCTACTGTATTATCACTCGACACCCTCAATACTTCACTTCTGACATTAGACGTGTGTGGGTTTTCCCCACATACCAAACAATCCTCTAGGGGACACCAGCTGGGTGTCTCATAATTTAACTCAATTTCAACACTGCCTACCTGGAGATTCTGTTAGACCCCACAGGTTGAGGGCTCAGCACCACAAGTCTGCTCCCACTTCAGATGCTAATCACCAGCCCCACGTTGTTTTTCCTGTGCTTCCAACTGACCTGCTGTGAATCAGGGTTCCCATGACCTTGCTCCTCATATTTAATAATTTGCCAGGACAAATCGAAGAACTCAAAGAAACATTTTACTTACTATTGCCAATTTATTATAAAAAGACATAAGTATTTATTACAAAAGTTAAGACATAAAAAGGATAAAAGCAATGGGATGAAAAGATATGCCATGAAAATATTAACTGAAAGCTGCAGACAAACACAGGCATCACAAAAGATAAAAGGAAATATTATGCGTGGAAAAAGGGATATCGCACAATGATAAAAGAGTCAATTCTGCAAGAAGACATTAATAATTCTAAACATATATGCACCTAGCAACAGTTTTAAAACACATGGAGCAGAATCCGATAGGTCTGAAAGAAGAAACAGACAAATCCATTAATATATCTAGAGACTAAATAAGTGGACCTTGGATTTATTCATGAGTTCTTCTAATTTTCTTGTTTTCAAAATTCTTCTTGTAAGGCTCTCATTTCCTTTCTCTTGCTTTCTTTAGCTCTGCTTTTAAAAATTAAAAGACTTTAAAAATTGAATTCTTAGTTTATTTTCAGGTTTTCTTATGTACTATTGAAGGTACTTAAGGCTTTGAATAATCCTCTGAATATAGTTTTAGTTGTTCCCATTTGCTTAAATATGTAGTGTTTTCACAATTGTTGCTTTTTAAACAAATTTTAATTGAAGTCTTATTTTCCTTCAGCCAAGAACATTTTTTCTCCAAGAAGACTGCAGGTACTAGTCAAAGGAAAAAAAATTAAGGTAATAATAGACATTAAAGAAGTCTGTTAGATCCACGTCCCTGAATGGAAAGCCTAAAGAGTTCCAATATGTTATTTCTTTTTAAATAATTGTGATATCTAATTCAAACTTCACAGGGTAGTTCCAAAGATAATGTGGAAGAATACCCTTAGAAAAATGATGAGCATGATCTTATGTTACTAGATAATAATATTATTAAAAGGCATAATACAATGGTGTGATCCTGGCACTAGAATAGCTGAGCAGATAAATGGAAACTGACCTTGTATGTATGACAAACTTATGTGTGATAGAGGTAACACAGAATGCAGGAGCAAGGAAAATAGGAAGAAAGTCTAAGACATCAGAAGAAGAGTCTAGATTGTGCAATAAATGCTACTGGGATGTTGGCTAACTACTCTTAAAAAATATAGATCATCACCTTACACCAAAGTTAATTACAGATGGATTAAAGATTTCCAAGTAAAAAGTGAACCAATAAAATAAATAAAAGAAAATAAATGTGATTATTTACCTTACGTGAATATAGAAAAGGACTTCTAAGATAAATTTTATTGTTTTTATCCAAGTAATACATATTCTATGTAAAATCGTAATGTGGCTATTACTAAAATAAAAATTACCCGCCATTCCATAACCCAAAGAGTTCTCTACTAACATTTTAATATAAATCTTTCCAGAGATTATGTATGAATATGTATATAATGGTGTTATAGACCCTGTCTTAGTCCATTTATATTGCTATAAAGAAATACCTGAGGCTGGGTAATTTATAAAGAAGAGATGTTTATTTGGCTCATGGTTCTACAGGCTGTATAGCAGGTGTGGCTCCAGCACTTGCTCTTGGTGAGGCCTCAGGAAGCTTCCACTCATGATGGAGGTAGCGGGGAGCTGGTATGTCACATGGTGATAGCATGAGGAAGAAAGAGAGAGAGGAGAGGGAGGTGCCAGGCTCTTTTGAACAATCAGTTCTCATGGAACTCACAGAGCAAGAACTCTCTCATTTCCTTGAAGACAGCACCAAGCCCTTCATGAGGGACTCCTCCCGCGACCCAAACACCTCCCACCAGGCCCTCCTTTGCCTCCCTGCATGGCCAGGTGTGGAATCCTGAGGAAGGCTAGGCCCCAGAGGAGCCTTGGACCACTCACTGCCTTCCAGTGCCCTGCAGGGCAGCAGGCATTAGAGTTTCTCCCATCGAGATTCCCAAACTTATCTGAGATTCTATCCATCCTGCCTCAGAGGCCTCAGCCCTGAGGCTTCCCCAACACCACCCAGGGTGCAAATGCCATGCCAGCCATGCAGGAGGTGGAGATATAACTTCATTCTGATTTTTCCTTCTCCATTCCTTATTCTTCACTGCCCGGGCAGACCCCATAACTTCTCTGGTCCTGTAGATGGCAGGGGCAGTGATAGTTATAGTCGTCGTGGTGCCAATACAGCTTCCTAGGGCCACATTAAATCACCAGCCTCTGTTTCAATTCAGTGATCCAGATGTCCTCATGCAGGAAGCAATCAGACAGGATTTAGAGCCAGGTCTCCTTCCCCTGCCCTGGGGCCTGCTACAGACCAGGAAGAACCGAGTGCTCAGCTTCTTTCACTCCTTCATCATGCCAAACTACCTTACCTGCTGTGGGGAGCAGGGGACAGAAAGGATTTTCCTTGACTGGGACCATGGTTGTTCTCTGGTTTCTGGAAAGTTCCAGGTGTTTTGAGCTGACGCTTCCTCTTACAGGGCCTTCAGGGGGCTGCTCATCCTAGGGGATGCCTCATATTAACAGCCCCCTTGCTGTGACCACTGCCAATTCCTTTTGCAGCCTCGGATCTGTGTGTCTCCTCAAGCTCAGGGCAGCCAGGAGGCCCCCTCAGGCATGTGTCTACCTCCAGTTCAGGGGACATGCTCACTGAATCCTTAGCCCAGCAAATCTTGGAAGCAGAGTGATTTTCCAAACCAGAGCCCTTTAGCTTAGCCTCTGCAGGTCACTCAGCCAACCCTCACCCTCTGTACTTTAATGTGTGATTCAGACAGTGTGCCATGGCATTCCCCAGACTGCAAGGGCAGACAGCAAGCTCTCTAGCAGTTTCTTTGATACTATGACAAGATCACACCCCTGCCACACCCCTTGGGCAAGGTAGGAATCACAGCACGACTCTCTCCCAAGTAATCCTATTCCATATATTTCTCAAAGGCCGATTATTGGTCCTCTTATATCATCAATATGGATGAGAGGTTAAGAGCTGTATAAATGGTTTTTATGACTTTTATTATTTTTCATATAAATTCCTCACACTTTAATGTGTATTTAAGCCACCTGGAGACCTTGCAAAGGTCCAGACTCTGAGGGGGCAGGTCTGAGGTGGGACCAAGATTCCATAGTTTAACAGCCCCCAGATGGTATCCATTGATTGGACCACACATGCACAGCAGAAGGCCAGTAGCTCTGGCTGCTGCACACTGGAATCGTTTGGAGAGATATAAAAAGCACTGAAGCCTACAGTCAGCCATGGAATCTGATGTCCTTCATCTGGGGCATGGCCCAGTTTCAGGGGTTTGGAAAGCTCCCAGGGGGTGGTGCCATGCAGCTGGGGAGAAGTACAGACCCAGGCAGGTACCAGGGACCTGCACTCTGCTGTCTTCGGGCATCAGGCCCCCACTCCTTTTGACTTGCTGTTACATGGCTTTATTCTACCTGGGCTGATGGGAAAACTGACTGTGGTTGGTGGTATTGACTTCGTGTCCTGAGGCTTTTAGAGTTTTGCTTTGGAAAAACAGAAGAAAATGAACTTTAAATGCCAATCTAGAAAAGAGGAAAAAGGAGAGAAGCAGAAATGATCTGATTTTAAATCTCAAGTGACTGACTTTACCTGGAAATGACCAGATCAGAGTTGCCGCTGTCTGAAGAAAGGGTGTGAGGTGAAATTGAATACAGATGTAGACAAATGCAACATGCTACAAATGTTTGTTATCTGAGGACAAGGCTCAAAAATATCACATCTACCAGAATTACATCACTGGAGTTATATAAGCATGTTGCACCCATAAGATAAAATGCTTTGTAGGCATAAAAAGGTGCTTTCAAAGAATATGTAATGAGATGAGAAAATGTTAAGTAAAAATATATATTAAGAACTTTATATGCAAAATAATTTCAAGTTTTTTAAATAATGTGTGTATGTTTATTTTCAGAAAGAAAGCTTAAAGGAAATATTCCACAATATGGACAACAGTGATAAACTTATTAATGATTTTAATTTTGTTTTTTCCATTTTTCTGCATGTTTAGGGATTTTCATCTTTTTTTAAAAAAATGAACATATGTTAATGTAATCAGACAATAGTATAAATAAAAAACAAAATAAGCCAAAGAGGTAAAGGAAGCACCAAGACTGCTGGGGCTGCCTCAGGGCTGAGGTCCGAAACTCACAGTGCACAGATGAGAGACCAGTTCTCATAAAGAAGGTGGGAAGGAGATGAAGAGGGGGGTCAATGAGAAATGATCACCACCAGGACCATTATACTGGTAGCAATACTTGGCAGGAGAGGCAACCATGACCAGCTTGCTCAACCCCTGCTCAGTCTCATGAGGTTGTGTCTGGAGCCATCCCTTCCCTGGAAATAACAAGCTCAAAAAACACATCCTGTGTTGGACTCACCACCACGCTTGAGGACACCTTCCTCTGTTGTTTCCTTGTGTGTACTTCTTTGGTCTGCTTCAGCATGTCCGTCATATGGCACCTGGCCAACCTTACTGCCATATCTGTTGCCAGGAGGAAGGAAATGAGGTTCTTCACCTACAGCCTGAGAGGGGCACGTGCAGACCACCTCCCTGCATCGGCTGCAGGACAAGACACCCTGGTCATGGGGAACCAGCACTCCCTAGAGAAGCTTCTCAATGTAAGTAAAGTATTGTTCCATCCAGTGCCTGTGTGAGTTGTGTCTTTCTTGGCGACCCTGACACCTACAAACTGTGCAGTGGGTTGACATCCTGCTCCTGGTGGTAGGCAGCAGGTGTCACCTGCTTCAAATACTAATGACTACGTGAGCACTTCCTTGGTGCCAGATGCAGTGCTTGGTATCTAAGCATCTCTGTGCCATGATGAGACTGAGCTCTTGTTTATCCCTCCCTATTTCACAGTTGGGAAAGTTGAGGCAGTAAGCATTGAATGACCTGGCCGAGGCCATACAGCTCATAGTGCAATGCTGAGACTCAATCTCAAATCTGTCTAGCTTTAGATCCCCAAACAGGAGAATCTCAAACAGTCTTGCTGCCTCTCCCTCCCTCAAGAGAAAGTGGAAATCTCCAGGGTCAACTGAACAAACTCCTCCTTCACGTTGTCCAAGTTTGGGCTGAGTTGCACACTGAGCAGCCTCTGGGGCCAGGTGAGGCTGTGTAAGCTTTTGCTTTAATCAGCTCCCAAAAGATTGCCTCCCTCCTGCCCCTTCAGTGCTAGTGATTTGTCTCTGGAATTTAAATGGTTTGCTCTCCTAGGAAGCCTCATTCATTCATTCATTCATTGCTTTGTTCATCAATTCGTCAAACAACAAGTAAGTCTTATTTTGTGCGGAGCATTGTGAAGGCTCACAATCTACATTATTACCTAACTAGTTAACCAGCTAGGAGTAAAAAATGGAACTTGTAGGTCAAATGACAGAGTGGGCACATGTAAAATCCCCCCCAACATGTACTCCGAAAGTGTGGAGGTAACTGCTATGGTCTAAAGACTTGTGTCCCCCACCAGAATTCATAGGTTGAAACCTAATCTCTAGTGCAATAGTGTTGAGAGGTGGGACATCTGGGCAGCAATTAGATCACAGGGGCAGAGCCCTCATGAATGGGTTAGTGCCCTTATAAAAGAGGCCAGGGAGAACTTTTTTGTTCCTTCTGCCATGTGAAGACACAAAAAAAGGCATCAGCTATGAGGAATGGGCCTTCACCAGACACTGAACCTGCTGGTGTCTTGATCTTGGACTTCCCAGACTCCAGCACTGCAAGAATACATTTATATTGTTTGTAAACTACTCAGTCTAAGGTGTTTCGTTACAGCAGCTCAAATGGACTGAAACAGCATCCAGCTATCTACTTAAGTTTTAAGAACTTAGATAAGCTCTAAAGTAATAACTGAAATTTCCAGGTGGCAGACACAAACTCAGTACAAGTGAATAAAATTAGGAACACATGACACGCAGGCCGGATGCAGTGGCTCATACCTGTAATCCCAGCACTTTGGGAGGCCAAGGTGGGTGGATCACTAGAGGTCCAGAGTTCCAGTCCATTCTGGCCAACATGGTGAAACCCTGCCTCCACTAAAAATACAAAAATTAGCTGGGCATGGTGGTGGGCATGTGCCTGTAATCTCAGCTACTCAGGAGGCTGAGGCATGAGAATTGCTTGAACCCAGCAGGCAAAGTTTGCATTAAGCAGAGATCACACCATTGCACTCCAGCCTGGGTAACAGAGCAAGACTCTGTCTCAAAAACAAAAACTAAAAACTAAAAACACATCACACACAGGAGCAAGGGCTCCAAGGAAGGGCGCTTAGTGCCCCAGCAGAGTCAGAGAGAAGCAGCAACCCCAGGATGGGGCAGGTTCAGATATGTGATTCCTTGGAGCCTGGAGCCAGATACACCTGACCCTCTGTGAACAAAGATTATGCTTTGGGTTTTAAAGTTAGTATGTTAGAGTAATTTTGTTGTACTTGCAGATACATTTTACATGAAAATGTGCATTTTGCTATATTTCTAATATTAAGGAACTCAGGACTTATACAGCTTGAGTTGGCTGTATCTTGCTGGATTAGTGAGGGAAATAGTGGGTTAATTATCAAGGTAAATAAACAACTTTGCATGAACACTTTCCTACTACAAATATTTTAACAAATGTGTTTTTTTCTAATAAACATTTTTAATCCCAATGTTACAAGTCAACACTTTTTGAAACTATTATGACAAAAATTTTAATATTACAGGAAAATGAATATTCTTAGCAAACAGATGTACATAGAAACTCAACTTTCTGAAGGCAAGTCATAAAATAAGTATAGATTGAACTCAAATTTTATGGCAATTGGTATGCAAATATTCCCCAGTATTCTCCTAATCCATCTAACAAGATGGCTAGCTTATTGCTTGTCTTTCAAAGCATCTGTGTCAACAGACTCCCATTTTTTTCCAGGTTCTTCATTAGCTGTTAGGCAAAGCCCATGGCTTCTGCTTCAGTGATACTTACTAGCCAAGGCTGAACATGGACTTATTTATTTCTGCTTCTACAACTGGGATCCGAATATTTTTGCCCACTAGTTGTGGGAGACACCAGAACCCACGGGAGCTCTCCGTGGTGCTGGCCATGACAATAGCTGTGGGCCAAGCTGCCCTTCCTCTAGCCTTGATCTCATCTTGGATACCCTTCATGACTCTAAGGCCAGCACTGATAGTGACTCAGATTCTGGCTTAATCATCACGGCCTTGACCCCCATCCTGGCCTTTGCCCTGACCTGAATGTTTCCTGTCCTTCCTTACTCTGAAGAACACTGATTGCCACTGTGCTCCTCCTGGACCCGTTTGGCCAGTACCTCCCTTTCTGCTCACCCTTGTAGCTCCTCCCTGAAGGCTCACCAGAAGTTTCAGGGCTCCTCTATGACAAGTTCCCTCCAAGGGCCATTTTCTTTCCTTCTTTTTCAGACCTTTCCATCTTTTCATATCGCATCAGCAAGTCGCTCCATTCTTCCATGTCCTAGGCCAGAGCCAAAGGCTGAGCTAATATTGTCCTGTGTCAGTTCTGAGTCCCATATCCGAGTCTCACCTCTCCAAATAAACTGGGTTTTTGGGAGAGGGCACCTCTCCTCCCTGCATCCTCTTGCTGTGGCTGGCACAGAGCTGGACACACTGGGGGCTCTGTCTGCACAGACTGATTGGATCATTGATAACTAATTGCTAATGGCTAATTCCAACCTGGTATGAGGGGCTGAGCAGAGGCTGCAGTCTTCTCCACCTCCTTCCACCTGCAGGAGTCTCTGTCTGTCTTGGGCATGGATATTGTGCTGTCCAAGGGTGTAAATTAAGCAATAATAGGGCTGCAGAAGCATAAGCCCTCAATGATGGGGAATGTGTTTGTCTGCTAAGAAGCAATTTCAGTGAAAATTAACTCCATTTCAACAGAAAGAGTGAGGCTTGGCATAAGCTGGCCAATCCCAGAGGACAATAAAATTACTTTGTCAAAGCTCTGCTTGCTTAAATTAACCAAGCGAGCACTCCAGGATCCTGGCTAGATACAGCAAGTAACTAGGTTTTAATGAACAAAAATAGCTTCTTGGATAAATGAGAAAAATAAACCACAGCCTACCTCTAGCACAAGCACACATGGTGGCTGTCTCAAGGACACTCCCCCAAGGTTATGCATGGCCACAGCATAGCATCCTGTGCAGTGTAGTACCATCTACACTGTTGGCATTGGCTGTGCATCCTTGGGACTTGTTCCTGATCAGTGATGTCCTATCTGTTCTATCTATGCTGGCTTTGCCCTTGAGGACTATGTTCTTGGCCATAGTGTCCTGGGCAGAGAATCCTCTTTGGTTTTAGCCTCATGACTATGGACTGGCCACCCACTAAGTCCACTAGTAAGATATGTGTGTGTGTGTGTGTGTGTGTGTGTGTGTGTGAGAGAGAGAGAGAGAGAGAGAGAGAGAGAGAGAAAGATTGATTTATTAGTACTAGGATATATTATTTATATGTATATTATTAAAGGATCATTAACACTAGGAAATTTATTGTGAGGAATTGGCTTATGTGGCTGTGAGGACTGCTGGCAAATCTGGAATCCACAGGGCAGGCCCTCAGGAAGGGCCAGCTGGAAACTGCAGCAGGCACTGAAGCTGCTATCCACAGGCAGAATTTCCTCTTCCTCAGAGAAACTTTGGCTTTGTTCTCAAAGCTTTCCACTGATTCGATGAGGCCTATGCAGCTCATTCGGGATTATCTCCTGTACATAAAGTCAACAGATTGCAGATGTTAACCACATCTACAAAAGGCCTCCCAGCAGCACCAGGGCCTGTGTGTGACTGAATCACTGGGCATTTCATGTGAGAAAGGCTGCCACCACTGGTCCCCTTGTTACGAAGGTGGGTCTCCTTAGTGTTCATCTGGATAAGGTAGAGTCTTCTGATGCTTGGTAAGGAGAATTTTGTCAGCCATGGATGGAGGAGGGACCTGGGGTTTTGATCAGCCCCTCTCCCTCCCTGACACACTCACTAAGCATGGTCCATCTGTACATGACTTTAGGGATGTTTGGCGTCACTGTTGGCGAGCATCCTGGTCTCCAAGTTAAATTTTCTGTTAGTCTGAACTTTCCTTCCAGGTATATAATGTGGCTGTGTCCTGCCCACACTTCTGGGGACAATTTTGAAAGAACGTGGACTATGTTCTTAGCACACCTCTGACACAGAGAGCCAAGCTTGCCTTCACAGCATGGCGACATTTGTATTTGTGGCTCTGATGCAGTGAATACTACAGCCACAGAGGAATCTGAGTCTGTCCACTGCCTGCAGTTCCCTCCTCTCCTTCGTTCATTCATTTATTTGTTCATTTACTCATACAGTGAACACTGTCATGTGGCCAACACAAGCCAGGCCCTGCTCTAAGCCCCGGAGACCCAGCAGTGCACAGAGTACAGAAATGCCTGCTCTCAGGCTTCCATTCTCCCCGGGAGAGGGAGTTCATGAATGAATGAAATTTGCCTGGAGGTGAGAAATGCTGTGGAAAATCATAAAGCAGCATTTGAAGGACAGAAGATACCTGGAGAATGATCCCCCCATTAAGAGGGGTGGTTAGAGTATATCTCTCAAGAAGGGAACATTTCAACAAGAAGGTGAAGAAGACAAGAACCAAGCCATGCTGTTATGAGGTAGGCTGGGAACATTCCAGCCAGAGTCCAAGGCTGGAGAATGTTTGGCACAGTTTAGGGACAGAGAGGCTGGGCCAGTTTAGATTGCATGAAGGAGAGAGAGAGGGACAGCTAGGGAAGAGGCGGTCAGAGAGGCAGAGCAGACAGGGTTTGACAGCCACTGTAAGCCTGGTTCTGCTCTGAAGGAGACAGGAGCTATAACAGCGTGCAGACACTGGGATGTGTCCCCTTCGGACAGAGCTGCTTAGTTCCTGGTCGAGATTGTTGTCTGCCCAGAACCCCAGCCAAGCTGTCCCCAGGCATCACACTCTGCTGAAAAGAGCTTCCTCTACCAAGGCTCCCTGTCCCCTGGAAAGTGCAGGGCTGAAAGGCCCAGCCCCTTCCCCTCAATATGGGACATGTTCTAAGCCCACTTTAGCCCCAGAGCTTGGTGAGTCTCTCAGAGGCCTTCAGTGAAACCACACTGCAGCCAGCCTCCTCTGCCCAGTTCTCTGACCTCCTGGGGAGGCTCCCCTACTCCCTGTGCTGCCTTCCATACCAGGGGCGCAGCACCCTGTGCTCTTAGGAATGCATTGATTTGGTCTTTAGTGTTTCCTGCACACCACTCCACCTGCACTCTGTTCAGCACACATCTCTGAGTGACAGTGTGTGATTACTCCTTTTCTTAGGGTGAGGACCAACAGTGATCTCCCTGCTATGGTGTATTTCTGGGTGTTCATGCTGGATTTCCCCACTCACAGAGGCAGACTCTTACTGGAAGGGAATTGGGATAACTCGCCCACAGAGATTCCATTTACAGGTGGTATTGAGAGCAGGAAATGGCTGTCTGTACCACAAGGACTTCCCACCTCCCCCACCTTCACTATAACCACAGCTTGCATGCTACCCACTTCTTGGTGGAGAAAGTGCAGCTGGCAATAAAAACAAACAAAAAAAAACCAAAAAAAAAAAACAATAAAACAGGCAGGTTCTGATTAGAGACATGCCTCCAGCCCCACACAGCCACTCCTGTGAACTGTCCTGGCAGGCCTCCAATATGCTGCTCCCACAGAGAAGTCTATCCTGGAGTGCTTACAATATACAAACAACAGATCACATTAATAAGAAAAGATAAGCCATCAAATAGGAAAATGGCCAAAGGATATGAATTTCCTGGAGAGGCAGTAGATAGGCCAACTGCCATAAGAAAAGATGCACAACCTTATGAGTAATCAAATTAAATGCAAAATTAAATCAACCACAAGATATTTCTTAAATGTATTTATTTTACTTTAGGTGCATACTATATCTGGCATTTCTCCCCATGTTATCCCTCCCCACCCTCCCCTCCCTCCCCACCCTCCGCTGTCTCTTTATTCACCTATGTAATTGGCAAAAAATAGTTTGATAATCTCATGTACTGTCAAGGTGAAAGGAAATTGTTTGTTTTTGTGCCTGTGAAAATGCATGTGTCTCAGGGCCCAGCAACTTTACTTCTGGTTTTGGTTCCCCAGAGAACCCCTGGTGCCTAAGGAGGCACGTCCAAGGATGTTGCAAGTGGACGCTGGAAATAAGGGTATTTCCATCAACTGGGTAACAGCTAACTAAGATGTTCTTAACATCTTGTGCTCATGCAATAGACTATTGTACAATTTAAAAATCGAACTTAAATCTACATCTACCCATATCAACATGGAAGAATGTTTTTAAGGTCTGGAAGGACACCGTCAACTTCATAAGAGTAATTGCTTTGGGGAATGCATGAGGGTAAGCGTTGGTCAAAGGGAATTTAGGGTTTATCTGGAATCTTTCGACTGTCTTAAAAGAACATCTTGATGTATTTCTTGTGTAATAAGAAGGTAACATTTGGAGTCTGTCTTGGGCATACGTTTTCCTCCCCCACTGTCTTGTCTCTTGACCTCAAGCAGGGAGCTTCTCTGCATTCAGCACCAGTTAAGGTACAGTCTTCTCATACCCACCATCTCCTATTTTTATGAGACACTCAGGACTCTTCAGATCATGCCCATTTTTGCCCTGCCAGCCACCCCACAGACCAGCATGGAGCACATCTAAAAATACTTCAGACCATGCCACTAGCCATTGCTGGGGAACAAGCTGCCCTAAAACTTCATGACTTAAAACAATCACCAATTATTTTTGCCACACACACTGGGGATTTGGCTGGGAAATGCTTGTGGTTTGGGCCAGGTATGTCTGAACTTGGCTGGCTCACTCTGTGTCTGTAGTCAGTGAGTGGGGGACCAGGCAGCTGGCTGGCCTGCAGTGGCCTCACTCCTATCAGCTGGAGCAGCAGGAGTAGCAGGCCCTGGATGGCTCGCTCTCTGGTGGGCTGGCCCAGGGTTGCCCAGGCGACAGGCACAGGCATCCAAGAGCAAGTGGAGTGAGTATAGCCTCTAGAAACCTATTTTCAGAGGTGGCACTCTATAGTTCCCATCACATTATGTTGGCCAAGTCTTGGCTCACAGGGTAGGAAAATAGACTCACCTCTTAATGGGAGGTGCTGCAAAGTCACAGGCAAAAGGCAAGGCTTCAGGCAGGAGTGAAGAGTAGTAATCATTTGTTTCAACCAACACTAAGAGGGCTATGCTCCTTGGCCATGTTGTTGGTCTGCATCCCTCATGAACCCCCAGTGAGCACACACTCCATGCATTTATTAATCTAGACTACACCCTGTGACAGCTGCTGTGGCTTCCACCCCTGCAGTGTCCTGGGCTGGTAGGCCTAAAGGTGTTAAAAAACCACTTAAGAAAGACCCACCAGGACATTCTCTAGGGGAGCAAGAAAAATGTAAGATTTTTTTGCAGACCTCACACCAGGTCGTTGCAGCAGATGTCAGGAGCCTCCACCCTGCTCACCCTACCTCCCCATACACAAACCTTCTCAGGGGAAGAGAAAGAGCTTTCCAGAGTGATGGAGGGACTCTCCTTTAATGCCATGGCATATGACCGCTACACTCCTTCTACCATCCGTGTGCACCCTGTCTCCTACTCTTGCTGTACCTGGCTGCCCTCTATCCAGGAGCCAAGTGGGGAAGCTGCATGTGCTTTCCTAGCAGGCCTGGCACATCACCTTGGCCAGCTGCTGCTCCAGAAGGACCTCTACTGAATTGCAGCTAGCTAGGGGAACCCCCAACCAACCCTGAAGTTCATCCTGGTTCTCAGGGCCAGTCAGCAGAGAAGCCCATAATGCAGATCCAGGGAAGGCAGCCTCCAAAGGAGTCCATGCCCAGTTCCAGTCTTATTGCCCTGGGCAGCCCCTCCTTCCATACATTTCAATTGACTGTTCTCTGCCATTTACAGATCAATTTCTCCCCACTTGGCCCACTCAGTGCTGCCATGGAATTGACTAGGAGGGCTGAAAGCATAGCTTAGTGAGAAACACCAAGTGCTACCCCCCAGCCTTCTTTTTAGAACAAGTTCCTTCAGTCACTCCATGGTTAAGATTTGACCTTTTGAGTCAGATTTGAAAGGAACCGGCAGGGCCCTCTGGACTGGCCAGGGAGGATGCCCGGATCTAGAAGCCCTGCCTGCCCTTATCTCTGCCACCCATTCCTCATGTGTCCTGAGTTGACGCTTGCACATGGGAGGCACTTTGGGCCTTGCATGGACCTTCCTCTCATGGCCCAGGAAGCAATATTGGGTGTAAAAGACTGGAGTCCTGTGCCAAAAACCAGGACTTGGGTTCAAATCCCAGCTCTACTGCTTATTAGCTGTGTGACCTGTAGCAACTGTCTTTACCTCTCTGGGCCTAAAAAAAAATTGGTGTGAGAAGAAAGTGCCCAATAAATATTTGTGACCTCTAGATATAACTGTAAAGTCTCTATCTGCCATGAATTTTCTTTAAACCAAGGTTCCATGGCTTCCAAAACTTTGGGAATCCCTGGTGTAAACCCACAGTTTCTTTTTATAAGTTTTTGGCCTGCTTGCTGTTCAAAACATGAATTGCAGAAAGGAAAGGTGAAAAGAGAAATAGTCCAGAGGGAAAAAAAATCTGCAGTATTAGGGCAAACTGCTGGGTGACAGCTTTGAAATGAAGCCACAGGGCTGTTAATTGCATTCACTTTGCCCCGGGGCCTGTGCTCTTCTTTATTCTCTGGTTTGGGATCAATGTGAGGGATGGCGAATGGGATTAAGGAAGGCAGACTTTGATTAGGCCATCAGACAGGTAAAAAGGTATTGAGCTGACTCCAAGTGACTTGTCACTAGATACAATTAACTAGTGCAATTCTGTATGTGTGTGTGCATGTGTGTTTATGCGTGTGTTCTTTGCCTCTCTCTGTCTCTCTCCTCTCTCCCTCTTTCCTTTGGCTTCTACTTTATACCATTTGATAAAGCACATGCATTTGCACAAAAAACTTACTAGGGACTACCTCTCAGAATCCAATGTTGAACATGTAACCAAATTTCCATAGTGGTGGACTTTGGGGCCTCTGTTCATTTCACACATGTTTATTGAAAATCTACTCTGTGCTGAGCAAATCTTACAGATGATAGAGACAGAGCAGTGAACAAAACAGATGGTGCTGCTGTCCTTATGGTGCTTATGTACCCTGAGACCCAAACAGGCAATTGACAAAGAGTAAACATCTCACATCAAGTAGTCATGAGCAATATGAAGAAAGTAATTAGGGCAAGAGGATGGAGAGTGAAAGGGAAACTATTCCAGTTAAGGTGGTCGTGGTAGCTCACCTACATTTCCCAAGCACCTACAGCATGTCTATCTCTGGATGGGAGCTCTGGGGAATTCTAGAGAAGAGACACGAACCCTACTCTACAGCTTTGTTGAGGAAGCAAAGCTTGTATACCCAAGAGTGAGAGAAGTCTGAGACAGAACACCTGGTCAGACTGTGTGGGTTAAATGTAAGACTACACACAGGAGAGGAAAGCCAACAGTGCATTTTTTAAGTTTGGAAATTGGAGGAAAGAGGGTAACACTGATGAAACAGAGCATCTGGAAAAAGGGAGCCCTTTTTTTCTCCTGTACAGAAGGTAAAGGAGAACTCAGATTTAAACATATTGAGCCAGAAGTGAAGGAGGTTAGCAATTGCTGACATAGCCCTAGCTATGGGTGAGCAGCTGCAATTCTGGCACAGACTTAGAGATTTACAAGTATCTTATTATGTTAGGTTTGCTCAAGTTTGTGAGAAAACTGGGATTAAATCAAGCAATAATTATTGGCAAACAATCTAAGTTAATGAATGATGCACATAAGTGTGCCTGAGGGTTTCATTTCTTTAAATCTTGTTCTAAACGGTGATTTTGATACAGGCCAAGCCCTGCACCAGGAACTTCACATGCATAATCTCTTTTAATCCCTGTTACAAAGGCTGAAGTAGTGCTATTATTATCCTTATTTTGTAGAGAAAGAATTTGAGGTTTGGAGAGACAACATAACTTGCCAGTGTTCTTTTCCTTAATTAAGTAAGAACCCATTGAATACTTACAGACACAGTTAGTAAAACACAGGACCAAGATTCAGACCTAGCTCTGTCTGATTCTAAAAACATGGCTCTGATCTGTTTTTCATAAATAAGCGTCATTTTAAAAAATACAGTAAACACTTTTGCTGAGCTAAACTCACATAATTCTGCTTTGTTTTGTAACAAGCAAGAATTATAGAAGAATGTCCTATAACTCAGGGTGAATGTGGCATGGTGGTCTATTGCCCCCAGAAGCAGGCCTGGTACTGGTAAAGAAACTGCAGCTTCTGGATTTTTTACTTTTAAGATGCAAAGCTGAAGAGTGATAGCAGATATACCTCTGCTTTGCTTGAGATAGGCACCTTTCTGATAGGGTTTGTGACAAAGTGGCTTGCTCAGGAAGGAGGGCTAGAGAGGCTGGCCAAGCAGATATTTGGGTAAATACAATAAAATGAAACAAGATCCCAGAATCTCCTACCCCAATACCTAGTGAAACAAATTAAAATAGTAAAATCAAAAGGGAAAAATCTATTTAAAAAGTAAAAATTGATTAGCAGAAAATACAGAAACCTGCCCATGTCCTTGTAGGTAGACTCACCAAGCCCAGTGCCACTGCAGATCTTGAAACAATCTTGTAACTTGGCTCCAGTTCCTCTCCACTGTTGTCTCAAAGCACTGTCTTGTCAGCCCAAGGGCCAGAGGGAGACCTGCTTGTCTGTACCACCAGAGACAAGCCTGCAGACCTTAATCTCAGCTGTGGACTCAAACATTTTTATAACTCAGTTCCAGCCCGTCTCAGCCATGACCTGAGGCCAGTACTGCCTGCCTAGGGACCCATCCACTGACTCAGTGGAAGGCTTCCAAGGAACTTGAAGGAAGACACACCTATCCACATACTTAGTAACAGACCCACTATCTGTGGACCCTGAATCAGACTCCCATCCCAGCACCAGCCCCTACTTACCAAGGTCCTAAAGGCAATCCAGTCCACCCAGGGACCAGACAGGATCTACAATCCTTAAAACCCCTGGTAACAGGCTGCTGATTTTTTTTGCCAGGACAAGGGTCCACTGGTTGCAGACTCCACTGCAGACCCAACAGCATCCACGTGACTCAGGTGAAATCCCACTTGGCAACAACCCTAGAAGCAGTCCCATGAGGTCAGGGACCCAGTGGGAGGTCTTCATCTGCTAAAAACTAGTCTATAAAGACTAAAGAGGTGTTTCCTCTTTCAAATTCCTAGACACCAACACAAGGCTACACAGATGACAAAGAATCAAGCAAGTATGACACCACCAAAGAAACTAATAAAGCTTTAGTAGTTGGCCCCAAAGAAATGAATGTCTATAAACTGCCTGAAAAATAATTCAAAATAAACATCTTACAGAAGCTCAGTGAGAGGCAAGACAATACAGACAACTAAATGAAATAAGAAAAACAATACATAAACAAAATGAGAAGTTTAATAAAGAAACAGGAACCATTAAAAAAAAACAAACAGAAATACTGGTGCTAAAGAATATAATGAAATAACTTAAAAATACAAGAGAGTTTCAACACCAGACTCAATCATGTAGAATAAATAGTTAGTGAACCCAAAGACAGGTCATTTGAAAATAGCCAACAAGAGAAACAGAAAGAAAAATGAATAAAAAAGAGTGAAGCATAAGAGTCTTATGGGACACTATCAAGGGGATAAATATACAAATTATGGGAGTTTCAGAAGGAGAAGAGAGAGAGAAAGGGACAGAAATCTTATTTAAATAAATACTGGCTTTAAACGAAAAAAATTTCCAAATCTTGAGAGAGACATCCAGATCCATGAAGCTCAAAGGATCCCAACAAAAATCAACCCAAAGAAGAATATCCCAAGGTACATTCTAATCAAATTGTCAAAAGACAAAGAGAATCCCAAAAGAAGCATAAGAAAACAGACTAATCAATTACAAGGAAACCTGCATAAGGCTATCAGTGGACTCCTCAGCAGAAAACTTGGAAGCTAGCTGGGAATTACATAATATCTTTAAAGTACTGAAGAAAAAAACCTGCCAACCAAGAACACTACACTCAGCAAAGCTTTCATTTCTGAAGAATAGAGTCCCTCTACCCTTTCAATGTTCATATCTAAAGGATAAAGTCCCTCAGTTTTTATTTGTTTGAGACAATTTGGTTTGCCCCAGATGAATAAAAGCTGAGGGACTTTATCTCCATGAGATCTGCCTTATAAGAAATACTATAGAAAATTCTTTAAGTTGAAAAAAAGTCATGCTAAGTAACAACATAAAAACATATGAAAGTATAATACTTACTGGGAAAAATAAATATATAGTCAAATTCAGAATATTCTAATGCTATAATTATAACATATAAGTCACTTTTAATTCTAGTGTAAAAGCTAAAAACAAGACTATTTTAAAACCCATGATTTAGTAATTGGCTAATGGATACACAATATGAAAAAATGTAAAGTATGACATCTGTAGCATAAAACAAGGGGGAGCAGTGAAGAGGTAAAATGTAGTGTTTATATGCAATTAAAATTGTTATAAGATCAAAGTAGATATTATAACTATATGATATTTTAGGTAAGCTTCCTGGAAACCACAATGAGAAGACCTGTAGTAGATACACGAAAAATAAAGAGAAAAGAATCAAAGCATATGGATAAAAAAAAAATCAACAGATCACAATGGAAGACAGCAAGAGAGAAAGGAGCAAAAGAACTACAAAACAGTTCAAACGCAATAAACAGAATGGCAATAGTAAGTCTTTCCATATCAATAATTACTTTAAATGTAAATGAGTTTAATTTCCTAATCAAAAGACACCGTATGGCTAAATGAATTTTAAAAACAACAATTAATATCCAACAACATGCTGACCACAAGAGGCTCATTTTAGCTTTGAGGACACATAGAGACTGAAAGTGAAGGGATGGAAAAGATATTCCATGCCAATGATAACCAAAAGAAAGCAGAAGTGCCTCTACTAATACAAGACAAAATAGACCTTCAGTCAAAACCTGTCACAAGTGACAAAAAAGGTCACTATATAATGATAAGGCTGTCAATTCATGAAGAGGAAACAATAATTGTAAATATTTGTGCACTCCACATTGGAGAATCTAAATATATAAAGCAAATATTAATAGAGTTGAAGGGAGAAATGGACAATATAGAAATACTAGGGGACTTCAATACTTTACTTTCAACAATAAATAGATCATCCAGACAGAAAATTAATAAGAAAACAGTGGCCTTGAATAACATGTAAACTGAATGGACCTAACAGACATTTATAGAGCATTCCACACAACAGGAGTGAAATATATTTCCTTCTCAAGAACACATGGAACATTCTCTGGGATAAATCATATGCTGGGCCACAAAATTAAAAAACACACTACTGAACAACCAATAAATTGGAGAAGAAATAAAAAGGGAACTCAAAAAGTATCTTGAGACAAATAAAAATGGAAACACAACATACCAAAACTTATGGTATGCAGCAAAAACATTTTTATGAAGCCATCTAGAGTAGTAAATGCCTATTTTTTTAAAAAAAATCTCAAGTAAACACCCTAACTTTACACCTCTAGAAACTAGAAAAAGAAGAAAAACTGAAACCCAAAGTCAACAGCAGGAAGGAAATAAAGATTAGAGATGAAATAGAGACTATAATGACAATAGAAAAGATCAAAAAGACTAAGAGATGCTTTCTGGGAAAAATAAAGTTGAAAACATAGCTAGGCTAACCAAAGAGAGAGAGAGAGAGAGAGAGAGAGAGAGAGAGAGAGAGAAATGAGTCAAACAAAGTTTTAAATGAGAAAGGAGATATTACAACTGATGCCACAAAAATACAAGGATGCTAAGAGACACCTATGAACAATTATGTACCAAGAAATTTGATAAAAGAAATTAATAAATTTCTAGAGACATGCAATCTACCAAGACTGAATCATGAAGAAATAGAAAAGCTGAACAGACCAACAACATGCAAGGAAATTGAATCAGTAATGTAAAACCTCCCAACAAAGAAAATTCCAGGACCAGATGGCTTTATAGGCAAATTCTACTAAGCATTTAAAAAAGAATTAATGCCAACCTTTCTCAAACTCTTCCAAAAAATTGAAAATAAGGGAATACTTCCAAAGCCATTTTTTGAGGCCACCAGTACCATCATACCGAAGCCAGCTAAGAACACAACAATAAAATAAAATTACGGTCCAATATCCCTGATGAACATAGATGCAAAAATCCTTAACAAAATACTCACAAACAGAATTCAACAACACATTAAAAAGATCATTCATCATGATTAAGTGGGATTTATCTGTGGGATACAAGTATGGTTCAATTTATACAAATCAATAAATGTGACACACCACATTAACAGAAATCATATGAACATCTCAATGAATGCATAAAAAGTGTTCAACAACGCCAGGCATGGTGGCTCATACCTGTAACCCCAGCACTTTGGGAGGCTGAGGCAGGTGGATCATCTGAGGTCAGGAGTTCAAGACCATCCTGGCTGATATAGTGAAACCCTGTCTCTACTAATAATACAAAAATTAGCTGGACATCATTTCGCACACCTGTAATCCCAGCTACTCAGGAGGCTGAGGCGGAGAATCACTTGAACCCAGGAGGCAGAAGTTGTAGTAAGCCATGATTGCTCCATTGCACTCCAGCCTAGGTGACAAGAGTGTTCAAAAAAATTTAACATTCTTTCATGATTTAAAAAAAAAAAAAAACTCTCAAAAATTAGGTTTAGAAAGAATGTATCTAAACTTAATAAAGGCCGTATATGACAAGCCCAAACTAATATCACATTCAAGGGTGAAAAACTGAAAACTTTTCCTCTAAGAACAGGAACAATACAAGGATGCCCACCCCCTTGCCACTTCTGTTTTTTTTCCCCATTTATTTATTTTATTGTATTTTAGGTTTTGGGGTACATGTGAAGAACATGCAAGACTGTTGCATAGATACACACGTGGCAGTGTGGTTGCTGCCTTCCTCCCCATCACCCACATCTGGCATCTGTCCCCTTGCTATCTCTCCCCAGCTCCCCACCCCCCACTGTCCCTCCCCTATTTCCCCCCAACTGACCCCAGTGTGTAGTGCTCCCCTTCCTGTGTCCATGTGTTCTCACTGTTCAACACCCGCCTATGAGTGAGAACATGCGGTGTTTGATCCTCTGCCCCTTTGTCAGCTTGCTGAGAATGATGGTTTCCAGGTTCATCCATGTCCCTACAAAGGACACAAACTCATCGTTTTTGATGGCTGCATAATATTCCATGGTGTATATGTGCCACATTTTCCCTATCCAGTCTATCGTCGATAGGCATTTGGGTTGGTTCCAGGTCTTTGCTATTGTAAACAGTGCTGCAATGAACATTCGTGTGCACGTGTCCTTATAATAGAACGATTTGTAATCCTTTGGATATATACCCAGTAATGGGATTGCTGGGTCAAATGGAATTTCTATTTCTAGGTCCTTGAGGAATCGCCACACTATCTTCCACAATGGTTGAACTAATTTACACTCCCACCAACAGTGCAAAAGTGTTCCTATTTCTCCACATCCTCTCCAGCATCTGTTGTCTCCAGATTTTTTAATGATCGCCATTCTAACTGGCGTGAGATGGTATCTCAATGTAGTTTTGATTTGCATTTCTCTGATGACCAGTGATGATGAGCATTTTTTCATATGTTTGTTGGCCTCATGTATATCTTCTTTTGAACAGTGTCTGTTCATATCCTTTGCCCACTTTTGAATGGGCTTGTTAGTTTTTTTCTTGTAAATCTGTTATTCCACATGGTACTGAAAGTCCTAACCAAAGCAATAAGGCAAGAAAAAGTGATAAAAGGCATCCAAATTGGAATGAAAAAAGTTAAATTGTCTGTTCCAGTTGGCATGATTTCAGATGGCATGATCTTATATGTAGAAAACCTTAAGACTCCACCGCAAAACTGTTAGAATAAATAAATTTAGAAAACTTGTAGAACACAAAATCGAAATACAAAAATCAGTTGTATTTCTATATATCAACAATAAATTGTCTAAAATATAAATTAATAAAGCAATCTGATTTACAATGACATCACAAATAATAAAATACTTAGGAATGAATTTAATCAAAAAAATTGAAAAATCTCTACACAGAAAAGTGTAATACATTGAGGAAATAAATTGAAGAAGACATGAATAAATGGAAAGATAGTTGGTCCATGCTTTGGAAAAATTAATATTGTTAAAATGTTCAAATTACCCAAGCAATCTACAGATTCAATTCAATCCCTGCAAGGATCTCAGTGTCATTTTTCACAGAAAGGGAAAGAAAAATCTTAAAATTTGTATGGAACTACAAAGACCCCAAAGAGCCAAAACAATCTTGAGGGAATAAAAACAAAGCTGGAAGCATCACAGCACCTGATTTCAAAATATACTAAAAAGCTATAGTAATCAAAACAGCATGTTAGTGGCATAAAAAGAGATACAGATGCCAATGGAAAGAATAAAGATATCAGACATAACTTCATGCATTTGTGGTCAATTGATCTTTGACAAAGTTGCCAAGAACATAAAATAGAGAATGAACAGTTTCTTCAGTAAATAGTGCTGTGAAATCCATATGCAAAAGAATAAAATTAGACCCTCATCTCATGCCACATACAAAAATCAACTTAAAATTCATTAAAAACTTAAATGTAAGACCTGAAAATGTAAAACTACTAGAAGAAAACAGGGGGAAAGCTCCAAGATCCTGGTCTGGAGAATGATTTTTTTGGATATGGCCCCAATGGCACAGGAAACAAAAGTAAAATGGATCAAAGAAATTGCATTGAACTTAAAAGCTTCTGCACAGCAAAGGAAACAATCAACAGAGTGAAGAGACAAGCTATGGAATAGGAGAAAATATTTGCAAACCATATATCTGATAATGGGTTAATATCCAAAATACATAAGGGATTCAAATAACTCAATAGCAAGAAAACTAATAGCTTGATTTAAAAATGGCTGAAGGACCTGAATAGACATTTCTCAAAAGGGACATACAAATGGTCAAGAGGTGTATGAAAAGTACTCAACATCACTAATCATCAGGAAAATGCAAATGACAACTACCATGAGATATCATCTCACATCTGTTAGAATGGCTATTATAAAAAAGACAAAAGATAATAGGTGCTAGCGATGATCTGGAGAAAAGGGAACCCTTGTACACTGTTGATGGAATGTAAATTAGTACAGCCATTATTGAAAATAGTTTACAGTTTTCTCAAAAAACTAAGAATAGAACTACCATTTGATCCAACAATCTCATTTCTAGGTATATAACCAAAGGAAGTGAAATCAGTATGTTGAAGAGATATCTACCCTCATTCATTGTAGCACTGTTCACAATAGCCAAGATATGAAATCAACCTAAGTATCCATCAACAGATGAATGGATAGAGAAAACATGGAAAATAGACACATGGTGCAATGCAGCCCTAAAAAGGAAGAAAATCCTGCCATTTGTGACAACATAGATGAACCTGGAGGACCTTGTGCTAAGTGAAATAAGTCAGTAACATAAAAACAAATACTACATGACCCACTTATATGTGGAATCTAAAAAGTTGACCTTATAGAAGCAGAGAGAAACATGGTGATTGCTAGGGACTAGGGGATGAGGAGGATAGGGAGATAGTTGTCAAAGAGACAGGATAAATAAGTTCTGGAGATCTATTTTACAGAATGGTATATAAGGTGCATTATTAGTTAATAATGTATGTACACTTGAAAATTACTGAAAGTAGATCCTGAATGCACTCAGCCCCCCACCAAAAAATAAGTATGTGAAGTGATCAATAAGTTAATTGGCTCAATTTAATCATTTCATAATGCATACTTATATCAAAACATCACATTGTACACTACATAGTCCCATAAAAAATAAAATCAGGTCTCAGGCCATCCTGAGCTTGTCCCCTGCCATTCAAGTCCATGGAGTCCTGAGCCTCCTTGGCAGCCTCTGATTTAGACGTGATCAGATTGAGGGGCCTCAGTGGTGTCTGGAACAAATGAGCTTGTGGCAGGACCAGGCCCTGTGTAACTGCACTGGATGAAGGTGAGTAGAGTGTGGCGGGGCTAAGGGGCTTCCAAGCCTTGCTGCATGCAGGAAAAGCTGGAGCCCAGCAGTCACTGGGGGGCACACTCAGCTGAGGAGTGACCCCCATCTCACATTTCATGGACTCTCAGGAGAGGGAATAGACCAAAGAAGTTTCCCACAGCCACTTTTAGGCCCTCAGCCTGCAGAAAGTAGGATAGAAGAAAACACCAGGATTTTCAGAAAAGAAGTGAAAAGAGGTGAGTTGCAGGAAGACAAGGAGAGTGGAGACAGAGAGGCTGGGTATTGGGTCGTCACCCTCTGTCTGCATGTCAGTTGGGCTAAATTTTTGGCTGCAAGCAGCCAAAAACCCAATTTAACGTGGCTTAGCTAAGAGACTTTATCACCCTCCCCAGTAGGATGACAGGAGAAGCCACAGGTCCCAGAGCCTGCCACCTTTCTCCTTTGTCTTTCTCAGCACATTTCCTTCAAGCTGACATTTCTCATGATCCCAAGATGGCTGCCAAAATTCCAGGCATTACAGAGGCAACCTCAGGTCTCCATGGCTGGAATCAGGGCATCTGCTTCTTCCGAAGCCCACCTATAGGGAAATGAAATTATTATCATTGGCTTAGGCTAGTTAAGACCCACACCTCCCCAAAGCTCCATGGAGGACAGTGGAACCCAGACGGGGCTGGGGCTCTGGCCATACAATGGAAGCAATGGAAAGGGGTGGATATGAGTGAGTAACCAACAAGGTTCCCACTACCCTGGTTAGATCAGCTGTCCCAGTACCTTTGTCTAAGCACCCCAAAGAGTCCTGCCAAGCCTGGGCGTAAGGAAAGACAAGCACAGCAGGGATAGTTGGGAAAGAGTCTCTGTTTAGGAATATAACAGACACTTCTCCATAACTGTCAAGATTCAGACTGAGGGGTGTGCTGGGAAAGAGCTGGCCAGTGTGCTGAGATCACAGCAAGCACCCTGGGGCTCAGAGAAGATGGAGAAGTTCCTGAGTTGGGCCTGGGCTCACCCAACCCCAGCCCATGGCAGATGGATGTCCTGTCAATCAACTTTCTCATGGGTGCAGCTCAGCCATCCCAGAAACCACAGTCATGTCTTGACCCTCCAGCAGAGGTGTGTCCACACTCAGGGATATGGGGGCAAAGGAGGGGCTGAGTTAAGAAGCCTTGACAAGAGGCCTCGAGAGGCCGTTGGCACCTCAGGTGTGGTCCAGGATGCCCACTTCCCTCCTACCTGTGCAAGGTGGCAGTGTGCTGACCCACTGTCACCCACCCTCCTGATTCTGCACAGCTGCCAAACACCTCTTCAGCTACCCCCTTCCCTCCCTTTCCTTCCTTCAGACTTTCTCAAATTATGCTTTCTCAAATATTCATTATGTCTTCATTTATACCTCAATTTTCTTTGATTTTTTGCATTTTTAAAATCCACATTAGTGTATACCTAACGGGACACTTTATATCTCTTCACAAATGGAACCGAGCCTCATTTTCCATAATGCAACTACAAGAAAGCACAATGAAGTCACAATAAAGTTATTAAGCCCTAATTTGATACTGCAGCCTGGCAGGACTCTAAGCCCCAGGCCTACTCTCTGTTTGTTAGAGCAAAGAGATTAGCAAGTATTATAAAGGTGTTAAACATGCTGGCACCAAATCCAGACGTTCCCCTGGAAGTCATTAGGAGACGGGAAGGATAATTTGTAGGGAAGCAACTTATTCCGCCGCGGAGTCTGATCGCGGTGGGCGCTGGGCTCTGGCCCTTCAGTGCACCTGCTGAGCCGCCTCCCGTGGGAGGTGTCAAGGAGGGCACGTGTCCACCAGGCGGGTGAGGGAAGGGAGGAGCTGCGGGGAGGCCCATGCCGAAGGGGAGGTGACCTCTGGAGAGGAGCAGCCTGGAGCCCGCTGGAGGTGCACGGGAGCCGCGCTTGGGACGCCTGTCCTCGGCCTCCTCTCAGTGTAGCGGATCTGACTCCCTTGCGCGGAGTTCGCGAGGCTGAGGCACAGCGGGCGCGCGTGGCCGATACCTGAGACTGGAGGGGCACGGGAGGCACGGACACGCAGGTTCCGGAGGAGGCACAGAGGTGAGCTCCCATTTGGGAGCGACTCCCCGCCCTGGGCAGGGAAGGGGCGCGACTCAGGCCCAGGGCGGAGGCAGGAACTCAGGTGAGGGTCCAGGGAGGGAGGGGACGCCGTGAGCAGGCGCGGAGCAGCCCGCGCCTTCTTTCGGCCTCAGGACTATGCCCCACAGCGCCACAGAGCAGGCAGGCGGGGAGAGCGCCTCCGGCTTGGAGCACCGTCTCCTCGGGCAGGGCGCATGGGAAACCCAGGCACAAAGAAGACTCCGCGTTCTCCATCCTCTGTCCACAGACTTACAGGCACGTGGGGGACTCTCTTCCCAGCGATTTCCGGTGAACCAGGGTACACCTCCCTCTGATGTTTTCACAAACAGTGTGAACACACACACACATATATATGCATATGCAGGCATACACATATGTATACACACTACAGACACATATATGCACATGCACACACTACACAAACAGGCACACATACATGCTAAACACATATATACACATAGTACACACACATGCCACACACCACACATAGGCAAACATACAAATGCTACACACATACATACACTACATATGTATACACACATGTGCACAAGCTACACACATAGGTGCACACATGCTACATATATATGCATACAGCCTACACATGTATACACACATGTACACATACACTGTACACATATATACATACAGGCACACACATGCTAGACACAGACATATACATGCTACATACACATCTATACACACACATACAGTATGCACATACACACGACGCATAGACACACACTATACACACACGTATATGCACACATGCACACACAGGCACACATACATGTGCTACACACACATAGACACACACGTGCTACACACATCTATACACAGATACACTACACACATACACACCACACATAAACACCACACACACTATACACACATACACATTTATGCACACAGACTACACACACATAGGCAGATATACACACACTACACACACGCCCACCTACACATGCTACACACATGCACATATATACACACATGCACATATATACACATGCGCACATAGGCACACATACACCCTCAGTCTTAATGTAAAGTTCTTATTTCTGTGGGTCACAAAGAGGTGGAAAAACATTGCTCCAAGCCATGCTCACTAGAATCACGTGGAATGTTGAAAAGAGCATTGATTTTGGAGTCAAACAGACCTCGATTCTAGACTGGCCCTAACACCTACCAGCTCTAGGATCTAAAAGAGCAGGGGACCTCTCTCTCACCTCATCAGTGATATAGGGTAGAAATCCACCCTTCCTCAACCCTAGTTAATGTAAAGTGACAATGAAATGGCAGATCAGCCAAAGTGATTTCTAAATGGTTAAGTCCTGTGCAAACGCATGATATTAAGATTGTTAATATTAGGCCCCAGCCAAGAACCCGTCTTAAGCCATGGTCCAGAAAATCAAATCTTGTTCTTCAATTGCATCTACTTAGCCAGCTGTTCAGTTCCCATATGTTCGTTTCTCTTCCAAAGCCTTAGCCGCCAATTGGAATACAAGATAAAAAACACCATCTGTGCCCCCAGTCCTTCAGTTCCCTGCCCAGGACGTCTCCAGGCCGGGAGATGATTTCCCAGTTTCTTCTGGCATTGCTGTTTTCCCCTGGCTGGCTGAGCTAGCGCAGGGCTAAGAGCCTGGGCAGCCTGTCTGCCTTGCTGTGGACTATTCTCCACTGCCCACCAGACAGCGGGCAGCCTCTCCACCTTGCTGTGGATGGTGAATCCCAGCCCTGGCCCCGGTGTGGCTGGCTACAGGGCTGCCACACATGGACCCTTTGACACTGGGGCTCTTTTGCAGTGTTCACCATATCAGTCCTGTCCCAGCCTAAGGAGAAATGTGCCTCTCACACTGGAGACTACATTAAGGGAGCAAACCATAGGAGGGAGAGCAGCAATGACCTCTGCTGGAGGTCTTCCCAGGAGCCTCTAGTTACAGGGTGCAAGATGTAATAGATTGATGCGAACATGGTCCCAATTCTGCATCCCTCCCTATGCCCTTGCAGGATGGCTGTGTAGTTCTTCCCATCGAGATGTGGGGTCCATTCTCCTGCCCATTCAGTCTGGCCTGGCCTGTGAATTGCTTTATCAGTAGAAAGGGGTAGGAGTGAAAGTGACACTGTACCAGTTCACCTGCAATGTGAACAAGTTCAGGTGAACCAACTGGTGAACCCAGAAGAGAGCTTGTAGGCTATCTTAGACTAGCCTCCACCCAGCAAACCCTCAAACGGGTGACAGACCCCAGCCTAAATTAACAGAGCTGTCTTGCCGAACTTCACTGGCTCCAGATGCATGAACGAGCCCACCTGAGATGATCAGAATTGCCCAGCCAAACCATAGACTTGTCATAATGTTTGTGGTTTCAAGCCCCACTGGGTTATGAGGTAACTGTTACACAACAACAGTTAAGTGATACATAAGAGCATGGCCCCCTTCCATAGAGGCACCAGGTGGGAAGGTAGGGACTCTGTTAGGTTATTCCAAGGATATCCTCCCACCACAATCAGCCTTTGGACAGAGCCTGAGAACCCGGAGGATGAGGTGAGAATCTAGCCCCATATCCTGAAGCCAGGTGGCAGGAAATGAAGGGGAAAGTGTACATACCATGACAGCAAATAGGTTGACACTAATCACCAGACATTCCTATCCCTGCTCAGAACCCCCTGGCCCCTGTCACCTACCCCAGCTTCTCTCTGTCCTAGGTCCCCTACCACTCACTCCTCCCCAGTCTGCTAAAGAAGTCTCAGCAAGCTTCTTGCTGAATTATGCTGAGCGATTTCTCTCTCCCTCTCCAAGCCAACCAGGTCAAGTCCTGGGTTTGCTTTTACACAGAGGGTCGCCTTGGTGTCCTGCTAGCCTAGTGGTTCCCAAAGGATGGTGCAGTTACCACTGGGGATGCAGACAATGATTGCAGGGTACAGGGTCAAACATTTTAAATGCTAATTCTTTTATTTTGATTGTAACATTATTCCAGTATAGCCATCCCTTGGTATGTGTAGGGATTGGCCCTGAGGAGACCAAAATCTGTGGATGCTCAAGTCCCTAATATGAAACAGCAATCCCATTACTGGGTATATATCCAAAGGATTACAAATTGTTCTACTATAAGGACACGTGTACACGAATGTTCATTGCAGCACTGTTTACAATAGCAAAGACCTGGAACCAACCCAAATGCCCATCGATGATAGACTGGATAGGGAAAATGTGGCACATATACACCATGGAATATTATGCAGCCATCAAAAACGATGAGTTTGGGGCCTTTGTGGGGACATGGATGAACCTGGAAACCATCATTCTCAGCAAACTGACAGAAGAGCAGAAGATCAAACACCGCATGTTCTCACTCATAGGCGGGTGTTGAACAGTGAGAACACATGGACACAGGGAGGCGAGCACTACACACTGGGGTCAGTTGGGGGGAAATAGGGGAGGGACGGTGCGGGGTGGGAAGCTGGGGGGAGATAGCAGGGGGAGAAATGCCAGATGTAGGTGATGGGGAGGAAGGCAGCAAATCACACTGCCACGTGTGTTCCTATGCAACAATTTTGCATGTTCTTCACATGTACCCCAAAACCTAAAACGCAATAAAATAAATGGGGAAAAAAAAAAGAAATAGTGATGCATTTATATATATACATACATCCTCTTTACATACCTACGTACATCCTCTTGTATACTTTAAATCATCTCTGGATTACTTATAATGCCTAACATAATGTAATGTGATTTAAATAGTCATCATGGTGTATTGTTTTATTTGTATTATTTTATTGTATGTTTTTATTGAATTTAAATATATATATATATCTTTGATCTTTGGTTGGGTGAATCCATGATGCACAGCCCTTGGACATGGTGTACCAACTGCATATTTATCCTTTACCCTTCAAGCTACTATAACAAACAACAGAAATTTATCTCACACCTGGGAAGTCCAAGGCCAAGGTGCTGGCAGATTCAGTGTCTGCTGAGGGCCCACTCTCTGGTTCTCAGATGGCGCCTTCTTACCGTGTCCCTGTACCATGGGAGAGGGGAAATGGGGTGTCTCTGGGGCCTCTTGTATACAGGCACTAATGCAACCACAAGGGCTCCACCCTCACAACCTTGTCACCTCCCAAAGGCACTACCTCCTCACACTATCACATGGGGGATTCCGTTTCAACACTTATTTTGAGGGGACACAAACATTCATCTATAGAAATTATAGGTAGCCCTAGCAATCTTTGACGTATAGTTCCCATTTAAAATAAATGTGTTTAAACACAACTAGATACTCAATTGGGAATTTCCATAAAAATGTCCAAATCCAACAGATGCCACACCTCAAGGTGCAATTGCCCAATTGCCCCCAAATTTCCTTCATCTATTGTCTTTTGATTCGAGATCTAATCAAGGATTTTGTACTGCATTAGACTGATTTTTTTTAGTCTCCCTTAATCTAGAACAGTTCTCCTCATTTTCCGTTGTCATTCATGACATCAAGGTTTTGAGGAGTCCAGGTCTTATGGACAGCCCCTAGATTTGGCCAACTGTGTGCTCATCCTTAGACCCAGGTTAGACACTCAAGCAGGAGCTTTCCATAGGTGGCAGGGGTTCCTCCTACTGTTTTGCCTCGGGAGTCCTATTACTGGGGATGCTAAGTGTTATCACTTTGTGAATGTGGTGTCCCTTAGACTCCATCATACAAAGATGCTTTTCTCCAGTTTTTAAATTGACAACTAGACTTCAGGGTAATGCTTTAAGACTCTGCGACTACCAAAGCAGGAGGATCGCTTCAGACCAGGAGTTCAAGACCAGCCTGGGCAACACAATGAGACCCTGTCTCTGAATGGTCTCAATATTACTGCAGTCTTATATTAAACCTAATGTGGCCAGGTGCAGTGGCTCACACCTGTAATCCCAGCACTTTGGGAGACTGAGGCGGGTGGATCACCTGAGGTCAGGAGTTTAAGACCAGCTTGGCCAACATGGCAAAACCCCATCTCTACTAAAAATACAAAAATTAGCCAGGCACGGTGGTGGGCACCTGTAATCCTGGCTACTAGGGAGGCTGAGGCAGGAGAATGGCTTGAACCTGGGAGGCAGTGAGCTGGGATCATACCATTACACTCCATCCTGACAGAGCGAGACTCTGTCTCAAAAGAAAGAAAAAGAAAGAAGGAAAAGAAAAATCTAATGTGCTCCTTAAGGTTAGTAACCACTCCATGTTGTGGCTGGTCTATCCCAGCAATGAACTTTTCAGTTCTTAAAACTCTCATTCTGCGAAGGTAAGTGCAAAGAATCTATTAAGATGTTAACACTGGCAGGTTGGGCAACATGGCAAGACCTCATCTCTACAAAAATTAGCCAGGCATGGTGGTGCATGCCTGTAGTCACAGCTACCTTGAGTCCAGGAGTTCAAGAGTGCAGTGAGCTATGATAGTGCCACTATACTCCAGCCCGTGCAATAGAGTGAGACCCCTCTCTCTCTAAAAAAAATTAAAAAATAAAAAGTTTTTAAGATAATCTATAGACTTGCTACAGCAAATATTTAGGGCATAAATATGTCTTACAACTTTCTAGAAGCTAATGTGAAAGAGAAATGATATCAGTTACACAATCCGACCTTGAGACTGGCTGCCAACAATGAATGTGGGGTGGGCATCACTATGAAAGGACAGGTCTCCTTCTCTCACCCATGGGGACCTCAGAACTCAATGCTGAGTTCTGCTTAAATGTAACTGACCAAAAATGGATATTAACCTCTGCTCCAGCCTGAATTCCCACTAACATGGCAATAAGAGGATGTTAAAAGGAGGAGTAGCCTACACTTATAAGGACAAAGAGAACAGAAGAGGAGAAAATAGCAACAAATGTTAGAGTCAAGAAGGGAGAAGGGTGAGGGATAACTGAATTCGCTGATTTTAGAAAGCTGGCTCCTGAGGTGACTGTGGGAAGCCTAATAAACAGCAGCTCAGAAAGTCCTGAGAACAGAAAGCATGAGGTGCCTCTGCAGCAGGGGTGAAGGCAGTAATAAAAACCAAGAGTGGACTGAAAACATTTTCATAAGCAGGCAGATACCCAGAGCCTCTCCATCAGACTGCACAACCTCATTCCAGCAGAAGACTAATTTTTAGAAACCACAATAGTGGTCTCTGAACTGGGCACAGTTAAAATCAGAAGAAACAGGGGAAATGCATGAACTCGACATACTCAGTGCTGAACACTCCAGCCCTGTTCCTCACCAGCAGCCAGAACACTGGTACCCAGGCTTCTCTTTTCAGGCCTCAGATACTCAGCGGAATCCAAACGATCAGGAAGAAATATCTGAGGGCCTCCCAATAAAACAGCCCAAGCAGATCATCCTACAGTGAAGTTCACAATTGACAAGCCACCATTTCCCATGACACACACACACACACAGGCACGTACACACGCACGCATGCACACACACACGAAACTTTCCACCAGTGTTTTAGTGCCATACTTTTAAATATGAGCAATCAAAGGGATTGTCAGATATCTGAGTAAACCTTTGATATGACAGACAGAGGCAGAGACAAACACAAATTTAAAAAGAGCAACTTAAAGGAAACAAAGTTTACTTGCGGGGGAAGAAAACTTCAAAATCATTATCATGAATACAAGCAGAGAGCTAAGAAGTGATATTCTGACTGTGAAACAAGAACAGAGTATTATTAAACAAATGGAACATAAGAAAAGCTGTTGGAAACTTAAAATATGATAGTAGAAATGGAAAATGTAAAAGAAGAGTTTGGATGATACAGTTGAAGAAAGCCATAAGATGGAGCAGAGAAATAGAAAAAGGAGAGCAAGGATCAGAAAGTTAGAGGACCAGTTTAGGAAGTCCAACATTTGGGTAATAGGAGTTCCAAAAAAAGAGAGAACACAGAAAAAAGAGGAGAGGAAATTACCAAGGGGAAAAAAAATCCATCACAGTGTCCCAGAGCAGTTCTGGAGATGCTAGGTCAGAAGGACCAACAAAATGGAGGGGTGTGGACCTACATCAAGATACGTGTGTGAAACTTCAGGGTACTGAGGACAAAGAGATGGCTCAAAAGTCTTCCAGGGAGAGAGAATAAAATAAAACAAAACAAATTTTACAACTGTGCAAAGTCAAAGATGGCACTGGCACCAGCTTTGCAATAGCAGCCTGGAAGCTGGAAGACAACAAAGCAACGTCTTCAACGTTCCTGGGAAACTCGTTTCTAACTAGATTTCTATATCCAGCCAAGTAAGAGTGAGAGGAGAATAAAAATACAGTCACACACGCAATGCCTCAAAAAACAAGGAACGACCAAGGGGGAGGGAGATGTGGAACCCAGGAAATGGGTGCTTTAGCCTGAGGAAAGGGAAAGTTGTCCAGGATGGGGCAAAGAAGTGCTGTCCATGAGGAACAGAGCAGGGGCAGAAGGCTCTGGGAAAGGCTCTTTAGAAGATGGCATAGGTAGGCCGGGCATGGTGGCTCATGCCTGTAATCCTAGCTGTGTGGGAGGCCAAGGTGGGCAGACCACTTCAGGCCAGGAGTTCGAGGCCAGCCTGGCCAACATGGCAAGACCCCATCTCTACAACAAAAATACAAAAGTTAGTCAGGCATGGTGGCCTGCACCTGATATCCTAGCTACTCAGTAGGCTGAGACACGAAAGTCCCTTGAGCCCAGCAGTGGGAGGTTGCAATGAGCTGAGATCTTGCCATCGCACTCCAGCCTGGGCAACAGAGGGAGATTCTGTCTCGGAAAAAAAAAAAAAAAAAAAAAAAAAAAAGAGAAAAAAAAAAAAAAAAAAAAAAAAAAAAAAAAAGAGGTGGCAAAAGTAGAGTCACTGATGCTTTGAAGACAGTGCAGGAGACTGTCTCAATTAGAGGCTGTTTGAACAGGAATTCATAACAAAAGAATAGAAAATTAATAAAACAGATTATTAACAGGATAAATTATAGAAAATTAGACAGAAACTCTAGGAAATACCAAAGTTGTGTAATAAAGGAAAATAACTGTAGATTGCTGCATGGTTTAGCACCAAAAAAATATATAAACTCTAAATATGAATCATAACCAAATTGCAAATTTATCATACTGCAAGAACTGTGATAGGATGAACGTCTACATCACAGGGGGAGGGGACAAGTTTTGCAAGAGTGCTAAACGCTCATTTCCCCAGTGAGAAGTCAACACACATTGCTTGAAATGAACTATAAAATCAACAAATAACAATATAAGCATGTTCTGCAGAAGTGAGGTGATAAATCCAAAAAGGATCCGCTGAAAAAGTTGACAGTGTTTTTCTTCAGGACCTAGGTAATGAGGAGCAATGGAAGGAGGAATACTATTTTTCATGGCAAGCCTTGCAAAAATTTTCTGTGACTCTGTAAACTAAGTACACTTATCACTTTGATTTACACAATTATGAGTAAATTTTTTAAAATAAGTCAATGTCCAGCCAAATTGTTGTTCATGTGTGTGAGACCAACAGAAAGATCATCTCAGATATCCATGAGTTCATAGATTACAACCTTCTGGAAAAATCAGTAGAAAAAAATATTCTACCTAATTAAAATTCAGGGATGGGAAAGATAAGCTAGAAAAAAAAAAGATTATCAGTATTGAGGCTTATTTTCTGAAAAAGAAGATGCATACTAATAAAATAAATGAACAAATTAAAAATGAAAATTGCATCTAAAGTCCTAGATTATACCTACAAAATGCTGTGGGAAAGGGGGAGATAGTTTTTACACAAAGAGGAATCAATAGTTACCACTTTATTCTTGATATTCATTTTTACAACATAGGTCCACTTAAAAATAAAAGTAAACAAGCAAAATTAACTATAAGTCCACTTCCCAGTCACGAGAGGGAAATCAAAGGCAGTGAAATTAAAAGAGCAAAAAGAGATAGAACAAAGAAATGAAGTGAGAAAGCAGAAAACACCAGAAGTGAGACCAAATAGTTATGGCATTTAAATAAATAGGCTAAACTTCCTCATTAAAAAGCATAAGGGTTTTTTGAAAAATCCAAAACCACTGCTATTTTTAAGCAAAAACTCCTGAAACAAAATGGCAAGGAAAGTTTCAGAGTGAACGGATGATAGTGCAGTTCACTTAGACCAAAGAGACATCGTGGAATAAAAAATAAAAGTCAAGTCGTCGGGGTGTGGGGAGAGTGGAGGGAGGCCGTGCTCTGAGGAGGGAGCAGGAGCTGAGAGCCTTGGGCTCCTGTTACACTTTTTGCTGGTAAGGGACAAAACCATCTGTGAGGCGGAGACCATCACTGTGCCCACGTTAGAGACGAGGAAATAGAAGCACAGAGAGAGGCTAAGGCTGGAACCAGGCAGTGACAGGACTGGGAAAGGAGACTGGGTCTGGCCAACCCCAAAGCTGTACTTCTTTCATCCTGCCAGGAGTGTGGCGCTCATTACAGAGGAAATTCCTAACAAAAGCCGCCTCATTTGTCAGGGGTCGGGGGTTCCCTGCTCGGGCCTCTCGCAAATGGCATCCCTCTGGAGAGGTGGACAACCCTAGGCAGTAGGGGTCTCCTGCGGGCCATGTGTGCGGAGTCCAAGTCTGCCCTACCTACCTCTGGGCAGAGGTCTTGGCAGTGGCCTCCCTCCTGGACATGGGGCTCCCCTCCCCCAACAGTGGGTGCCCTCTCTCCCAGCCCACACCTCTGGGCCCTGCTCAGCCTCTTCACGCCCTAGCCAGGATTGTCAGCCTTTCTACTGGTGCAGCTCCCCCGCCCATCCCCGAGGCTGCTGGGCAGGCTGGGGCAGGTCCCATGGAGGGTGGCCTCAGAACCCCTATAGATCAAGGGGATGTCCTCTGCTCCTATTGCCTGCCCCGCCCAGACACGGAAGTGCTTGGGACTTCCACCTCTGAGCCACAGAAAGACCCACGGGGGAGCCCACAGGGAAGGCCTTAGAGAAGCTCAGCCACCCCACTTGTTCCTTTGGAGAAAGCAGGGGGCTCCAAGGAGAGGCAGTGCCAGGCCTGGGTGCAGGGTGAAGGGTCCTGACCCTGACTGTCTCTCTGCCCAGGGCTTTCCTGTCAAATACCAAGGGCTCCTGCTGGCCACGCATCTGTGCAGGTGTGTTCGTGCAGGGTTGCAGTGGCTCCGTGCCCTCCCTGAGCCATAGTCATGTTGTCCCTGGAAATATCTCCTGTTAGGATTCTCACGTGGCACTTTTTCCCACCTGGGTTTTCAGCGCAAAAGAGAAGGAGTCCACAGGGCCCTGCAGGCCCCAGCTTCTGTGGGCTCATCTGCCCAGGGGCGTGATCAGCAGTGAGCTCCCCATAGTGAGGCTCTGCAAACCCACACTCCCAGACCTCCTCCAGCAAACACTGGATGCCTGCTCAGAAGTGCAGGGAACACAGGTGATACCAGATCAGAACCCCACGCCCCTTCTGGCTGCTCCTCCCCATCTCCCCTCCATGAATGCCCTGTCTGGTCCCCGTGACCCCTCTAGCCTCACCACCTACTTCTCTCCTTGCTGTTTCTTGAAGGAGCCAGGAATGCCCTGCCTCCGTACCTGCTGTTCCCATCTCGAGTGGGTGCTGTCACCCACACACCCACAGGCCGTCCCCCACCTCCTCTGCATCATTCACTGCTGCCTTTGCGTTGAGGCCACCCTGACCACCTTATTTAAAGTTGCAATCCCACTTCCTATGTCCCGTTTCCCATGTGCAGATGGCTGGATGGATGTGTTGTCCCTGCCCAGGCTGAGTGGCTGGCTCCGTGCCCCCTAAGGCCTTTGCCCGCCCCCTCCCCAGCACACGCATGATCTCCACCTGATCTACTCCCAGTCTCAGCTTCTCTGTGATTACCTGGCCTTTTCCTCCTCACCACCACCCCCGTCAAGGCCAGAGTCGCTATCAGGGTCACAGTGCTGAGCAGCAGAGAGGGCCTTGCCTAGGAAGCCAGGCTACCTCCTCTCCCGCCCTCCCTGGAGAGCCCACCCACCCTTGGGGTGGCTGAGCCAGAGAGGCTGAGACACAAATACTTAAGGAAGCTGCAGAGAAGGAGTATTAGCCTCAACAAAACTTAGAGTCTTGGCAGCTAAATTCAAATCAAATGTGATTTTGATACCAATTCAAACAGCCTAGGCAGAAGAGCTAAGGGATTTTCTTCTTGAAAGCATGAAAGGAATGGAGAAGACGTCTGAATTCTAACAGCTGAGAATTACTGAGATGAGGAGAGATTTGGGGAATCAGAAAAAGTCTAGTTGGAGCAGCCTCCCTTCCCGGATAGCAAAGGGAGTGCCAATCACGGCTGCCATGGCAACAGGTAGGCGCCAAATGCCAGCGCAGAGAGGAGTCGAGTGTGCCTTCCCACAAAAATGCCGCGGTTATTGTTCTAGCAGGAAGGATGGAAGTCATGTCCACACATCACCTCACATCCCGAGTCACCCCCCAATGCCTGAAAGTGCTCTCCATGACCAGAAGTATTAGAAAGAACTGACACACAGCTCACTCAACACACACACATACACACCCCCATTTCCCTTCTTCTCCAATTCCTAAAATTTAGTGGCTTAAAACAACAAACATCAATTTATTATCCTCGTTCTTTTGTGGGTCAGGAATGCAGGAGGGGCTTGGCCAGGTGGTGAGGTGGGGGGCCTCTGCTGCTGTTGTGGCTGATGGCTGGAGCAGGTGGCTGCCAGGTGTCACCCTTCACACAAGCTCGGGGCCTGCCGAGGTGTGTGCTGACACAGACACAAGTGCCTGTCTGAGGCAGAAGCTGCATGTGGCTTCTTCAGACCTGGTCCCACACCATGTAGTGTCACTCTGCTACCTGCTACAGGTTATTTGAGGGAGTGGCAAGAGGAGGGAAATTAGACCCCTCACTTGACCAGGCAGTGGCAAAATTCTGAAAGGACAGTGAAAGAGGAGATGCCGTTTGGCCACCCTGCCCTCATCCTCGGAGAGGAGCGTGGCACTGGGAAGGCAGTGAGGGAACACAGTGCCAGAAGGAAGAGAAAGCAACTTGTCAGCACTTTCTGGTTTGATAGCGAGGTCGAGAGCATTACAGGGGGAAACAAGAAAAACACATGGAATGGAGTTTTAAGAGCTCTAAGAACCCTCCCCACAACCTAGAAAACGAATCTGAAAGCCTGGAGGCAGTATGAGTGCTCACCAAGGTAGGAGGGTGCTGTGTGGGGGGGAGATGCCTGAGTACAGTAGCACTACCCAGGAGAAGATTCTGTCGCAAGAGAAATGTCCCACATCTGCCTTGTTGGATACAGAAGCCACGAGCCACAGGTGGTTCTGAGCCCTTGAAATGTGCCTAATGCAACTGAAGAATTGAATTTTAACTTTTATTTCATTGTAATTAACTTACATTTAAACTTGGCCATGTTTGGCCAATAGCTATCATATCCAACAGTGTGGGTCTGGAATTAAGTATCTCAGTCAACAAACCAAAACCCAAAACTGTGGCTGAAAGGAGAGAAAAGTATAGAGAGCGGCCCACCTGAAGCCTACCTCCCCACTGGTAAGACAGCTCGCGGGTTTGCCCCTACGCACCTCTCACGAGAAAGAAGAGAGAAGTTCAACACTAAGGGCTGATTCAAGGTGGCAGTCTCATAGGGCAAACAATAACTTATTGCAACATTCTCCTGGAAGAGTTTGTCAATGCAATTAAATAAGTGGCCAGGCGCAGTGGCTCCCACCTGTAATCCCAGCACTTTGGGAAGCCCAAGGATCACTTGAGCCCAGGAGTTTGAGACCAATCTAGGCAACAAAGTGAGATTCTGTGTTTAGGAAAAATCTTTTAAAATCAGCCAAGCATGGTGGTATACCCCTGTGATCCCAGCAACATCGGAGGCTGGGTTGAAGGATTGCTTAAACTTAGGAGTTCAAGGCTTCAGTGAGCCATGATCGCACCACTGCACTCCAGCCTGGGCAATAGAGCAAGACTGTCTCAAAAAAAAAAAAAAAATGCATACAAATTGGAAAGGAGGAGACAAATTTATCATTGAAAATAATAGTATGGTATCACTGGGTAAAGATTTTTAAAATACTGGAAACAAGCAAATTTATTAATATAGTTAGCTATAAAATTAGCATATCAAAATCAGTATCTTTCTTTTATATAAAACACAAGCAGCTAAAAATATAATAAAAGAAAAGAGCTCATTCTCAATAGCAACTGAAAATATAAAATGCCTAAGGAGAAAAAACTTAAGAGATGTGAAGGCCTTACCTGCAAAAACTGTAAAGCTCGACTAAGACATAAAATAAGATAGAATAATTGAAAAGTTGTATCTTCTTATTGAATAGAAAGACTTAAAGTTGTAAAGATGTCAATCCTCTCTAAATCAAAATTCTAATTGAATTTTTTGACCCAAAAAAACTCAATTGAACTTGACAAAGTATTCAAAATATGAACAGATACATCAATGGAGGAGAATAGAGCATCCAGAAATAGGCCCATGAATATGTGAGTGTTTAAACTCTGATAAAAATGGCATGAAAATTTAAGAAATGATGGATTGTTTAATAAATGGTATTGGGATAGATGTGTAAGCATTTGGAAAAAAATAAAGCTGAATCTCTACTTTCTTATACTAAAAAGAAAAAAATCCAAAAGTATCAAAATTCAAATGTCAAAAATGAATCTAAAAATGTAATAGAAGAAAACGTGGGTGAATTTTTTTATCCTGGTGTGAGAAAAAGTCTTTCTAAGCATGACAAAAAGCCCAGAAACCAGAATGGAAAAGACTGATTGATTTGATTATGTAAAAGTGTAAGACTTCACTTCAGCAAAATACCCATTTAAAAACATAATGGACACATTGGGAAAAATTAGTTGCTATCCAGAAGCTAGACAAAAATCAAATTTCCCTAAAATACAAATTACTTTCATAAGTCATAAGGAAAAATTACAACACAATAGAAAAATGGGTGAAGTAGATGGGCAAGTAATTTATCAAAGAAGAAAATCAAATGCTCGCCTCCAAAAACAGACATATGGAAAGAAACTCAGTTTCACTACTAATAAGAGAAATACAAATTAAATTAGAATATATTATATCATCACCTCTATTGGAAACAATGGAAAAGACTAGATACCCATTGCTGGTAAGGAGCTCAGGGAAGGTGGGTATACAAAAAAAGACAGCTTTTCTGGAGGGTCGTTGGTGACAACTAATATAATTGTAATTTTCAAAACTTTTTATCTGGCGATTCAAATTCTAGGAATTTATCTTACATCCATACTTACTCAAAGATGCATGGGCAAAACTGCAGCTTTGCTTGTTATCATAGAATTTGCAAAACAAAACAACAAACATCAAATGTCTAGAGGGAATTGGATTCTCCACTACAGCAAGCCCATCCCTGGTATGAAATAACATGCAGTCAATATGCATTGGCTTGGGAAAATGCACAACACACACTGATAAGAGAGAAAAGGTTGGAAGCAACATGGCCCAGGGTTGGAGTTGTTCAGTACAGCACCCTGCCACCTGCAAGGACTACTCCAGCCTCCCCTTGCTCTGTTCTCTTCCTTTTTCTATTTTGTGCAGGTCACAATTACCTCCTGATGACCTGCAGAGCACCCGGCTCTGAGCACCTCAGGTGCCAACTGCCCAGCCTGTGTGTGGCCCGCTTTGCCTCTAGCCCTGCACGTGGCCAACTTTTTTTAGTAGCACCTCCTTCAGGCTACCTTCCCTGACCACAGCTCCTCACCCATCCCTCCCTCTCTCCCATAACACCCTGAATATTTTCTTGATACAAGGCAAGCAAGCCTCAATATTGGGACTTAGTTGGGAAGGGTACTTGGCTTCACCCAGGAAAGAACTCAAGGGCAAGTCAGTGATGTTAGACAGCAACTTTTATTAAAGCAGCAGTGCACAGTGGCAGCAGAGGTACTGCTTCTTGTGGAGTGGAGCAGGGCCACCTCATAGGCAGTATGCCCAGAACAGCAGCTCAGAGGCAGCCCTGAGTCATGTTTATATCCACTTTTAATTACATGCAAATTAAGGGGTGGATTATGCAGACATTTCCAGAAAAGGGGTAATAACTTCTGGGTTATTGGGTAGTTGCTATGGTAAGGGACAGTAACTTCCAGGTGTTGCCATGGAAACAGTAAACTGACATGTCACACTGGTGGGCATGTCTTATGGATGGCTTTTCCCACCCTGTCCCTGTTTCAGCTAGTCCCCATTTTGTCCTGGCACCTAGGTCCCACCTCCAGAATCAAGTCCCATCTCCTACCTTAGCATATGTCACTATTTAAACTTTCGATTATTCGCTTGTTTGGTTGTTCACAGTCACCTTCTCCCTAATGCAGTCTCCATGAGGGCTGGAACCATACCTGGCTTATCATCTCCAAAGATCACCCTCATGCTTAGAATTAGAACAGCACAAGCAAGTAGGGCTGGCTCCCTGTCTGCCCTCACCCTCCCCCGCTACTGCCACCCTCCCCATCCCTGGCTTCACTCCAACCATGCTGGCTATATTAGTCTGTTCTCATCCTGCTATGAAGAAATACCTGAGATTGGGTAATTTACAAAAAAAAAAAAAAAAAGATTTAATTGATTCACAGTTCCAAGGACTCAGGAAACTTACAGTCATGGTGGGAGGCACTTCTTCTCAGGGTGGCAGCAGAGAGAATGAGAGCTGAGCAAAGGAGGAAGCCCCTTATAAAACCAGCAGATCTCATGAGAATTTCTTTCATGAGAACAGCATGGGGGAAACCACTCCCATGATTCAATTATCTCTACCTGGTCCTGCCCTTGACACATGGGTATTACTATAATTCAAGGTGAGATTTGGGTGGGATACAGAGCCAAACCATATCATTCTGCCCATGGTTCCTCCCAAATCTCATGTCCTCACATTTCAAAACAAAATCATGCCCTTCCAACAGTCCTCCAAAGTCTTAACTCATTCTAGCATTAACTCAAAAGTGTAAGTCCAAAGTCACACCTGAGACAAGGCAAGTCTGTTCCTCCTATGAGCCTGTAAAATCAAAAGCAAGTTACTGACTTCTTATATACAATGGAGGTACAGGCATTGGGTAAATTCGCCCATTCCAAATTGGCTAAAACAAAGGGGCTATAGGCCCTATGCACATCTGAAATCCAATAGGGCAGTCATTAAACCTTAAAGTCCCAAAATTATCTCCTTTGACTCCTTGTCTCACATCCAGGTGACATTGATGCAAGATGTGGGCTCCCATGGCCTGGGGCAGCTATGCCCCTGCGGCTTTACAGTGTATAGCCCCCAGCCTGGCTGCTTTCACAGGCTGTACACTGGTGAGTGTCTGTGGATTTTCCATGTTAATGTTGCAAGCTGTTGGTGGATCTACCATTCTGGAGGCTGGAAGACAGTGGCCCTCTTCTCACAGCTCCACTAGGCAGTGCCCCAGGGGGGACTCCGTGTGGTGAATCCAACCCCACATTTTCCTTCTGCACTGACCTAGCAGAGGTTTTCCCATGATGGCTATGTCCTTGCAGCAAACTTCTGCCTGGACATCCAGGCATTTCCATACATTCTCTGAAATCTAGGAAGAGGTTCCCCAACTTCAATTCTTGACTTCTGTGCACCTACAGGCCCAACATCATGTATAAGCTGTCAAGGCTTGGGGCTTGCACACTCTTGCACCCTTGTCATAGCCCAAGCTGTATCTTGGCCCCTTTTAGCCATGGATAGAGCTGAAGCAGCTGGGATACAGGGCACCCACCATGTCCTGAGGCTGCAAAGAGCAGGGTGTCCCTGTGCTCAGCCAATGAAACCATTTTTCCCTTCTAAGCCTCCAGGCCTGTGATGCCAGGGGCTGCTGTGAAGCTCTCTGACATGTCCTGGAGACATTTCCCCCATTGTCTTGGTGATTAACATTTGGCTCCTTGTTACTTATGCAAATGTCTGCAGCCAGCTTGAATTTCTGCCCAGAAAATTGGCTTTTCTTTTCTGTGGCATCATCAGGCTATAAATTTTCCAAAGTTTTATGCTCTGCTTCCTCTTGAATCTTTACTGCTTAGAAATTTCTTCCACCAGATACCCTAAATCATTCCTCTCAAGTTCAAAGTTCCACAGATCTCTAGTACTGGAACAAAATGTCACCAGTCTCTTTGCTTAAGCAAAGCAAGAGTCACCTTTATTCCAGTTCCCTCATCTCCATCTGAGACCACCTCAGCCTCGACTTCATCATCCATATCATTAGCATTTTGGTCAAAGCCATTCAACAAGTCTCTAAGAAGTTCTAAACTTTCCCACATCTTCCTGTCTTCTTCTGAGCCCTCTAATTTGTTCCAACCTCTGCATGTTACCCAGTTCCAAAGTCGCTTCCATGTTTTTGGGTATCCTTCTAGCACCACCCCACTCTCTGTGGTACCAATTTACTATATTAGTCTGTTCTCATGCTGCTATGAAGAAATACCTGAGACTGGGTAATTTATAAAGAAAAGAGGTTTAATTAACTCACAGAGGTTTAATTCTCCACAGTTCCACATGGCTGGGGAGACCTCAGGAAACTTAGAATCATGGTGGAAGTCACCTCTTCTCAGGGTGGCAGGAGAGAGAATGAGAGCTGACCCAAGGATGAAGCTCCTTGTAAAATCATCAGATCTTGTAAGAACTCACTATCATGAGAACAGTATGGGGGAAACTGCCCCCATGATCTGATTACCTCCACCTGGTCCTGCACTTGACATGTGGTAATTATTCAAGGTGAGATTTGGGTGGAGACACAGAGCCAAACAATATCACTGGCTTTCTTCTTCCTCAACCACACAGAGACCCTTTTTCTGTGCCATCCACCTGAGCACCAGCCACCTCCTGAAAACATTTACATGCCTCTTTCCTCACTCTGCCTGAGGCATATCTAAAATAGCAGCTGTTGCCTCCATGCCCTGGCTTGCCTGTCTCCCCACACTCCTCACACTTTTTCTTTCCCCTGCAGGTTTGACCCCTGTTCATCTGCTGGCACTGAGCACCATGAGGGGGACCTTGGTTCTGTTGCTGTTATGTCCTGTGCCTTGAACAGTGTTAGGCACAAACCCACTCATTTGGGCCTCACAACCAGTTTAAATTCAGCTTCATTTTTTTTTTCCCCCAAACAGTGACGTAATTGTCCTAATAGCTTTTTTGTAAAATCCACCTTTCCGCTTTGGTTGGAAATGCCACTTCCATCCATATTGAATCCATATGGGTCTGGGCCTATGTGTGGCTTCCTGTTCTGTCCTACCAGTGTGCCTTTCTCTGCTGCACTGTCTCCATTCTTCCTCTCTACTATCCCTTACTGACAATCAGTACTCACTGAGCCCTACCCTGTGCCAGGTACTGGCTCAGATGACACAGCAAAGAATGGGACAGATGTGTGCCAGCTCTCCAGGAACTTGCATGGGCCCCTAAAATACAGAGGGTGCCCTGGACACCCTGGGACAAGGGTGGAGGTGATGGATAAAGATGAGATGCACGTGGAGAACAACCTGGACCCACAGCAGCCTCTGAGAGGGAAGTGGCTACTCCACGTTGTCAGAGGCCTCCTAACAGGAGTGTGGAGCACAGTCAGGAGTGGAGGCACTGTAGGCAGATACAGTGAGAGGGTGTGCGGGGAAAGAGCCTCAGTGAGAACTGAGTGGTGACACTGGCTAGAAGGTGGGAATAGGAGGATTGAGAGACATCTGGAAGTAGAATTGCTGAGACTTCATGATTATGTCTGTTAAAGAAGTAGGCTAGGTGTGGTGGCTCATGCCTGTAATGCCAGCACTTTGGGAGGCTGTGGTCAGCAGAACACCTGAGGTCACGAGTTCAAGACCAGCCTGGCCAACATGGTGAAACCCCATCTCTACTAAGAATACAAAATGAAAGGGGTGTAGTCACACGTGACTGTAGTCCCAGCTACTCGGGAGGTTGAGGCAGGAGAATCACTTGAACCCAGGAAGCAGATGTTACAGTGATTTGAGATCATCCCACTTCTTTCCAATCTGGGTGACAGAAACTGTGTCTCAAAATAAAAAAAAAAAAAAAGAAGAAGGGGAGGATGGAATCTACACACTGAGGTAGAAGCCTAGGACCCTGCCTGAGGAACTGGATGGGCGGGAGCCGTTCCCAGGGACAGCCAGAGGGGCACATGTGTGGGAAGCCTGCGAGGCTTGTACAACACAGCAGGCACTTAGAAAAGGTGTCTGGTGCCCAGGGGTGAAAGCCTGGCTGGAGTTGGGGGCTTGGCAGTTCATGGCCCCTGCATGGATGGGAAGCAGCCAGCTAAGGGCAGTGTGCAGAATGAGAAGAGAACAATGCGGGGATCTGAGGCAGAGCCCTGCAGACACCCCAGCACTCCAGGGGCTCGCAGAAGTGTTGCCCCATCAAAGAGGCAAATAAGGACCAGGTGGGTTGATGTCATTCAAGCCAAAAGCATGGGAGTGGCCATAAGGGGAAAAGCTGCATGTCTGAGATGCAGGAGCTGCACTGTGGAGGGAGTCTGAGTTTGTGTAGACATTGGAGCTGCTGCGTCAGGCCTGGACTGCATGCATAGGCAGTAGAGAGAACTCAACTATTATGTCACCCCATGTTATTTTGGGTTTCACTGAAGCTTCTGAGAGGTCAGCTAAAACAAGAACTTAAGAGCCACTCATGTTAGTAGCATATAGTTGCTGGTGGCCCTAAGATGGGAGAATTTTCAGGGGTGAGGTGAGACAGCCCCTAATGCAGGTTGAAATGGGTTGAAGAATGAGAAATAGAGGCAGTGAGTGTAAAAGCTCTTTCTAGAAGTTTGTCGTGGTGGCACCAAGGTTTGAGAGTTCTTTAGCTCCCTCTCCCATAGCCTCCAACGTCCCACAGCAGTCTCCCCAAGTAAACATATAAGCTGAATAAAAAGCAAGTGTCATATGTCCCCACTGCTTCCTGCCACCCTTAAGCTCCTCCAAGGAGATTTTTTGAAGATACCCCAGCTGTGATGGGCACAGAGGAGGAAACCCAACGTGGTAGGAGGTGGAGAGGGGGGTGTTCAGTGTGGGGGTGGTCGTTCCAGAGCCCTACCTGAGCTTGGGCTGGGGTGACAGAGTGCAGAGTTGAGGTGCTGAGCCCCAGAGCCATCTGTGGCCCCCTGGGGGGGGTCCCTCAGCTTTTCCCCGACTGCTGCATTCAGTGCATGGGGGCACAGTTGTGTAGCAGTCCCCAGTGATTCTGCAGAGGCTATGCCTGGCCTGGCCTGTTCCCAACCTCGGGATTCTCCCCATAACCCAAGCTCCATGCCTGCCCCACGATCCCCACTGTATCAGCCTGACCATCCAGTTCATGCAGCAAGAAGACATCCATCAGCTCTTTCTCTGGGCTGGGTCGTGCTCCAGATTGGAGACCAAGAGAGCAGCCAGACACTATGAGGGCCCTCAGGGCTACAGTCTCATCCATCAACACAGCACAGAAAATGCCAGTCAGAGCCGTGCAAGGAGTCCTGCCAGCATGGAGTGGCCTGGAGCTTCAGCAGGCAGCTGGAGGGCTTCCAGGGTGTGGTGGCCTTCAAGCTGTCCCTTGGCTAATGGGAGTTGAATGAATTCAGATCTGGGTGTGTTAACATCTGTTTTTGAGAGGACTTGAGGGTCTTCTTCCAGGTCCATTCATCCTTCCCTTGGTTAGGAAAACAACACACTTAATTTTCTTCTGGGGCCCACCCTGATCACCCACTCTCAGGCCACATGGCCCCTTGAGAGCTGGGGTCATCTGGACTTCTGGGAAGAATGCAGTGGTTTGAGGGTGTGGGTACTGGAGCTGCTGTAGAACGGGGACTTCTGGGGGGTAAGGGAGCCAAGGAGGTCCCGGGCTCTTGGGACTGTTGCTTGATGGTCAGATCCAGTCTCAGTGGAGGCACCCACTAGCTTCCTGAGTGCCTGGGCTGCCCTCCTCTGCCACTGACGGTGATTTGCACAGGGTTTCTGTCACTTGTGTTATAAAGAGGACTGGTAGCATGAGCCACTCAAGGTGGTGGTATGGGCTGGGCACAGTGCCTGGACCACAGGGGTGTTTGGGGCTGCTTTGTGGAGAGGGTGACGTTTGAGTCAAGGCTCGAAGCTGGTTCAAACGCAGGAAGAGCCTCATGGAGTTTCTGCAAATACCTTCTCAACTATCAGTTTCTACTAAGACAAAAATCATTTCATTCATTGACTTTATTAAGAAAAGGTCATGTAATTTTTTTTAAAAAAAGGACAGTCTGGGTGCGTTAGCTCATCCCTGTAATCCCAGCACTTTGGGAGGCCAAGGCTAGCAGATCACTGGGGCTCAGGAGTTCGAGACCAGTCTGGGAAACATGGTGAAAACCCATCTCTACTAAAAATAAAAAATTCACAGAGTGTGGTGGTGCATGCCTGTGGTCCAGCTACTTAGGAGGCTGAGGTGGGAGGATCACTTGAGCCCAGGAGTCTGAGGTTGCAGTAAGCCCTGCCTGTGCCACCACGCTCCAGCCTGGGCAATAGAGTGGCACCCTGTGTCTAAAAATAAAAAAATTTAAAAAATTTTAAGAAGGACAATAAAAGACCTAAGTATTGGATCTGGCACATCCTAATGTTGTAGGATGTTCAGTAAGAGGGGAATTAATGCTAAGAAAACAGTAGGACCATGGTGAAAGCCACAGTTAAACTGAGAAGTGAAGACACTAACAATTCCCAGTGCCCACTCCACACCAGGAAAGCCCAGCCCTGGGGACCCAAGACACAGGGACAAATTAGACCTGGAATCTTTTTCTGATTGGTAAAATCTCAGAGGCAGCCCGCCAAGATCACACCATCCTTGCAAGGACTGAGAATATGGCTGAAAGCCCTGGACAGGGTGAGCTCCCTGCTGCCTCTGTGTTCTCATCATTGCTTCTCACCCAGAGAAAGAGCCTTCCGAGTTCCACACCTTAGAGACTGGTATGCTGGAGGCTGCATCACATCACCCGGGCCTCTCCAGGGCTTCCTCACCAGCTCTCTGCAGTGCTGGGGCCAGAGAGGCCTTGCCCCAAATGTATATGTCATTGCTCCAGGGAGAGCCCATGTCCCATGGCTGCCCCACATAGGCATGGCCCTACGACATCCCAGACTCAGAACAGCTCTGAGATTCCTACAAGGGTAATGGAGGCTGTCAATGCACCTGCACTGCAGCTCAGTGTGCCCCTCTGCCCCTTCCTGCTTCCTCCCTCCCTGCCACAGGACTGGCCCCCGAACAACCTGCCTACTGAGCTCTGTCTCAAGGTCCCTTTCCTAGAGACTCAGGTGGGCAAGTGCCTTGCCCAAGTCATTCTTGAGGGTGTGGCAAATGCAGGGCTCTCCAACTTCAAGTTTGTGGAGGGACCATCAGAAGAGCTCCTCCCAGTCTGCCTGCCTTGTCCCCTGACCACTGATGGACCAGCATCATCCTTCCTACTGCTCCAGCCAATCATGTCCCGGCTCAGGATGTGAGGAAACCCTGGGCCACAGCAGACAGTGCCTGCTCAGCTGTCAGGCATGTCAGGGTGGCTCTCCCACCCAGCCCCAGAAGGTGCAAGCAGATTTTTCACCGTCTGCCACTGCTCATTGTTGAAGGAAAACTCCACATCCCAAACATTTGTTTGGAGGAAATTAGATCATCACCTTCCCACTAATGAAGCCAGGCTGTGCACACAGAGGGAAGGGAAATGGCAGGTTGTCTGTCTCTTGGGGCTGCAGCCCAGAAGCTGGCACCCCAGGTGTCTCCGAGCCTCCACTCACGTGTGGCGAGAGCAACCTACTACGCCAGGCTGGCTTGAAACTTCTGCAGGTGACGTTTGCCTGGGTGCATGGGGATCTGGGCCCTGAGCCGGAGACTGCCACTGCTTTCCAGGACCACAGATGGCCACCGCTGCCTTCAGAAGGCAACACATACCTGTCCTCCCCAGGTTGAGGAGCTGCCTCTGCCTCTCCCCATGTGGGTCCCACTGTGCCATGGACGCCTCTGATGGGGAAGAAGGCACAAGTTCTTGGATGGAACAGCCTCCCTCCTCAGCTTTCAGTCTGGAGTCTCTCCAGGCACAAGGTCCTTTTAAATAACTTTTTAATTGAGATATAAGTCACATAAGATAAACTTCACCATTTGAAAACTACTTCTGTGGTTCCTGGGATATTCACTATGGTGCACCAGCACCACCACTATCTAATTCCAGAACATTTTAATCATGCCCCAAGAAATCCATTCCCTTAACACCATGCCCCATTTCTGCCTTCCCTCAGCCCCTGGGAGTCACTCATCTGTTTTCTGTCTCCATGGATTTGCTTCTTCAGGATGTTTCATATAAATGGAATCACAGGCTATGTGGTCTTTTGTGACTGGACTCTTCCACTTAGCACAATGTCTCCAAGGTTCTGTACTTGGAACAGCAAGTCCTTCATTCCTTTTTATGGCTGAATAATATTTCATTGTATGGATATGCCATATTTGGATGGGTTGCACTTTTGGCTACTATGAATAATGTTGCTATGAATATTCATATACAAGTTTTTGTGTGAACATACGTTTTCTACCCAGGAGTAGAATTGCTGGGTCACAGTAGTTCTATGTTTAACTTTTGAGGGACTGCCAAACTATTTTCCACAGTGGCTGCATCATTGCACATTTCCATCAGCAATGCACCAGCATTCTAATTTCTTTACATCCTCAAAAACACTTGTTATTTTCCCTTTTTAAAAACTTGTAGCCATCCTAGCAGGTGTGAAATCGTTATCTTATTGTGGGTTTGATTTCCATTTCCCTAATGACGAGTGATCTTCAGAGGATCTTTTCATGTCTTACTGACCATTTGTATATCTTCTTGGGAGAAATGTCTACTCAGATCCTTTTTCTGTTTTTTTTTTTAACTGTGTTCTTCATCCTTTTATTTTTGAGTCACGGTAGGTCTTTAAGTGTTCTGAATACTAGACTCCTATCAGATATGTGATTTGAACATATTTCTCCCATTCTGTGAGTTGTCTTTTCACTTTTTTGATAGTGTCCTTTGACACACTAGTTTTGCAATCTTCTTTATCTACTTTTTCTTTCATTGCTTGTGCTTTGGGGATAATATCTAAGAAATTGTTGCCTAACTCAAGGTCACACACTTTTTCCCCTATCTTTCCTTCTAACAGTTTTCAGTTTTAACTCTTATAGTTTTAGGTCTTTCATCCATTTTGAGTTAATCTTCTGTATATGGTGTGAGGTAGCGGCCCAAATTTATTTGTGTTTGTAGATAGTTTCCTCAGCACTGTTGTTCAAAAGACAATTCTTTCTGCATTGAATACTCTTTCAGCACCCTTGCCAAAAACAGTTGAACATAAATGTCCATAAATTACTGCTAGACTCTCAATTCTATCAATTGGTCTATATATCCGTTCTTAAGTAGTACCACACTGTAGCTTTGTAATAAGTTTTGAAATTGGGATGTGTAGTCCTCCAAACTTGTTCTTTTCCAAGATTGTTCTGGTCATTCTGTGTCCTTTGTAATTCCATAATGTACATGGATTTTAACAAGGGCCACAAACTCAAATACATCCTGGACTAAACAGAGTTTGTAAGTTAGCAAAGCCAGCAGTTTCAAAATAGTATGTTGGGTCATGTTCTTTTGACATGCACAATTTGCTTGCATCTTAAACACAGGAAAGTTTTTCTCCTTCAACCAGAAGCATGCTTTCTCCACTTTCTTCTTGCAACATGCCAGGATATCTTCTCCCCTGGCCACCCGTGCATTCAAAAATGGCTATGAGTACAGTCCTAGTTCTAACCATGAAACATAGAGCAGTCTGCTACGGGAGCTTCCAGGAAAGAGTCACATGATAAGAGAAAGGCAGAGGAACTCCCAGCTCTGTGCTAGGGCTAGGCCTAGTGTGAGGCAAGAGACATGCCCAGGGTTCCAGATTTAAAGAGGTGTTCACCATCAGGGCCATGCACTATGACCATTGCCTCCTTCAGTGCGCCACCCTGGGTCCCTGGCTGGCCCCACACTGGCCTCGCCCTGCTCTGTCTGCAACTGCTCTTCTTCTCGCTCTGAACAATGGTTGTGATGCCCAGAGCTGGGCAGCCATCCAGGAACTCGAGGCAACGAGACTGAGGGCAAACATCACCGTGCTGCTGAAGGTGGGGCGGAGAGGTGGGAAGGTCTGGCCCTTGATGACATTACCAGGACTGCCTTTTCAAGCTTTCCTGTTCTATGGGATAATCACATGTTTATTAGAATAACTCCCAAAGGCCTTGAAAGTTGAGTTTCCTGTAACTTTCTTCCAAAAGCATTTCTAACATATCAATTTATGGCAAATACTATGGGTTTTCCATGTAAAGCTGTAAAACAACATGTTTAAGTTTTAAAAGTAAGTTGAAAACTTCATCAAACTTAAATACCCTTGCTCTTTGAAAGACATGTTAACAAGTTGGGTGTGGTGGCTTACACCTGTAATCTCAATTCTTTGGGAAGCTAAGGCAGGCAGATCACTTATGTCCATTTGTTCAAGATCAGCCTGGGCAACATGGCAAAATCTCATCTCTACAAAAAATACAAAAATTAGCCAGGTGTGGTGGTGCCCACCTGTGGTCTCAGCTACTCAGGAGGCTGAGGTGGGAGGGTCTCTAGAGCCTGGGAGGCTGAGGCTGCAGTGAGCTAAGATTGTGTCACTGCGCTCCAGCCTGGACAACAGAGCAAGACCTTGTTTCAAAAAAAATAAAAATAAAACAGAAAGAAAAAAGACACTGTTAAGAGAATGTAAAAGCACCCAAGAACTGGGGAAAAAATATTTGTCAAACATATATCTGACCAAAGGCTGATGTCTAGAAGACAAGGTGAACTCTTACAACTCCATGAGAAAAAGACGAACCACCCAATAAAAATGGACAAAAGAGTTAAAGGAATGCATCATCCAAGAAGAGATACAGGAAATGAGCCTCCAGAAAGATGCTCGACATCATTAGTGTCCTTAGTCATTAAGGAGATGCAAATTAAAACCACAGTGAGTTACCGCTTCACACCTGCTCAATCTGCTAAAATGTAAAACCTCATAGCTGAGTGCTGATGGATACAGAATGGCTGGAACTCTCACACACTGCTGGTGGGAAGGAAAAGCACGAAGCCTGGCTGGAAGATAGTTGGGCCATGTCTTATAAAGCTATGCATACATTTCCAATATAATCCTGCAATTCTGTGCGAGGTGAGGTAAATGAACACATGTGGCCAAAGACCTGTGTACAAATATTAATAGCAGCTTTATTCATAACGAGCCCACACCAGAAACAACCCAAGTGTCCACTGGCTGGTGAATGGACTAAGGGATAGCGACACATTGGTACAATAAAATAGTACTCAGTCATAAAAGGAAACAAATATTAATACATGAAGGACTATGGGGGATCTCAAAAACATGCTCAGTGACAGACACCAAACTCGAAAGTCCACATCTATTCCACTCATAAGAAACTCTGGCAAAAGTAATCCTATGGGAGGGATGTCAGCTCAGTGTCTGCAAGGAGTGGGTTTGGAGAGGAGGAAGTGATTGATGGCAAAGGGAGACCCCAGAGGTTTTGGGGCGACGGCACTGTCTGTACCTTGCTTGTGATGGTGGATACGTGACTGTACGCATTTGTCACAACTAAGAAGGGAGAATTCTACTGCCTGGAAATATTCCAAAATAAAAGCCAGGCTATGGGTTTGTTGAATTACCCAATGTAAACACAGCATATAGAAACAAGAATGTTGAACAATAGAATGAATACATTGTGATTTTGGTTTTAGCTTGATTTAAAAAAAGAAAAGGTGTAGCTTTGTGCAATGGCAATATCATAGCCAATGAGGTTTATCCGAGGCGCAATTATTGCTAATTGAAAACTTTTCCCAATACCCCACCATGATGACTTGAAATATAGTTGGCATTGGCAATTTTTGAGTCTCTATGGAGACTGAATAAAAAAATAAAAAAATAAAAAATAATTTAAAAAAAAGAAAAGGTGTGCCGTGCACAGTGGCTCACACCTGTAATCTCAGCACTTTGGGAGGCCGAGGCAGGCAGATCACCTGAGGTCAGGAGTTTGAGATCAGCCTGACCAACATAGCGAAACCCTGTCCTTACTAAAAATACAAAATTAGCCAGGCTTGGTGTTGCATGGTTGTAATCCAGCTACTCGAGAGACTGAGGCAGGAGAATCACTTGAAGCTGGGAGGAAGAGGTTGGTTGCAGTGAGTCGAGATTGTGCCATTGCACTCCAGCCTGGGTGACAGAGAAAGACTCCACCTCAAAAAAGAAAAAAAAAAAACTAGCGGTGGCAGCATCTCGCTAAGTGAAAGGAGTGAGACATGAAATCCACACACTGTATGACCCCATTCACATGAAGTTCAGGGAAAGGCAGAACCGTGGGGAACCCTGGGAACAGGAATCAGATCAGGTGGCCCGGGGCCTTGGGTGGCAGATGGGTCTGACTACGGAGAGGCACCAGGGAAGCATGGGAGCAGTGCACCAGTCTGGGTCTCGGTGGTGGCGGTGGTCACGTGACTGTGTGCATTTGTTAAAACTCACTAAACCTCATGCTTCAAAGGGGTAAATTCCACTGTATGTAAATTATATCTCCAATTATGTAAATTATATACACCTGACTGTTTCAAAAAGTAAGCTGAGTGAAAGGAAATTATTAGATAAATAATCATACAGGTGGTGTGCAGATATGGCAAAAATTGTGGAGGTGGTAGAAGAATTAACACATTTTGGGAAACACTTAGTCCCAATTATCTCTCTAAAAAAGGAAAAAAGTAACTGAAGAAGGTGAATGGGTATACCTATTTTCTCCCATCTGATCCATATAATTTCACATTTTGAGGATTTGTCCTGGAATAGTTTAATTGAAGTATCAACAAGAAAACTCTCTTAAGATGAAAGATAGCTTCCCAGGTTAATGCTTCAGGATCACCCCCACCCCTTGCCCAGCCCAGCCCTGCCATTGTCATCCCTGTTATCAGGGCTGGCAGGAGACCAGAACTCATGCCAGTGAAAAAATAGAGGAGCATTTCACTCAGGACCATTTACAGAGCGATCAGGGCTCAGGGAAATGGTGATGGTGAAGCACCTGGGGCCAGCGACAGCAGGAAGCTCTTGCCATGCCAAGACCTGCAAGGTGAGAAGAGAAAGCGAATCCCAGAACCCAGAGAAAGAACTTCTACAGGAGCAGGTCACCCAAGAAGAGCTGTGGCCACTGCAGAGGAACTGAGAGCCCACATCCTGCAGGGAGGGGTACATGGATAATCCCCCCAACCTCACCCTCCGCCTGCCCTTAGGCTTCTGGCTGGTGTCTCCAAAGCTATGGAAGCTGGAAGCCCAGAGCCTGCAGATGTCATCCTCCCCAAGGACAGGCTTCCAGGGCCCTGAGCAGAGGAAAAAGGCAGTGGACCTGCAGGGACACATGGAGGGGCCTGGCGCACACCCTGGGAGGCTGTGTTAAATGCTCAGTGTGGTGAGGCCAGCAGAGAAAGCCGACTGCCATTGGAAATAGGACTGGTTACTCACAGATTTTGAGGAACAGGAGTGAGTGCACCATGCAGGGCCCCACAGAGAAGCAGCAGGTCGGTAGGAGACAGAGGGAGAGAGGACTTGGGCAGGAGTCTCCATTACAGAATATGCAAGAAGAAACCGTGAGGTGGGTGAGCAGGTGTCAGGTAAATTAATTTGAATAATTTGGGAGCTCTGAGGCACAGGGCTGTCCCTGGGTGTCTGATCCTGACCCTAGGGTCTAGGGCAGGGGGACAGTGTCACCCCACTGTCACACACAGGACAGTGTCACACACAGGACAGTGTCACACCACTGTCCTGAGTGTGAGAGGCACTGGCTGGATGTGGGTTCTGGACTGGGTGGTTTCCATATAAAAGGCATACTGGCAGGGAGACATCTATCTCTAGGAACTGGAATGGATAGTCCCTCTAGAGTCAGCAAAGCCCAAAACATCAGAATACAAAAACTAAAGAGCACTTCTCTAAAACTCAGGCTCCTAACTAGTACTGGGAAGCCCATGAGAAGGGAAGGCCAGTTGCCAAAATAAGTCACTAAGGGTGTCAGTCAGTCCTAATTCGATTATCATGCACTGGGGCGCAGGTCCAGGCTACTAGAGAGCCCCAGGAGGTGCTCATTCCCTTTCTTTCTCTCCACCTTTCCAAGACCTTCCCACACGCCCAGGCCCACGGCACCTCTTCACTGCAGCTCTCCTGACACTGGGCCCCACACTGTCCTCCCATCATGCCCCTCTGCAGGTGCAGCCTCTGCAGGTGCAGCCTCTGCACGTGCAGCCTCCGCAGAGAGCTTAGCCCCTGTCTGCGTCCTTATCCCAGTCTTGTCTCCAATTCTGGCTCCCTCCTACCCAATGCTGGAAGCTGCAGGACCATGTTTCCCACGGATTGTGAGAAACACAGCTCAGAAGCCCTGGGCAGCATCGGCTGGCACTTGGAGTTGCTTGGACCTGGGCTTGACAAAAGGGGAGAAACATCCACCTTGAGGAGAGGCTACCGAGTCACACACAGGCTCCAGGACACAGCAATGGCACTGTCCCCACCACCTAGCCCCACCCTCACCAGGCATCTCTTTGAAAGATGTAGGACAACTAGTGGGGACAGATGGGGTCAAAGCAAATGGGGACACAGGGACAGAGGACAGGATTCAGGCTGACTGGGGAGGACGAGGGGCAGGTGGGTGAAGGGAGAAACCCTGCGCTCCTGGGGGGTTCATGTTGAACGGAGCTGGCTCCCTGCAGTCTGGTCCCGCAGAATCAATGGCTGGGCGAGGCTGGAAATCACCAGGGTGGTGACAGCCTTGTTCCTCAACTCAGTTCTTCACAGGCGACGGGGGGTGGGGAAGATGATATAGGTGCTCAACATCCCTGCAAGGGGCCTTCGCGCCATTCTAGGTCCTTCCTAATCTTCCCAGGTGGGCCTCACACCCACCTCTACACCTGTCGGCTGTCCATGCATGCTGCCCTCCAAACCCACCCTCACACAATGCACCCAGTAGTCACCCACACAACCTGCCAGACCCTGCTCAGACCTCGTCTGCTTCTTTGATCCCCTGACTTCCTGCATTTGCCCCAATGATTGCACTTTCATTTCTGTATCATAGCTGCCGAATTCCTCAATTTTCTCATCTGCAAAATGGGAACAATAATAGTCCCTATGTCAAAGATTTACCATGCAAGTTAAATGGATAAGGGCTCATATGCAGTTTAGAAAAGGACACAAGAAAACAAGTCCATTAATAATTCCTACTCATTATATAGCTAATAAGTAACCATTATTGTTGCACAAACCCACATCCTACTCACAGAAGACTCTGGTGTACAAGTGAGTAAATGCTGGTGAAACAACCACGGCCATGCCAGAGGCAGATGGCTCAAGTCCAGTCCAAGCTCACAGGGTTCTCTTGGACAGCAGAGGATGGTGCGTGGACGGCTAGGTCACTGTGGCACTGTAGTGGGTGCTGTGCAGGGATCATCTCTGTTAATCCCCATGATGACCAAATTAGGGCTGGGCAGAGGAGAGCAAGGATGCTTTTGCAAAACTGCCTGGGAAAACCGGAATGTGTGACTGGTCTGAGAATGGCCAGAGCCTGGCCTCTTCTACCCACCTCTTGTTCCCAGCCCTGGCCCCCACCTCTGGCTAAAAGGCCAGCAGTAGGTCCAATGCACCCCCCACCTCCATGTGTGGCCACAAAAACCTCATCTCACATCCAGCTGTGACACTCCAGGCTTAGGGGTTCTGAAATTGCGCTCAGAGCTGAGCAGGGGGAGTCAGCTGTGGGCCATGCCAGTCCCAGGTGCCAGGCAAAGTGGCTTCCAGGCCCTCTAATCACCCCACTCCCAGAATCTGGCCATTAACTCCCTCCAGGCACAGGAGGGGGAACTGCCACTCTCCCTGCCTGGCTTTTAGTCCAACACAATTAGGAGCCATTATTTCTGTCGTGTTGATTCCTGAAAAATCATTTTAAATTGTCGCCCTTTTTTATGCTTTGGAAAAGGAAAGCACCAAAGAAGATGAAAACAGAAAAGCATACCCACACCCCCTGCCTGGCTCCCGATACCCCCTTCAGTCCCCCCATTTCTCCTGACCTGTTCCCTTGGCAACCGTCAACTCACTGCTGCAATATTCAAAGGGAATCTCACAACTGCACATCAAATGAGACGCAGGGGGTATTTTCAGTTGCCTGAGAGCCGGTGGATGGACAGACAGACAGACACACACACACACCCTTGGGGAAAACAGAGACACAGAGAGGCAGAGATGAGAGAGACAGAGAGAGAAGAGCAAAAAGACCCAGCACAAAGAGACAAAGACCCCCAGGGAGATAGCGACGTGAAAACCCACAGATGCCAGAGTGGATGGGCAGAATGAAACACAGGCAGAGCAAGAAAGAGATGGACATGCAGAGTGACAGACAGACAGACACGGATGCAGGAAGACACCAACCCAGAGAGACAGAAAAGACAGACACACGGCGCAGTGGAGAGGAGACAGATGGGGCTGGGCAGAGGGAATGGACAGAGGGAGAAGAGGGGCACGGGCAGGAGGGGACGGACTGAGGGTGACAGAGAGGAGGGAAGAGGAGGCAGCGGGAGCTACAGTACCTGGCCTGGTCACTGCAGGCTCTCAGGGCCCCTCAAGGCCAGCCTGCCTGTCCTTCTCCTCTATCCCCGCCCCAGTAGGCTTCTCCCCTGACCAGACACCGCACCCCCGCCAAAGCAGCCTGCTGGTTCCTGCACAGGCTCTGCCTCTCTTGCCTTTGCCGTACTCCTCCATAGCCGACCTGAGGTGAGGTCGTTGTGATGAGGATGTCTCTCTGGATGGCCACTCTGCTTCTTCCCAGACCTCTTACTCCTTCCTAAAAGTGAGAAGGACACTGTCACCTAAAAGGTGACAGTGGTGGAATTCCAGCCACCCTAGCAGACAATAGGGAAGAGAGGCTCCCCTCAAAGCACATGGAGGAGGATCAGGAGGGCCCTGGGGTTCCAGCTTAGGGCTGAGGATCAGGACAGGGCATGGGCACCTGCAGCTGCCCCCGACTCAGTGGCAGCCATGCAGAGGGTGGAGGGAGGGGCCTGGTGAGCAGGTCAGCCTTGGGGCCTCCTCTCTGGCCCTTGGCTCTGTGCCTGAGCCCCCACCCCACCCAGGCCCAAAACTCTTGGGCTCTTAGCATCTGGCATTAGGCTAGAGGCTGGGAGAAGGGGCCACAGGAGTAAAAACACTTAGATCAGAAGTCAGGGGTCAGAGGACATGGGCAAAGCTCAGGTCCCTCTCAGAGGTAGCATGCCAAGCAAACTTAGATCACAGCACCTGCTCTGCCACTGACCACTACAGAGAGTCACGTAGCCACTCTGGGCCTCAGCTTTCCCATATATAAAAAGGGCAAATAGGCCCTGCCCAGTGTAATTGCTGGAGTGAGGCTCTGAGAATGCATGTGTGCAGTGGGTGAGGAGTGAGGCTCTGACGGTGCATGTATGTGTGCAGGGAGTGATAGCTCTAAGGACAAACAGTGACCGTGATGACAGCGAGAACAGCAATCATAACTTCTTGGCAGACCAAGGGCTGGACGTCTGGCCAGGGTCGGAACCTCAAAGTCTTCAGGCCAGCAGCAGGAAGAAGCAATGTGAGACTCCAGCGGGGTGGGGCTGCAGAGCTCGAGCCCCCCACCCCTGACCTCAGGTACATTGGGGGCCCAGGCAGGCAAACTCTGCCAAGTTTCCAAAAGGAACTGGAAATAAGAATTTTTAATGCTGAATTTTTGAGTTTTAAATATTATTAACCAATTCCTTTTTCAAAGCATGTTGCAGGCCAAATAAAACATCCCAGGGCTAGATTGACATGTCGGCCAGTTTGGAGCCTCACCTCCTCTCACAGTGAACCGTCGGCTCAGGGCTCCATCCACCCGCAGGGAGCACCCTTGCTAGGGCTTCAGGGGCCCAGCGACTCGAAAAGGTTGTGCAGGAGCAACCAGGTCCAAAACTGTCTGTCCCTCGGGGGCAGGTGCTGCACACCGGGCCCCATTCCCCAGGCACCCTGGCTCCTGGAGGATTCTGGACCTCAGCCAGGCAGTAAGAGAGCCTCGGTTCTGCTGCAGCTCCTTCCCCACCACACCTACCCCTGGTGCTGCCCCTGCTGCCCGGCACCTTGGACATACAGAGGCACAGAGAGAGGGCCAGTGCTCGGGGCTCAGGACAGGGCACCATGAAGGTGGGGGGTGGGTCAAATACCATGGTTCGCAAACGATCCTGGGCAGGTGACAGGGATTGTGACTGCCACCCTGAGGAGCTTGGTTAAAATGCAGCTTCCTTGGGCACAGCCCTGCAGTCTGATTCCATGGGGCCTGGGAGCGTGCATTTTAAGAAGAACCCTGGGAGACTGATAGGTGTGCTGCAGACCCACTGGAAGACAGGGAGGAGGAGGATGTTGGTGTCCTGACCCTCTGGCCCAGCCCCCAGGGCCCCCAGGACTTGCTGTCTCCCCATCTAACGTCCAGGCTCCTGCCATGCTGCCCCCATGCCACTGAATCTAAGGGAAGTACAGACTCCCCCCTTGTTGCTTTGTGACTCTCAGGAGGAAGCCATGTGGCATCTCCACCCACAGATCCTTCCGGCTAGTGCCTGACCCTCCTGGCCCTTTAACAACCAGGCCTGCAGCAAGCAGTGGGGGCTTCTCCTGTCCCACCCTTGAGAGCAATTTGGAGGTGTTTGTCTCAGGTTCCAGTCTTCAGCCGTGGCTCTGCCCTCTTATTCTGCAAAGGTGAGCCCCCAGTCTGGCTGTGCATCCCTGGTCCCTAGAAGCTTTGGAAAACTAGGACTCCCTGGTTTCTGCTTGAGAGAGAGGCAGCTGGCTCCAGTGCCTAGCTCCAGGAATTCCTCCACCGGAACCGCCCCAATGCATGAGGCTGCAGAGTCCTCAGGGGGCCCTCCACATGCCCTGTGCCCCTACACTGGCCCCAATCAGTCAAAGAACTCAGCCCCCCTGGCAGCACTTCTAGGGCACACCCAGGTCGGGACAATCTGAGTCCTCCCCAGGGATTTTTCTTGCAGAAACCCCATGGAGAGAGGGATCACTCCTTCTGGGGTGGGGGCTGCTCCTCAGTGCACTTCAGAACTGGAAGACCAGGGAAGTGGGCAGCCCTGAAGGCATCGGGGTTCTTGGCCAGCCGCCAGTATGCCCCAGCCTCCTCACAGTTCCAGGAGAAGTCCCTGTGCCCTCATAGTCAATTCCCTTCTTGCCTAAGCTAGTTGGCGTTATGTCACTTGCAACCAAATATATCACCCCAAACCTACTGACTCAGAAGTTCTGTATTTTTAACAAGTTCCCCAGGTGATTCTCGGCCGAACTGCGCTTGAGAAGCACTGATGTACAGCACTGCCAATTAGGCTGCTGGTGTTCTCAGGACTCGGGCCGTCTTCACGCTGGAATCTGTCAGTTCTGATTCATATCAGCCCTCCCCCTCCCCCTAGCATCTGCACATCAAACCCTGTGCTATAATCCCTGTGCAGCCGTCAGGAAGGAGAGGGGTCTGAACATCAGGGCCCAATCCCTGAGCAGCTGGAAGCATGAAGCCCCTGGAAGGAAAGCCCCAGAACCCTCCAGAGAGAATAAAAGGCTTGCTATGTGGAGGAAGGGGCTCTATCCCAAAGGCTTGATTGGAGGAGAGCAAAGGGAGGAATCCAGGACTAGTTTTATCTACCTGTTTAGCAAATACTTCCTGAGATTTTACTGACTGTATCCCAGACACTGTGCCAGGCATGGGGGACCCCTGTGAGCAAGTGGGGGCTCCCTGCTCACTAGGCCCCAACTTAGTCGTGGGGAAATATGAAATAACCCGGCCAGTGCTACATGAACATATGACTACAGATCCTGCAGGAAAGAAGCAGGCACACACAGGGTCCGGGCACATACACACTCATCTCCCAATATCTATTCTCTCCTCCTTTTCAGCTGAGTCCAGCCATCATGCACACTGCCCAGCCACTTCTGCAGCTGGGTGTGGCCACAAGACAGTTCCTGCCAAAGGAATTTGGGCAGAAGTAAAGATGTGACTTCTGTCTTAGTCTATCCAGGCTGCTATAAGAAAATGACTTAGACTGGGTAATTTACAAACAATAGAAATTTATTGCTCACAGTTCTAAAGCCTGGGAAGTTCAAGATCAGGCACCAATTTGATGTCTGATGAGGGCCTGTTCCTCATGGATGGAGCCTGCTACATGTCCCTATATGGTGGAAAGGATGGACACGCTCCCTCAGGCCTCTTTTATAAGGGCACTAATTCCATTTGGGAGGGTCCCGCTCTCATAACTTAAAACACCACACCTCTTCACACTATTACACTGAGAATTAGGTTCCAATATATGAATTTCGGAGGGACATAAACAGACCATACTTCCTCAGAAGTATTTTATGGTTGGAGAGGTGAGCCTCTCCTTCCTTTTCCTCCCTCCTTCCCATTGGAAGGGAGATGTGATGGCTGGAGCTGGAGCAGCCTTCTGGGTCTATGAGAGGTACATCACATGTTGAGAGTCATGGAGCAAGGGAGGAGCCTGGGTTCCTGAGGCTGACAGAGGTGCCTCAGGAGTCTGGCACTGCTGACTTCCAGACTTCGCTTACAAAAGAGAGAAAGGAACCTTTCTCTAGCTCTGCCATAGCTGTCCTGACACAATGCTGCTCTGGGAAATTATAACGGGATTCATTTCAACAAGGAAAAGACCTCTTTGAGGAAATCTCTTTGACTTGGGTACTAAAAGACAGACAGAAGTTGGCCAAGGAGCTAGAAGGGGGAGATGCTCTTAAATGGGGAGAAAAAGTCCAAAAGGAGGCTGCTGGGGCTGGAGTAGAGAGAAAGAGCTTCAAGGGGGAGCCACACGCAGACTGTGGGCCAAGTCGGGGGCTAGGGGCACTGGGAAACCCCAAGAGCATCTTAAAGCAGGCAAGCAACAGAAACTGATTTTTGTGGCCAGGCACAGTGGCTCACGTCTATAATCCCAGCACTTTGGGAGGCCAAGGTGGGTGGATCACCTGAGGTCAGGGGTTCGAGACCAGCCCGGCCAAAATGGTAAAACCCCACTTCTACTAAAAATACAAAAAATTAGCTGGGCGTGGTGGTGCATGCCTGTAATCCCAGCTACTCGAGAGGCTGAGGCAGGAGAATCGCTTGAACCTAGAAGGCGGAGGTTGCAGTCAGCCAAGACGGCAGCACTGCACTCCAGCCTGGACAACACAGCGAGACTCCGTCTCAAAAAAAAAAAAAAAAAAAAAAAAAAGCTGATTTTTATTTTAAAAAAATCCCTACCCCTCAAACGGGGACCCATTCCAGCTCCTCTAAGTCTGGTAAGCACCTGTCATCCTCATTAGAAGCCACCATTACTTGCCTTTTACAGATAAAGAATCAGAGAGGTTAAGTGGCATGCTCAGAGTAACTCAGCTTGCATGAGTCCCAACAGGGGCCTGAGCCCAGCCTCACCTGACTCTCATACCCTGAGCTTGCCCTGCACTTTGCTCCAGACCACTCCCATCCCAAGCCCTTACCCCCTGGTGACCAGCTTCTGGTGTCCAGCCAGACCCACCTGAAGAAGAGGCAAGCTCACCCTGGCTCCAAGCACTGGAAGTTTCCAGACTGCTCAGGGGCCTTGGAGAGCACTGATCTCCCAAACACACAGCACACAGATGGAGGACTGAGGCCCTGGAGAAGCAGGGTCTCCCAAGGCCGCAGGATGCAGACCAGAAATGAGGTGCAGGACTCGGAGCTTCTCAGGGCAGGCTCTCAGGGGCTGGGGAGCTAGTCTGAAAAACTGCTCCAAGTTCAAACCCAGCAGGCCAGCCCTGGCTTCCCACAGACAAACCTCCACATCCACTGCCCCTTCTTCCCTGTCCCTGGTCATCCCAGAATCCACTGATCTGGGCCAAAGAATCTGGGCCCAACTCACAGGTACAAAAGGTGCCACTGCAGACCAGAGAGCGAGAGGGGCTGAACCTTCTTCCTCCCTCTTGCTGGACTAACAGGGCTCATTAGCATTAATTATCAAGTGCTTGGGATCCAGAGCCTCTAAGGGGGAGCACAGAGTGCAGCTGCTTAGGCTCTCCTTGCCCAAGCTCCACACAGCATGGAAAGGACATGGGCAGAAGAGGCAGAAAGTGGCTCAACCTCACCCCCGTGCCTTCCAGAAGACGGTGAAATTCCCTGAGACTCCTTTCCTCAGACCCACATGGTTGAGATGAAAGGACTTTACAAATTAGAAAATGTTATGCTACTATGGAGACTGGTTATAATCAGGTACAAAAGAGTTGTTGCCTTCATGGTGTTTTAAATGTCGATAGTTTTCTTAGTTCCCCAAGTATCTTATTCGGCCAGAATTCACACAATTATGGAGTCATCCCTCCAGTGACAGGACTGCCCACCTCAGATCCCTTCTGGGAAATGCAAAACCCTGCTAGGAACAACACAACATTGTCTAGTCATTTATACTTTAGTATAAATGAATTGGTACCCATCTTTTCTCAGAGGAGAGCCTCAAGCAGGAAAGGGAATTTTATTAGGGGAAGATTGATGGGAAGGGATGATTACAGAGCCAGGGACAGAGACTTGCTAGAGGGGTCCCTTCCAGAAGTTGGGATCAGCCTGGAAACAACTGAGACCACAGGGCTTGTAAGTCCTGGGTGTAAAGGAGGACTCGGGGGCATCGGGGGAAGGAGTTGGCTGCCTCCTGGGGCCCTGGCTTTTCTTTACCTTTAATCCCTCTCTCCTATGGGCACAGCCTGCAAACATGTTCCAGACTCTCCCACCCAGAAAAGTCCCTCTTTCAGTCCCCTGCACATCTCAGCAGAGAGGATGTGGGCTTTGGAGTCAGATGATCCTGAGATCCATACTTTATTCTACCACTTGTCCCCAAAATGGCTTCAAAGAACCACTGTTTTACTAATCTTTGTACCTCCAGACCCAAGCCCAGAGCCTGGCACCAAACACACACACACACACACACACACACACACACACACACACACTCACACACACACACACACACACACAAACAGGCACCAAAAACATTGTTGAGATAGATTCTCTGAGCTTCAGTGTTCTCACCTGCAAAATGTTACCCAAAAAAAGCAGAGCAAAAATATTTGTTTATATTAAAGTATGAATGGCTGATAAGATTTTGCGGAGATTTTAAGGAGGAGTATCCCTAGACTCAAAGGGACAACAAAGTCCTTTGAGGGACAACAAAGTAAGCCCTTCCTCACAGGGCAGTGGTAAGGACTAAATGCAATTATTAATTCATTCATTTAATAAATCTACAGCAAGCAACTATGTGTGCCACATACTGTTCTAGGCGCTGGGGCTAAATCAGTGAACAATGAAAAATTTCTGCCCTCATGGAGCTGACATTTAGTATAGAGGACAGGCAATAAACTAACACATAAATAATAACTAATATATAACATAAAGTCAAATAATGTTCAATTCACTGAAGAAGATTAAAGTGGAGTGAGGGGTGGCATGTGACGGTGGAACTCTGGTTTAGATGGGATGGTCTAGGAAGATCCTTGTGAGGAGGTGACATTTGAACAGAGACCTAAATGAATGCACCATGCAAATATCTTGGGAAAAAGAGGACTTAGGAGAATAACCCTATTATCTTGGGTTGAGCAAAGATGGCTTGGATGATACACAGAAAACCTTCAGCCATAAAGAATATAATTGGCAAGTTGGACTACATTGCAGACTTTATCCATCAGAAGGCACCATCAGGAGACTGAAAATGCAAGCCACGGTGTGGGAGAGGATATTCAGAACATGTACATCTGTCAAAGGACTCATACCCAGAATAGAAACATTTCCTACAAAGCAACAAAAAAAGATACAACTCAATAGAAAAATGAGCAGGACTTGGACCTTCATGAAATGGGATAGCCCAACAGCCAGTAAATGCAGGAGAAGGTGCCTGACTTCAATGATCATCAGAGGAATGAAAATTAAAACACCAATGAGCTACTGCTGCACACCTTCAGAATGGTTATAATGAAAATGACAGAGAAAGGCCATGTGCCGGAAATCCTGGAACACTCTTAGGCTGCTGGTGGGGGAGTACATTGGTACAATCTCTGTGGAAGAGAGATTTGCAGCATCTATTAAAACTAACATATGCCCACCCTATGACCTTTTTGAATGGCATACGTACATTCATTAAAAGAAGGGTATGAAAAGGTTCATAGCAGCATTATTTGTGAAAAACAAAAACAAGAAGCTACCCAAATGCCCAGTAATGAGGAGGTGAATGTGAAGTGTGGGGCATTGGGACAAGCTGGAAACCACAAAGGCAAACTGGCACCATGTTGGTCTCTTGGCCGCCAGCCCCAGCCTCTGACTTTATTGATGGAGTGAGCTGGCCCAGGAGTTGGAGAAACTGAAAAACACTGGCTGGGCCAGACATGGTGGCTCACGCCTGTAATCCCAGCACTTTGGGAGGCCAAGGCAGGTGGATCACAAGGTCAGGAATTCAAAACCAGCCTGGTCAAGATAGTGAAACCCTGTCTCTACTAAAAGTACAAAAATTAGCCGGACGTGGTGGCATGTGCCTGTAATCCCAGCTACTCATGAAGCTGAGACAGAGAATTGCTTGAACCTGAGGGGAAGGTGAGCCAAGATCGTGCTACTGCACTCTAGCCTGGGCAACAGAGTGAGATTCTGTCTCAGAGAAAAAAAAAATAAAAGAAAGAAAAGAAAAAGAAACACTGGATGATGACACATCTAATGCAGAGGGAGAAGGATTTAAAATCAAAAGTGTAGATAGCCACCTCTGCCTTCCAAGTTGTGTGGCACAGTACCAAACAGCAGAGAAATTGGGATTTTTGTGTGCTGTCCCTTTGATGGAGAAAATTGTAAAAGGAGGAGATGGCCCTGGTTGGCACAACACGAATGTGAGGGGTTTCTGGCCATGCAAAAGTAGAGCTGTGCTGAGAACAGAGGGCAGTGAAATCGGTCCGCCTGAGTAGAGGAATAAAGTTGGGGGAGCCAAAAGCTGGGGGTCCCCGAAAACAGAGACCTGGCCATTCCTTGGGGGAGAGAGAGTGTGTGAGTGTGTGGGGCCCTTCCTAAGGAGGCCAAAGGAGCCTTGAGGACAGGGCATGTCTTTTGTTTACCTTGGGGCTATCTGCTGGGAGATACTGTGACATAGCCCTCCTCAATCTCAAATCTTCAGACAGTTTTGCAAGACACCCACCTGCCTGGTGTAAGGAAAAGAGAATGTGTCATACGTTAGGAGCAACTGAAGGCAGAACAGAAACAGCCCATATGGTTCAGAAAGACAATCCAAAAATGGAACCACCTCAGTTTCAACAGAAGCTCAGAGCTAAGAGGGAAGTGGGAAAATGTACACCTCCTCCAAAATACCCAGGAACCTGGGAGAGAACTGGACCTCTCCAAGGACAAGACATCTCAGCTGACATCCAGATACATTCATGCAACCTAAACGAGTTCAGACTATACAGATAGAGGAAACTTTTCTAACTTCATTTCATAAAGCTTAACAAAACATACACACTAAACTAATTTTTACTTATAAAAAGATGCAAAACTTCTGAATAAAGTATTAGCAGACTGAATCCAGCAGTAGTAACAGAATAATATGCTAATACAATGCAGGAATATTGGAATGCAAGGCCGGTTTAATATTAGCACAGCTGTTAGTGTGTTGGTGTCATTCAAATTAACAGTCTAAAAAGGAGGGCTTGGACTATGTTCATGGCTGCTAAAAAGGGATTTGATAAAATCAAACATCCATTACTGATTTTTTTTAAAAAGCTTTCAGTAAAATGAAAGTAAAAAAGAAAGTTTCTTGCCTTTGATAGAACATTTAACAGAAATCAAATAGGAAACATCAGATTCCATTATGAAAGACACAGGCTATCACTGGCATGATTTCTTCCAGGAAGACTTCATATTCTCCAGGGTGGAGCTGCATCCAGTTTCCCCACTATATACTTTCACTTTCCCATCCTTGTTTCTCCTCAAAACTTCCAGATAGACTTTGTCTATCTTTTTCACATCTGTATTTCCAGGACCTAGAGCAACTTCTGCCACACAGCTAATGTTAAATCAATGGTGAGTGAGTGAATAAATAGAAACAAATCAAATATGCCCACTATTACCATTCTACTCAACATTATCTTAAGGATTATAGATGAGGCAAAAAAGAGGAAAAATATACGAAGGATAAATATTGGAAAGAAAAGAATAAAACTACAAATCTTTGCAACTAATGTAAACATCTATCTGGAAAATTCAAGAAAAGACTTCAGAAAGATATTCAGATATAATATTCATATGCAAATACAACACTATTTTCAAAGATCTTACGTAAGTCATGATAATACTGGTCACAAGGGTACCCACCTGAAAATGGTTAAAAGCACAAAAGTTTGGGGTTTTGTGTTTGGGTTTGGTGGGAGGTCGGTCAGCTGCTTAACAAAACAGGCTGTGGATGTTTCCATCTTAAGCACAGCTAGCTTGAGGGCTTCCAATGATATCAAAACAGCTTTTAATTTTTCTGTTTGGTTTTAATCTCTGCCTATGTCTGGCTCCATTTTTCAGAAAGAAATTTTACAAGCATCAGAGGAAACAGCCACTAGCAGCCCCTGACATACAATCTCAACAGAAACAGTGCTTCTCCCTCACCACACTTAAAGAATATTTTCAGCAAGGATTGTTGGTCTGCCTTGGGTCACATTCCAACTGCCCCAAGCAAAGAGGATATCATTTGTAGTCCAATCAGGACCATGTGGCTATCCTGGTGACTCCATGTGAGAGAGAGAGAGAGAGAGAGAGAGAGAGAGAGAGAGAGAGAGAGAGTGTGTGTGTGTGTGTGTGTGTGTGTGTGTACGCATGCGCACCCACGCGCGTGTGGCCAGTAGGGGGAGGGTGGTCCTTAATTAGTAGGTTTAACAGGACCACATGGAATGGGGCAAGAGTCCCCTCAAGACAGGAGATGCTATTACCACTGGAAAAGGAAGGTGGTAGGCATTCTGAAAGCACACAACATAGCAGCAGCAGCCGACTACAATCCACCCCTTGGCTGCTCAGAAGAGAAACACACGCTCTCGCCATGCATAAAATCTCAAAACCCTTCCTTGCTTAAATTATGCTTTCTTCCCACATAGATCCAAAATACGTTCCCCTCCCAGAAGGGAGACAACCCAAATCACATCGAGATAACGTCAGCAGCTCCTAGTCCCGGATCTCTGAGTGATGCACCTTCCTCTAACATGTTCTCGCTATGACCCTTTGTCTGACAAGCTGTACCTTAGTCATGGATCTGAACCCTTCCATACACCCTATATAGAATGTCCACAAGTGCACTTAGAAAATGTAAGCTTGTACAGCACTTTTCTCTCATTCTCTCCACCTCTTCAGTGCTGCACCGGGAGAGTTCCTCATTCCACAGACACGTTCACTAAGCCACCTTCAGAAGTGGCTACTCGTTGTTCAGCCTGCCACTGAACCCTGACTTCAGTGGCTTTATTCCTGAGAACTGTAACTGGCTCTTTTCCATACAGTTACTGTCTTATCCCTGTCCCTCTGAAGACATTAATTCTACTTCTTTTCTCTTTGTGCTGCTAGCTACATCTCCCTGGGTGTCAGTTCCCTAGTTGTTGAATGCTGTATTTCAGTTTGGTGATTTGGGATGGATGCTCATGTTTATAGATGAAATTCTGGTTTCCCCAGTTGCCTCTGTTTACTGTGGCAGAGGGGGCAGGGCAGGGGGTCCCCCCTGGAAACCCCCATTTATTTCAGATCCCCCATCACTAGAGGATTCCTTAACGGCCACACCACTGCTCCAGTCTGGAGGTAGACCTCCTCCTGCCTCCCTCTTGACAGGTGCCAGGGAAGGGAGTCTGTCAATTACCCAGACTCTGGCTCTGCACCCAGACACCGGCTCTGCACCCAGACACCGGCTCTGCACCCAGACACCTGAGCAACTGTCCCCAAGCCTTCTGCTCCTTGTCTGTGAGCCTTGCCTTTAGGACACCACGGGCAGCTCCTGCCTGGGATTCTTCAGCCAGCCAGTCCCTCTGTGTTGGAACTCTCTGGAACTCCTCAGCATCTCTGCCTTGTTTACGGCACTTCTTTGGTCATTGTTTTCTAGAGCTATTCTGGAATCATGGGAGGGGGAGAGGATGAGGCAAAGAGACAGATACTTTCTGTCATTTCCAGGGATCTGGAGCAGGAGGAGGAGGTGGGGGAGGGGTGTATGCTTAATCTGCCATCTGTATCTTTTCCTTTTTTATCCCCATATAAAAGTATATTACAACAGCTGATAATAAAGGATATGCATAGGATAAAATTAAAATAGAAATAGAAGATCAGAACTGACGAAAGGAAGAGGGGCAAATATTTCAATTATGAGGGTTACAGATTGCAGCCATAAACTTCCCAGTGGCCAGAGTAAAGAGTGGAACTAGACTGTGAACTCCCAGAGGTCAAAGACAGTGTCCTGGCCACCTCAGTGTTCTCAGTCCTGGACTGATCCCAATCCAAGCAGTTTTTCAATAAACATTTGGTGAATGAACACATGTAACCACTTGATTCTTCATCAAGTGATCCCACCCTTGTTAACTGGTAAGAAGAAGGCATCAGATTTCATCAGTGGTGATATTGTTTTTCCTGCCAGTAAATCAAAAGCCATTTATTATATGTAACATCATGGATACTGCCTTTGACTGCTGCTGAGAAGAGGCAGGAAATATTGTTGTGACCAGTTTTCAAATGATCTTTGACGAAACCGGAGAGCAGAACAGCCAGACCCCAGGGAGGCTGCTCTCGACCTCTGCTGTCCAGTGGCCCCTCCTCAGGGTTGCCCTGCCCAGTTTGCTCTGGTCAGGGGAGTGGAGCAGGAGGTGATGACCCCCACCACATTCTCCCTCGTCAAAGTGCTCAGCTCTGAACAGGGACAGCTCTTTCTGTACTGTTCATGACCTGAGGCACTCGACCTCTTTCAGCTGAGCCGGGTCTCAACGAAGCTGCTTATATCTGCTCCCTGGTGCTTGGGCCGGAAGATAAAGGCCCTGAGTTCCTGGGCACTCCATGGACTCTCATAAGTCACTGCTTCACTCCTGATTTCATTCTCTCGCAGGAAGGTTGTGCAGCCCCTCCTTGGAGCCAGGCCTTGTGCAGGCGTGAGACACAGGGAGCCCATTGAGACCCCGCCCCTCAAGAGCCATGGTGTGATGGAGAATGTCACTTGTATCAAAGGCTCCACTTTCTCCCCTGTAGAACAGGGATGACGGTTTCTGTGTCCTGGAACCATCAGGTGGTGGTAATTTGCACATGCCTGCTCTCAGCTTCCCAAGGCTCTGGGAGGTCAGGGATTATATATATGCCCAGCCCTCCTCCCCCAGAGCTGCCTCACTGCCTGCCTGGGGCCATTCAGATAAGGCAGTGCATTGGGAAAGTGGATTCCAGTACCCTAGAGGAAGACTCCAGTAAGTTTCGCTTTATACGCTAAACACTCTATATTACCTGTAGTTAAGTTGTCTCTTTGAAGATTAAGTAGTGGCGTCCTGTCCTCCCTTCGTGAGGCGTGTGGAGAAGAGCAGAGGGATGCTAATGGGCTGCTGCTCCTTCAAGGCCAAGGGTCCCTTTCCTGGCCCTGCTACTAGAGGCTGTCCGGCTGTGCAGGAGGCAGCCTTGAGCAGGGGAAGCCTCCAGGGCAATCCTGAAGTGCATCTCCGTTCAGCCTCTTGCTACCTCTGGACTTGTCTTCATCTCAGTTTTCCCATCTGTAAAATGGGCAATAATATTCTCTTGCCTTAAGTATGCAGAAGTATGAATATGGCTCCCCCAACAAAGCACTCACCTGTGGGAGGAGGTGTTCCCCTAAAGTGGGCGTGTCTCCTCACTGGTCCTCTTAGCCCTCCTTTTCACAAAGAAGCAGCCAGGGAGCACAGCACGTTGGCAGCTGTGACCCAGACCCACACAAGGTTAAAATGGCACAGTCCCCTAGTGACACATCCTGGTGGCCCTGTAGCAATAGTTTTGCAAGAAGCTGTGCACTTGCGTTACGTGGGGAACTTGTAGAAAAAGGCTAATTTTACAAAGTAGATGGTATACACATAACATAGATTTTCTAGTGTTTCAAAATTGAAGCATTAGGGGAAAATGCTTAGGCAAAGATTTATTAAAACACTTGCAGAGACATACGAGTGGAAACAGTACAAACCACTCAAATGCCCATCATCTGCCAAAGGGGTGAGTGCAACATGGCACATCCACGGGTGGAATGTTACTCAGCCCTCAAAGAAGCAAGGAATGAAGTACTGTGGCGTGGTGCTGGGAGCCCTGAAGACCCTATGGCTGGTGAAGGAAGCCAGACTTGGGGCTGCACTGCCTTCAAGACAAATTCCATCTATACAAAAGGTCCAGAATAGTGCATCCCTGCAGATAGGAAGTAGGTTGGTGGTTGCCAGGCTGTGGGGATAGGCCATGGGCATGGCTGTGGTTTCTTTTTGGGAGTGACATGTTCTGCAATTGGATACTGGTGACGACTGCAAACAAACAAACAAATAAACAAAAAAACCCACTGAATTGTTTATTTTTAAAAGGTGAATTTTAAGGAATATGAATTCCGTATCAATTAAGTGTTATTTAAAACGTTTGTGTCCTCAAATTATTAAAAGTTTCACATAAAGGCAAAGAAGCTGACTTCATCTCTGACAGAAAACATCTCAGAATGGCATTCTCCATTATGGAAACAGATCACTAGGACTATTTAATTGTTTAAATCTCCAGCAGCATATCTAAACATTTGTCACTGTGTAACAAAAAGATGCCCCTGGCCAAGCCCTGCTCAAGGCTATCAAGAGTCCCTCACCTAGCACTGTCCATACCCTGGGTGGCATCCATCCCCCACCAGTGTCATCCACCCAGCAGTGTCATCCCCCCACCAATGTCACTCACCTGCCAGTGGCATCCCCCCAGCAGTGTCACCACCTCCTGGTGTCACCCACCCACCAGTATCACCCACCCAGCAGTCTCACCCACCTGCCAGTGTCACCCACCTGCCAGTATCACCCGCCCAGCAGTGTCACCCACCCACCAGCGTCACCCACTCACCAGCGTCACCCACCCAGCAGTCTCACCCACCTGCCAGCGTCACCCACCCGCCAGTATCACCCACCCGGCTGGCACTTGCATTGTGGTTGGTTTTGGACAGCTGCTTGGGCTTCCCCTGCTCAAGATTGCTGCCCCTTAAGTGCCAAGGCCCTGAGGACCTGGGAGTGTCCCATTTTGCATCATCGTTTTTCCTCCCTGGAATCTCCTGGGCTGTCTGCTGGCCCTCTTGTCTCCAGGCCTAGGTCCCCAGATGGCTCTGTGTCCTGCTCACCCCACCCCGGGGTCCAGCAGTAATACCCACTGTATCCGTTCCCTGGTATTCTGTACCCCATCCACCCGCCTTGTCTGCCACTCCACAGTCATGTTGTCTTCCAGAGCACACTACAAAGACAGCCATCTCTCCGGATCCCCCAACTTTTTCCCCGGATTCTACCATCCCTGCTCCGCAGCTCTGCCCAGAATACACTAGCAGGGCATAGAGTGTTCTCAGGACACAGGTCTGTCTCACTCAAATCCTTCTCTTCCTGTGGTAAGCTGCAAATAAAAAAGGTCTTTACTTCCCTATGCTTACCCCCTCACAAGGTGACTCTCCTCCCATCAGGAGAGTAGGGGCTCCTTCCTTCCAGTCCCACCCCCTCCCCACCTAGGCCTGGCCAAATAGATGCTGGCAAATAATACAAGAAGAGACTGGAAAAGAGCCTGGCTGTCCAGCCTTCGGAGACTGCCTGGGAAGAAGCCTGGGCTGGGTTCCTTCGAGATAGGAGAGAGGCACCCTCCACCGGACCTCTCGGTGGCTGCCCAGACATGTGAGCGAGGCTGCCGCAAGGATCCAGCCCCAGCTGAGCCCACCGAGACCAGAACTGCCTGGACAACCCACAGAACAGTGAGAAATTAGTCAGTCGTGCTGCCTCCAGCCCTGGGTTTTGGGAAGACTTGCTGTGTGGTAAAAGCTAACCAACGCACCCCTTCCTGCTTCTCCAGCCCTGGAGACTTTTCCTCTGAGAGGGAGAAGCTCTCACTGGCTCCACACCTGCTCCTTCATGTTTATGCGAAGCTTTGAGACCCTCAGAGCATTTGATAGGGGCACACCAGGCTCTTGCAAATTAAAAACATTGACTCCTGAAACGGAAAAACTAAGAATCTAACTCTTGTTCGTGGGCAGTCACTTTCCTCCATAAGGCGACCGGATGTCTCACGGTCAAGTTTTAATAGGGAAGAGCTACTGGTCAAAGGGGAATTAGGATGGACAAAAAAACAATTTTTAACACACCAAAATACAATCTCATCACATACTTATTGAGTGCCTGATAGACTCTGGACGCCTGGCAGGTGCCAAGGACACAGTGATAGCAAGGAGACCCAGGCCCTGCTCTCCTGGGCTCTCTGGCCTGGGATCCAGCTAGCCCTCGGGTCACCGCATGAATGGTGACTCATCCATCCGTTCACTCTTTCACTCACGTGACAAGTATTTCCTGAGTCCCTGCAGTGCGCCAGGAACTCTGAGAGTCACAGGGCATACCACCATGAGAGAACCAAGATGTGCGAGCCTCTGGGGACAGGGGACAGGGCAGCTTCATCCCATCTGGGTCCAGGGAGGGCTTCCTGAGCCAGCGAAGATGACGTGCAAACCCAAAGCATGTGATGCTGTTAATTGGGCAAAGACTTGGTGTTAGGAAGCAGGGGGAGTTGAGGAGAACATTCTAGAAGTGCTAAGACCCAGCAGTGGCTGGGAATGCCTGAGAGAAGACCAGAGTGTCTGGGGAACACAGATGTGGGGGAGCCCTGGTGGGAGGGTGGAGGGATGGGCAGGGCCAGCTTGAAGGGCGTCCTCAGACCCTGAGTGAGGATTCTGAAGGGTTTTGTGGGGACGGCACCAGGTGTGCATTATACCTGTCAGACCACTTGCACCTGCTCCACCTGGTCCCAGGTACCAGAGACACCTTGTCAGCAGGTGCAGGGGCCCCAGCAGCAGCCACATCTCTGAAGCCTCACCTCCCACCCCCACGGCTCACCCCCAGCCCAGGCATTCTGAACACAGCACCTGCAGAGAGGCTCCCACAGCTCTGTACCCCCAGCTTAGCCCACCCTTCTGGTCCTTTCCTTGTTAAAAGGCTCACCCTAAAGAGGCAGCTCAGACTCCGCCTACTCCAGGAAGGCTTCTCTGATGCTGTGTACCCCCAAGCTGGATGTGGCTGATGGTCTATGCTGACAGAGGTACCTCTATGTCCCTCGATTCTATTCCTAGCTCACTGTGATGGTCCCACAAAGCAGTGGCACCCCCAGGTCAGGGGCTCTGCACTCACCTGGGATGCTCGGCCCTGCATGGGTCACAGTGGCAGCTCCAGAACAGCTAAGTAGGATGGGGGCTAAATCCAGGCAGGCCAGGTGTCACTACGCTGAGCTGCATTGGCACTGTGTTTTCCTTACACAGATGACCTGAGCAGGGGCTCTAAGGAGCAGGTGGCAAGTCTGGGATCTCAAGTGCCCAGATCCTCTGTGCGGTTGCAGGGTCGGGGGCCAGCAAGTGCAGGATTGGCTCTGGAGAAGCACAGGCTGAATCTGGCACAGAGTAAGTGCTCTGGGAATGGGTAATGCTGCTGTGGGGACTTGGGCTGCCTTGGGTGTGGCTGTGTAGGTGGGTCCAGAAAGGTAGGGCGTGGTGGCTGTAGGGAGTTTGCGCAGTCACTGAAAATCCAGGTGCTGAAAGATGCAGCCATCTCCAGGCAAGCATGGGCTGAAGGGCACAGGAACTCGGACTATCTTGGAGGTTGAGGGTATTCCTCAGAGGTGCTTGTGCTGTGCGCAGGCCAGGGACAAAGGAGGAAGTCCAGCCCAGGGTTCATCCATGCCAGACCTCAGAGTCAGGCTCCCGGGGAGCTGGGCTGACCCTGGCAGGAAACACAGGGGTCAGAGCGCCACATCCTGGGGTCCCACACCTTCACCGTTTTATCTGTAATAGATATGATAGGACGCACCAGCCAGTGGTGAGGAGGAGCCATGGAAGCTGCGGAAAGCTCCCAGCACAGGACCCTGGGCTCCACAGCGTAGGTGTCCTTTCCTGCAGAGCAGGGACTCAGACATGGACAACCAAAAGTTATCAGAATTGGGGTGCTTTCTAGGGACTAGATCCCATTCAGCCAGCCAAACAGTAACTAAGCACCACTATGCGACCAGCGCTTTGTCTACTTAGAGGTGAAGCACTTACCTCTGTGGGGGATGTAGGGATGTGCCTCAGACTTGCTTCACAGAAGGATGCACTGCCCAGCTGCCAGGGGCTGTCAGAAGACATGCTTAGCATCACCCCCAGCTGCAGACACACACCACCCCCTGCCGTCCTCCCCAAGCCCCATGTCCTGTGACTAAGCCACACAGGCCTAGCCACATCCCTGCTCAGGACAGCTCTGGTCCACTCCAGCCCTGGTCTTGGGGGGAGTCCTGGCTGTCCTTGTGCCCTCAGTGAAGCTCGGCATCCCCTGCGCCTGCTCCTCCCTCCCTACCCCAGGCCTGGGCCAAATCCTCCCTTGAGCCCCTGCAGCTGGTCCCTGGCACTGAAGCCAGGCTTCCACGGGGCTGACAACCAGCAGGTGAGGTAACAAAACACCAAGTGGTGGCGGGAGTGGGGGAAGCTTTTCAGGCTCTGCCGCAGGAGCTGTGCAGGCCCTGTCCCTCAAAGACTCACATGAAGCCCCAGAGGCTGCGGAGGAGACAGCCCTCCTGTAACACCCAGGAAACAGTATCCCAAGCCATGGGGACAGCAAAGGCTGAAGCCGAATGCAGGAGGGGCTGGAGAGTGGAGGGCGGGCTAAGCACTGCCTCGGGAACAAAATGGCTGAGTACCTGGAGAGCACCTGGATGGTTACCCCTAGGTCACTGTGGAGCTGATCTGCCTGCCTCCTCCCTCCCGTGTCTGGGGCTGGCCGAGGCATGCTGGGGCTGGAGTGGGGGCTGGGGCTGCGGCTGGGGCTGGGGCTGGCAGGCCACGGTTCCCGCCCCGCAGGCACCAGAGATGAGTTGGTAAGAAAAGGGCACCCTCTGGCTGCACTGATTCTGCTGAGGGCGCAGAGGCTCATCTCCCTGGGGGCAGCCCCGGGTGCAGCTGCTCTAAAATTACCCACTCAGCCATTTCACAGGCAGAAATCCTCCGCTTCAGGCATTTGCATCCAAAGTGGTCCGAAGCCTACTTCCCACCGTGGCAGGGTTTAATCTGCTGGCACTGGGGCTGTGGGGATGGGACAATTAATTAAAGATCCCAGGGAGCAGCCAGCTCTCATTAAGTCCTGCATCAGGTGGGAGGGGTGCTGGGGGAGAACACTCTTGCCGTGACTGCACTTTTGCCCCAGCCAAGCATTTTCTCATCTATTATCTCCATCGATCCTGGCTGCGGCTCTGAGAAGAGGGGATTATTATCTCCATTTTGCAAGTGCAGAAGTGGAGACTCGGGTTAAGTTGTGTGTCAGGGTCTCCCAGCTCCAAAACAGTGGGGCTGAGATCCACACCGGCCACACTCAGGTTCTCTTGGGATCTCCCTGGAGGTAGGAAGAGCAACGCCGGAGTGATTCTCAGGAGACCACGCAGGCTCCACTCCCCAGGGCTGCAGAGGATGGGTCCCAGAGGGAGTTAGGGAGGACAAATTGGGTTCCTAGAAGGCACATTTGACCCTCAGATGCTATGGGGGTGTAAACTTTCTTCACTGAGGCAGAACTTGTGATTTCCTCCAACATGGGGAAGGGACAGAGAATTCCCTGGGCATGGCTGGGCTGACTCTGTGCTGGCCACTCCTGGGGACACAGAATGGGCCTTCCTCCCTCCTGACCTGTACAGAGGAGCTGTTCAAAGACGACCATGACAAGATCTCCTATGCCACCTGCTCTTCTTACTTATGACTGGGATTGGTGGGGTTTGTAGTTGTTTAAACCAACAGATATGGCAGAAGTGATGCTCTGTGACTTCCAAGTCTGGATCATAAAAGGTGCCATGTTGTCTGCTCCCTGGAGGACAAGCCCTTGAAGCCCTGAGCCACCATGCTGAGAGGAAGCCCAACTAGCCCAGGCTCAGAGACACACAGAGGGGCCCTAAGACCATGCAGAGACACAGCCAGCCCAGCTGCCCCCACCTCTGCATCTGGCAGCAACCACACAGGAGATGCTGAGCCAGCCCAGCTTAGCACTACTCACAGAGACAACAACGTGACTGCTGTTGTCTTAAGGCACTGTTTTCTTGGTGCTTCATCACCCACAAGAGTCACTGGGAACAGCATCTATTGGAAATAGATGCTCAGTGCCACAAAGAAAAATCAGGACTGAGACAAATGATCTTTTAGCAACACAATTTTTACTTCCTGGTCTGCAGGAAGGGTGCTCCTGGTAGCCATCGTGCCACAAGAGTGCAATGAACAAAAGAAAACACGCAAATTTATTTCTTATAGATTTGGGGTTCTTATTGCTGTGTCTGATCTCCATTGGCTGGAGACAGACCTCACAATCTAAATTAAAACCCGATTGGCTAACAACTTAAAACTTTTCTACACAGGTAAATGCAATGGAGAGCTGGGACATGCCTGTGAGCGTGTCCAGCACAGATATCTTGGTTAAAGTACAAGGACATAGAATGTACTATATGCCTGTAAGCACGGCATGTCTAACAGCTACATAGGACACGGCTTAACAAAGTTGTTAGCACACTTACAGTTTATTCTTTAACAAGAAAGGAAACTTTAAAAAGGAACTTTTCTACTTCCCACAGCATCTCTGAGGGAGAGGGACAGACAGACCAGGGAAGTGTGGTTGCAGAGTGATATAGAAGCTGATGCCCTGCAAGACAGAAGGAGGCCGGGGAGATAGAAGTGGGGTCTGAAAGAGGGGGTGCTCCTGCCAGGGCCCACAGGGGAAGTCCCAGAGTCAGACAGGGCCTAACTGGCCGATACGCTAGTGGCCAGCATCCCAGGGTGAATTTGGAACAGAGGTGTATATTCAGTCACCAGAGGCCTTAAAAGCAGGCCTAGGAGCTGGCCTGTGGCCACGCAGCAGAGACATCCACAGAGGCTCCAGCCTGGAGTGAAGTCAGGCCAAGCTTTAGAAAGCGAATGCTGACCACTGTGGAAGGGACAGAGAGGAAGAACTGAAGGTAGCAGGGAAGATTTTTTCCAAAACCCCTACTGGAAGCAGAGTCTTCAGGGAGCTGCAGGAGCTCTTGGCATCTCCGGCCCTGTGCTGGTGTGAATGTGCTTCAGGCTGTGACAGAAAAAGCTGGAGAATGCAAGGACCACAATAGGTGGAGTGGCCTTAAAGTGGAGCCTCCATATGTCCATACCACCCCCGGTGATAACCGAGGGGTACCTTCCATGTGATAACCAGGGTCTCTATCCTGCCTCACCCCTCGCTGTTCTGGAAAGGCCCCTAATATCAAAGCCTAGGAGAGAGGACACTGAGGAGGGGCCAGAAAGCAAGGCATGTTCCAGGGACCAAGTCCATAATGCCCATCTGAGGGCTCCACCCACCAGTGCTCTGATGCCCACAACAACCTGGGAAGCAGGTACCACCCCTGGGTGCATTAAGGAGGAGCAGAGCACTGAGGATGGATCCAGTGAGTGGGACAGAGGTTGAGTAATTGCCATGGAGACAATGGCAGGTGGCTGTGTGGCAACAGCATCTGTCTGTCACCCTCCATGCTGGGGGCCAGATGGGGCCCACCACGGTGCTGTCAGAGGCAGGCACCTGATCCAGGCCTGGCCAAACGGTGTTTGACTTTAGGATATTGACCTAAACTGGGCCAGTAAGAATCCACTCTGGGAGTTTGGTGAGAACTCTTGGGAAGCAGACATGTTCTTTTTGCCGGGATAACCAATCTTGTGAAATGAAAACAAAGAGTTGATAATGACCATTTTTGCCACCTCTGCAGGAGGTTTTTCCTGAGCACTGCAGAGGAAAGCAGAGCAGAGACAAGGTGAAAAAAGAGAGGGCCGATGACATCATCGAAGCACCTGCATCCAGCCACACCTGAAGTCCACCTCAGACTGTTTAGTTCTATGAGCCAGTGAATTTATTTTCTTGCTTAAACTAGTCTGTGTGTGTTTCTATGGCTTGCAAACAAAGGAAGAAAAGAGCAATTACACCTGTAATGAGATGGTAAATCTTTTCATCCCCAGAATTCCTCTTGGGGACAGCACTGTCTCTATTTGCAGGAAATATTTTTAAGAGCACTGGTGCTTGAAGGTAAGAGTCCAAGGGACCTGGTTGTGAGAAAAATACAAGAAAAAGGAGAGATGTTTTCCCAACTTCACCAAGGCAGAGGCAGGGGGAAGTGGGTCTTGGTATGAATTCCCTGGGGCCTGACTCTACCCTACACTTGGGAGCAAATGCTCCTGTCTGTCACTGGAGACAGATGGCACTAAGGCAGAGAGGACAGTCAATGCTTCAAGATGGCGGGATGGCAGCACTGAGTGGTGAAGCAGGTGGAGAAGGACATCCTCTGCCACGCTCCTCACAGTGCAGAAGCTGAAGCATGGGTCCAGCATTTCCCAGGCTCCCTCACAGCCCTGGTTCTGAGTGGGATTTCTGCTCCAGCCACTCACATGCACTGGCTGAGATTCAAAACACAGAAGACAGCAAGAGGCCCGACCAGCGCTTTTGCTGCAGCCGAAACCCAGTGTCTCCATGATGAGGCTCCCAGTGAAAGCAGGGTCTGTGGGGCCTCCCTCCTGCATCCACATCACATCTTGCCTGAGTGCACCTGGTCACAGCTCCCAGGGTTGAGAGGGAGTGATGGGACTTCCAAGGGCTTCTGGTGTGGTTCCGGCAGGAACATCCAGCTCTTCAGATTCCCTGGCTTCCTAGCAATGGCAGAAGGGCAGGCCCGCTGTGGGGCCGTCCTGGAGATCAGGCTGAGAGCCGCTACCCCTACCCACCTGGGCTAAATCCTTCCTATTTAAACAGTGAAAGTGGCTGGCAGACCGGGAGGCCAGTTCTAGCTCTAAGATACTAGGGAGCTTGGCCTAAAACTGCGTCATCTGAAAGTCTTAGTCAATTACTAGCACTTGGGTAACCCATGCCCTGAGCACCTGGCTCCCCAGGCAGACTTGGCTAGTCCATCCCCTGCTGGCCTGACCACTCTCCACAGGCGTCAGGACCACAGCTTCTGGTGTCCTAAAAGGAAGGGCCCAGTGGTCACCTTCCTGTGCTGTGCAAGGCAGCAGGAGCCTCTGCTGAGCACCCCTCTGGGAACCTCTGACTCAGAGACTGTTTTCCTTTCTGCCTGCAGGAAGCAGGATTCAGTTGCCCTGAGAGCATCTAGCTGTCCTGATGATCCTGCCAGCCATTCTCTGCTATCAGCTTCCCCAAAACCTGCCTGGGGTGTTGACAAACAGTCACCTTTGGGCTCAAAGGGCGGGAGGTACAGAGAGCTTGCTGGAGCTGCAGCCACACACCAGGCATTGGTGTCACTGCAGAAGCCGCCCTTGTGGAGGATGAAGGACCAGCTCTGATTGCCCTGCTGGGAACACAGAGTGGCAGAAGATGGACAGGGCCACAGGCTCCCCGTGGGGCCCAAACTTGTAATAAAGTCTACAAACCACCCCCCCACACACACCCCGCGATGGAAGCAGATGGTTCCAACATATATCAGTGCTTACTATGTGCTCAGTGCTTCACATATGTTGAGTTTGTTTAACTCTTACAACAGCCCAGGAAGGTAGGCACAATTTTGATTACCATTTACAGAGGAAGAAACCCAGGCACAGGGAAACAAAATAACTTGCCCAGGTCATACAGGCAGAGGTTAGGGCAGGAGGCAGGAGCAGGATTTGAACACGGTGCATAGGTGACCTGGAGCAACAGACCCAGCCTGAGGACAGTGGGGCAGACAGGCAAAAGGTGTGAGGGCTGAACTGTCACAGGAGAGGGACAGAGTTTGCACCAGGTTTGGGCAAATCTGGAGGGATGAAGAGGGGGCAGGGACTGGGGAGAAGCAGGCAGCTGATTATGCAGCTTGGAGGAAGCCCCCTGCAATGTGGTGGGGCGCAGGGCGATTTCTCCCTTTCATAGAGCCAGATAAACACGTGAGATATGTGCTAACTCTCCCCTCGACACCCTAACATGCATCTACATACTGCCAAAATAAATACAGATGGTCTCTGACTTAGGATAGTTCAACTTACAATTTTTCAACTTTATGATGGTGTGAAATCGTCACAATTTTGACATACTTTGAATTTGAATTTTGATCTTTTCCCGGGCTAGCCATATGCAGTATATGAGCTATTCAACACTATTAAAAAATACGCTTTGTGTTAGACGATTTTACCCAATTGTAGGCTGATGTAAGTGTTCTGAGCATGTTTAAGGCAGCCTAAGCTAAGCTTTGACATTTAGTAGGTTAGGTGGATTAAATGCATTTTCAACTTAACAATATTTTTTGATTTACTGTGGTTTTATCAGGACGTAGCCCCATCGCAACTCCAGGAGCATCTGTTTTACAAAACTGGAGCCACACCTGTAGTCCTGGCTACTCGGGAAGCTGAGGGAGAAGGTCTGGAGACCAGGAGTTCCAGCAGCAAGCAATGATTGCACCACTGTACTCTGGCCTGGGTGACAGAGCAAGGCTCCATCTCTAAAAAACAAACAAAAAACCTGGAACAAGTACTGTCCTACTTTGCTAGTGAGAGTATAAATTGGCATAGCTTTTTTCGAAGTAATTTGGCAATACCCTTAAAATAGTTATTTTAACTCCTACAATTTCACTGGGAGAATCTGTCTCAGAGAACTAATCTGACATATGAGCACTCTCTGCACAAAGATGCCCATGACAGAATCACTCATAACAAACAAAGCTAGAAACAACCCACATGTTCTGGGATAAGGAAGAGTGGAAAAAATTATGGCACGTCCATATGATGGAACATTGTGCAGTCACTAAAATGATGATTAGAAAGAGTTTCCAATCACATGAAAAAATGCAGATGGTAAAATGCAGAAGGGGAAAAGACAGGTTACAGAGTTGAGGTCACAGCTTGCATGTTCTCAACCACAAATGGGAAAATGTGCCTGAAAGAAAGACTGGAAGGAAATAAACAAAATGGTTGATGGAAACACTTGTGGCCCAGGGGAATCAATTTATTTACTTCTGCTTTTTGTACTTTTAGTGATTTCCAAGTTTTATACAAGTGTTACCAGAAAAAGGTCCCAATCCAGACCCCAAGAGAGGGTTATTGGATCCCACACAAGAAAGAATTCAGGACAGAGTTCATAGAGCAAAGTGAAAGCAAGTTTACTAGGAAAGTAAAGGAATAAAAGAATGGCTACTCCATAGGCAGAGCAGCCCTGAGGGCTGCTGGTCACCTATTTTTATGGTTATTTCTTGATTATATGCTAAACAAGGAGTGGATTATTTATGCTGCCCCTTTTTAGGCCACATAGGGTAACTTCCTGATGTTGCCAGGGCATTTGTAAAGTGTCATGGCGCTGCTGGAAGTGTAACAGTGAGGACAACCAGAGGTCACTCTTGCCACCATCTTGGTCTTGCTGGATTTGTGCTGGATTCTTTACTGCAAGCTGTTTTATCAGCAGGTCTTTATGACCTGTATCTTGTGCCAATCTCCTATTTCATCCTGTGAGTTAGAATGACTAACCATATGGGAATGCAGCCCAGTAGGTCTCAGCCTCATTTCACCCAGCCCCTATTCAAGAATGAGTTGCTCTGGTTCAAAGTCCTCTGACATTTTCCCCCTCCATTTTATAAGAGAACCCTTAATCCTAAGGGTTGCAGAAGGATGAAGATCCATCTTCCATAACTTCTTCAGGCCAAATAGGGGCAATGATATTCCTGTCTAACTATTGGGTCTCTTATATTCAGTGTAGACAGAAGCTCAGTCAGAAAGCATTGGTATGCTGAGGGCCATCTGTAACTCTTGAGTTCCAATAAAAGGTGATATCTGGAAGATTAATAAGTGTTTAATTTAAGAAAACGTTGTGTAAGCTTGTCCTGCATTCCTACACACAAAGAGTACAACAGCAATATATTCCAAAACAGTAAAGCAAAATAAGTAAATATTATTACAAGCAGACTAAATAAGAAGAGTTTTCATAAAAGGAGCCACTGTTGGAACCAAGCTGATATGGGGTTTCTAGCTGGTTCCAATGTGCCTGGAATTACAATACTGATCCGGATTTTTACATTACTCATGCTTTTTGTTTCTTTTGAGCAGCAGCCAAAGATCATGGGTTGGTTTACAGGAATAAGCATGGTCAGCCTAAATTGCTGGAAAAAACTCAAAAGCAACTGATGAGACTAGAATCTAATAACAAGTGTACCATAGTTCTTGAAACATAATTTTCTCTCTCCAGTTTCCCATTTTTAATAAAGACAAATCATGGTTAAAACTGATTTGCTTTAGTATACTCGGCCTAATTATTTATATAAAGTGCAGTAAGAATAATTATTTTTCATATAGACTTTTTAATTGGCTTTGATGGAACTCTGTTCCATAAGGAAACCCAGATAAGACTTTTTAAAAGATGACCCCAGCCATGAGTTTGTACCATCAAATATCTAAGAATTGAGTAAATTCCTCTCCTCTTGAGATTCCAAGATAACTTGGGTCTCCTCTTGAGGTTCTATGATTACTTGGGGCTCCTGGGCCTGTTAGAAAGTGACATTCTTTACTTACCACAGGTCAGGAACCCTGTACAGGGACTGGGAAGACAAGGTATAAGGCCATTTTTCCCAAGGGCCTTTTATCAGCTCTATAAGGCAAGTTTAATTCCTTAAAGGAAAACACACCATTCCAGTCAAAGCCTTGGTAAAATAGCCAATTCCTCCAATTGTGTCCTGTTACAAAAGAAAACAGATTCTTATTACACTTAGGCAAATAACTATGTTGCCACAAGTTAAGATACTCATAGATAGTTTCCAAATTTTGGAGAAATCAGAGAGAAACAAATATGCTCAAATTTTGTTCACAGGAATATACTTTACTCAACAGTTAAAAGCTGTAAATAGCTCAAAAGAAAAGTTTTCTTGCCTCTGAAAAACAAAACAAAGGATTAGCAACGTTCTAAGCAAAAAGTCAAAAAGATTACTTTAATCTTCTGGTTAAAGTTCAGTCCATGCAGTTAACTCCTGTTCTGTTAGATATTCATGAACATTTCAGCTGTCCATGAGCGTCCTGAAAGTTTTTTCCTCTATTCCAATATCACAGTTTCCAAAGTTATCAGAAACCTGCATTTAAGAACACCTATTAGCGTTCATAGCTATTTATAAACCACCTTCTAAAGAGGGCTAAAACAAGGTAACAATTGTCCGTGGATGACAAACACTTTAGGACAGCCCCAGTCAAAAATACGATTGACAAGGAAATTTGGTTACTTCTGTGGCATACAACAATTTTATGTAACAATTATGATTATTAATAACCTACACTAAGCTGTATCAGAATTACAGGAGTTTCCCATTATTTTGGAACACATACCAATAACATATTTATACAAATATAGCCCAAAGAAAGCCAAATACTATTTCATATATGACAGTGCTTCCTGTATAATTTTTATACCAAATAAGCCAACTTTTGCTTTTACTTTAGTGTATATTAATGTTAAACCCAATTCTTAATAAAACTTTATAAATAAATCTATCCAATTTTATGTTTGACCATAAGATTCTCATAAACCCTTATTAACCCTTCACAATTTTTCATTAAAGAGCAGATTAGTGCTCTAAGAAAAACCTGTTGTGCTTTTATTCAATGTTCAGTTTATAGAAAAGCTGAATAATGCGCCTTTAATTTTAGCCAATGTTCACACACAATTTCTTCTACAATTAATTTTCCACAGACCTTCCACAACTTGCTTAAACCTTCAGCTTTATCTTACCTGATTTAAAACAATCCTTTAACCTTTAATTTAGGCAAGAAAAATCCATATTCCCATGACTTCTTCTTTTACCAAAAACACATTTCACTTTCTTACACACGTTGCATGTAAAATGGTTTCTTCAGTATTCTCAAACACATGTTACACTGTTAACTCATAGTGGCTTTCGCTTTCAGTGAAAACCTTGTTAAATATGCAACTTTAATTATCTACTAGGTGTGGAGCCTAGGACACTAGATAAGGCCTTTTTTCAGCACGGCTGGTACATGGCTAACACCACAGGCCTTATCTAAATCTAATGCTTCAAAATAAATTGAACAATTTTTAAAATTCAAAGAAGCAGTTTATGACATTAAAGCATTTAGCAAACTTAAGATCTGACCTGCCTAATTTAGACCAAATGTCTTTATTTTAACCAATAATCTTTAAAGCTGTTTTATTTCCCAAAGATTACTAAAGTCATGTGAACTAAAAGGCATTACAATTTTTTCTTTTAAAATATTTTATTTAAGCTCCTATTATTTTTAAACCAATTAAGTAAAGCTCTTTTAGATATAAACATCACACACACAACAAACAGAAGATTGTGTAGTTGTAAGGTTTTTTTATTCACCGGATTTTAAGTGTCTCTTTAAAGTGCGCAGTTTTTAGGACCTAATAGGCAGGCACAGCTGGAGCTCAAAACAGATGCCCAAAAATTAAGGGTCCCATTTTTATACCAGATCCTGCATCCCAAAAAGAGGGAATCAGCCCATCTCCCCACGGAGTCTTATTTCTCAGTAGGGGGTGAGGACATCTCCACATTTCCTAGGTGGCCAAGAGCATGCTTCTCTGATCCCAATGTACAAAAAGCCAAGTATCCCCCATAACTGCTATTAGAAATCCCTAAAAGTATATTTCCTACCTTGTTATTAACACACCAGAGTTCTCTCATAATGCGAAGTAACCTCTGATCCCACCAAAAGTAAAAAACGTCAGAAAAGGCAATACAAAGCAAAACAAAACCTTAGATTTTGAAAGGCATCTATTCACTTTCAATTCCTGATGTTTCACGAGGAAAACAGAGGCTGTTCCCAAAACGGGGGTCTGTAGTGCCTCTTCTGTTTTTTCTAAGGAATCCCTAGAGTGTTAAAAACTTGAATATCGGCCGGGCGCGGTGGCTCAAGCCTGTAATCCCAGCACTGTGGGAGGCTGAGGCGGGTGGATCACGAGGTCAAGAGATCGAGACCATCCTGGTCAACATGGTGAAACCCTGTCTCTACTAAAAATACAAAAAATTAGCTGGGCATGGTGGCGCGTGCCTATAATCCCAGCGACTCAGGAGGCTGGGGCAGGAGAATTGCCTGAACCCGGGAGGCGGAGGTTGCGGTGAGCCGAGATCGCGCCATTGCACTCCAGCCTGGGTAACAAGAGCGAAACTCCGTCTCAAAAAAAAAAAAAACAACTTGAATATCTGCTTTTAATTAAGCTGAAATTTGCTATAGCACTCTTTTGAAAAGTCCTTTTAAATTTCTTATTATCCAACATTAGCCAGGCCAAACAGCTGACATTTCTGGCTTTTAAACTTTACCAAAAGTAACCTCACAGGGGCTCTGAGAAAAAAAAATTTAAGATGGTTTGTGGAGGGAAAGAGAATTTAAAAATTGCAAAGGTCACCCAAATATCAATCAGAATGGCTCATCCCTTAAGCTAGGGATTGAACCCTGAACCCAGGCCTCCATTGTGAAAAGAGAAAGCATGACCACGTTTACAAGGTCAAGCCCCCAAGGACCTACAAAACAAGAAGGAAATCACATCCAGTTTTTTTTAGGGACTAGCAGCAAAGTTTGTAACTGACCAGTTTACTAGGCCGTCTTGAACAGTGGGCTTACAGGTGTCCTAGGCCTACATTCTATCCTGAGGTATTATTCCTCTCCATGACAGAACCATACGGAGAGACCCGCAAAGCACACCAGATTTCCTACAGCTTAAGACTAGCCTCACAAATCCTTTTTTCCATTAATCAAAACTTCACGGAGGAGATAAACAGCGATTTTACCATTCATTCAACCAGTTTGCAGAGAGAGAGAGAGAGAGAGAAGCATTGCCTAGGCAGGTGGAAAAGCCAAGGTGCTCAGGGAGGCCAGGGAAAGACTCGCCCATTGCAGCAACACTGAAAAGTTCAGGCAGCTGCTTCTCAGTCCTGAAGGGATCTTTTCCAGCAGTCCCATTGATCTCAAGTTCCCCTTTTAGGGAGGAAAATACTCCTTGTTGGAAATAGATGCTTGGTGCCACAATGAAAATTAGCACTGAGACAAAGGATCTTTCAGCAACGAAATTTTTACTTCCTGGGCTGCAGGAAGGGTACCCTCACTAGTCATCTTGCCACAAGAGTACAATGAACAAAGGAGAAGCAGACAAATTTATCCCTTACGCATCTGGGGTTGTCCTTACTGCTGTGTCTGATCTCTGTTGGCTGGGGCCAGACCTCACAATCTAAACTAAAACCCAATTGGCTAATAACTTAAAACTTTTTTAAACAGGTAAATGCAATGGAGAGCTAGGACATGCCTGTGAGCACGTCCAGCACAGATATTTTGGTTAAAGTACAAGGACATAGAATGTACTATGTGCCTGTAAGCATGCCATATTTAACAGCTACATAGGATAGTGCTTAACAAAGTTATTAGCACACTTATTCAACAAGAAGGGAAATTTTAAAAAGGAGCTTTTACACTTCCCACAGTCCCCATGGCCCATGATCCTGTACATGCCTAACCCTGTCACCCACTGCCATCAGCAAAGAGTGCAAGACAGACTAACCCAAGAGAATAGCAGTTAACATCCCGTAGCACCAAACCTGTTCTTAGCCAAGAGGGACTTTACTGAAAAGGGCCTCTAACCCCCTAGGTCTTAGGAAGGACTCTGACCCTCCTAAGTTGGGCTTAAAATCCAAGTTTGGTCAAGTGTCCTTGCCTTTTATTGAGAAAAGCCTTTAACCCTCTGTCTTAGGAGAGACTCTGGCTCCCCTAAGTTGGGCCTCTAACCCAATCCCAACCTTTACCTGGGTACCTCACCACTTGGCCAGCCAAGCAGTGCTGCAGTCTATTTCCTCCAGATGGTTGTGGGAGTGGGAGGGGATGTAGGGGTTGTTCTTCAGTATCGTCTCTTCCGTGGTTCACCAGAAAGATATTACCGGACCCCACCACTTACCCAAAGTTAGCCTTTGGGTTGGGGGTTTCTGCACTATAGTCCCTCAGTGGCCACAAGAAAGATGTTACTGGAAAGGGGCCCAGATCCAGGCCCCAAGACGGGGTTTTTGAATCCCATACAAGAAAGAATTCAGGGTGAGTAAAGTGAAAGCAAGTTTATTAGGAAAGTAAAGAAATAACAGAATGGCTACTGCATAAACAGAGCAGCCCCAGGACTGCTGGTGGCCCACTTTGATGGTTATTTCTTGATGATATGCTAAACAAGTGGTGGAATATTTATGCTATCCCTTTTTAGACCACATAGGGTAACTTCCTGACGTTGCCATGGCATCTGTAAACTGTCATGGCACTGGTGGGAGTGCAGCAGTGAGGACGACTAGAGATCACTCGTGCCGCCTTCTTGGTTTTGATGGGTTTTAGCCGGCTTCTTTACTGCAAGCTGTTTTATCAACAAGATCTTTATGATCTGTATCTTATCTCATCCTCCTGTCTCATCCCATGACTTAGAATGACTAACCATCTGGGAATGCAGCCCATTAGGTCTCAGCCTTATTTTACCGAGCCCCATTCAAGTTGAAGTTCCCTGGTTCAAACGCCTCTGACACAAGTACCATTAAAAGCTCTTCCTATCTTAACGCCTGCAAGCTTCTCTTTATCTAGCTCCCAAGAGAACCTGGAGGTGAGGGACAGCAGGCTTATCTCCAAGAATAGTTCTGAGTAGCAGTCTTAGGAGGCCACATCTACTCAACTCCACTGAGTGACCAGACAAATGGGCTGGGACAAACAAGAATGGATATAAACTCCCCATTTGGACCCCAAAATTCAATTGTGTAAATATAGGTTGGGGAAGACCCAGCCTGAAAAAAAAATTTATAAAAACAGTCCAGCAACTTTAGACAACCACAAGCTGAACTTAAGACCCATACTAGGACAGAGTATCTTGGGTTGCATCACAAGAAGTATAGTGACCACAATGAAGGAGGTAACAATTATAGGCAGACCACATCTGAAATTCAGATTACAGTTTTTGGGTCCCTCAAGACTCTCAGTTAACCTATCCCTTTCCCATTCTGGGGACCAAACCCGGATTCTCAGAGGACCTGGGAGGTTCCTTTCTTGCCCCTCTCCATCTGGTACCAGGGAAAAGGAAGAAGGTAACGAGAAGCAAGGAGAAGAGCTGGCCAGAAGCCAGGAAACTTGTTCCCCACCACATCAAGTGTGTAATTGGGCTAATTTTGCAGTATTTGTGCTTCCGGGCCTTTGTTTCCCTTTGTCTGTATAACTCTTGATTGGAACATTTGCTGTTCCTTTTGTGTGGTCCTAAACCGAATCCTCTCTGCTAATGTTCATGAATGTGTTCTGATGGATGTTTTCCAGAGCCCTTTGTTGCCTCAATTAAGGGATAATGAACAAGAATTGTTTCTATTTGTAAAACAGCCCAGCCATTTCTGCTTCCCAATTGGTGGGACAATGTGTCTTAATTAAGCACAAAGATTTGTCACTTCATCCACTGTCACGATCTCCAAAGAGGCAGTGATGGGGTGCAAGGGAAAGAAAAAGAAGCCTAGGAGGCCTGGAGGGGGGGCACCCTCTGATGTCTCGGTGGGCCCAGAGGGGCCGGGGAAGTGCAGTGGGCAGCTCCCAGGCATCAGGAGCTATGCCAGATCAGCTGTGGCCTCGGAATGCCTGGGCGGGACACCCTGGCCTTTTTTTGTGTTGCTCTGCCAGGCCTTTGTCATCAAGAGCACGATCTCTGGAAGCAGACTGCCTGGGTTTGGTCCCTGCTCCATACTCACTAACTGTGTGACTCTCATCCAGAGCATGAGAATAAGTAAAATGATGATGGCCCCATCCCACCAAGTGTGGGCAGCTTGAATTGGAAAGCACAGGGGAAGTGCTAAGAACAGCACCGGGCTCAGAGAAAAGCCCTCAGTAAGTGCTGCTGATGATATTGCTTCTAAAAACAGTGCCCTGGATTTCCTCTGGGCTCTCCTCCTCCCCTAGTGGATACAGGGTTCGGGAGAACAGAGTCACAGCTGTGTGCCTCCACGGCTTCATGTCCACCCAGCCCAGTAGCACAGAGCACGGCAGGACGTTCTTGGAATGAGCCACAAGAATGGTCCTGCAGGCAACCTGCAGACAGTCTTGACAGCTTTGCAGGAGCATCAGCCACTCAGAGGGGCCCTGGGGCAGGGGTTCATCCACTCGCCTTGGGTGAGTAGGAGGGTGGAAAGAATGCTTGGGAGGGTCTGGGATGGAGCCACACTCAAGAGCTCCAGGCAGTGGCTCTTTACCCTGCTGTGTGCCAAGCCTTCAGTAGTTTAATAATGGGCACGGCCGTCCAGGTGCCCATCACATACCCTGCTGGGACTCACAACTACCAGAAACACTGTGCAAGTCAGTTTCCCAGAACCAAGCTGAGCCTGATCACGCCCTTACACACCCCTCAGGTCCATCAGTGGCAACTGGGAACTGGAAAGACATGGCCAGTGTTTCTCAGATAGGAGTAGCACCGGTTGGTCATGGGAGGATGGAGAAACCAAACAGCAGCTAAAATGAAAACTGGGCAAAGAAACCACAAAATAACCAAAAACCCAAAATAAAGGAGAGAAAACGACCCAAATCCTGGTCAGGGTGACATGTCCATAACACACTCGTGTCTTATTTGGGTTTCCAGCCAAACCCAAATAAGAAAGAAAGGGGGCAATAACTGGGGATCCCTGATATCCCCTCCTCTTCCAAAATACCTAACAATTATTCCACCCACTAATTAATCACCCATAAAATTAGAAACCCAAACCTTCTCTTGTTTCTAACTCCTCCCTCAACTTTCTTGGATGGCATCAAGAACCTGGGAACTTGCTGGGCTGGGGTCTCGCCGGCCTCTGGAGACCCTCCTGAGTGCTCTGGCAACATTTCCCTAGGCCCTGGATCCCCGACCCCCTCAGGCTCCACAAAGACAGCAATGTGTGTCCCCAACCAATTCCCAGTACTTCAAAAGACCCCACTCATCTGTGGAGGAAAAGACCATAATAGGTCTTTTCTTTTGGTCAGACTTCCCTCAACTGAGGGCCACGCCAGGGCTGAGGGGGGATCATGTTGCTCAGATGTTTGTATTGATGATTGGCTCTGGGGTTCTATGGTTGATACCAAACCTTTTTGCAACCTTTGCAAAAAGGGTGCAGACTGCATACCGGCCCTGCCTGAGCTTCTTGAGTCTATTATCTGATTGAAAACTCCCAACCACCCTCTGAGACAGTCATTGTCCCTATTCTTGCCATTTTACAGATAACGATCACTGCAGCTCAGAGACGTGCAGGAAGCTTCCTAGAGTCACCAGAAAATTGCGGAAGCAGGACCTGCACTCAGGTCCCTCCTACTTCACCAGCAGCAAGCTGAACCCTGTGTGATCCCATCATTGCCAAAACTCTCTGGTCTTCCATGCCAACGGTCATGGTGCAACTCAGGCCTCCTCCGCTCATCTCAAGCTGGTGCAGGAGCCTCCTAGCTCATCTCCTGACTTCCGCAGTGCACCCTCATCCCCAGTCTGCCTCAGCCCACTGGCCAGATGAGTTTAGGGTAAAAGATGTTTATTAGGGATCAACCGTTGTTAGAAGAAGGGTTGAGGGGGACCATTGGGCAGAGTTGGTCCGCAATGCAAAATTGAGAACCTTCGGCCAACCCAGAGGGGAGTTCCAGACAGAACACACCTATCAGTGCCCCAAGCAGATGGAAATGGTAGGGCCTTTATCCCCTAGAGCCCTCAGGAGGTCATGGCCTCGGGTAAAGCTGGCCCTCAGAAAGCTGACAGCCAGAGGTGGTCTCCACTGCATACCTACAAGGAGGCATGTGGAGGGCAGGGAGGCACACCTCTGTATCACCCACACCACGCCCCATCCCCGGCTGCAGCCTTCAGTGTCTCCCCATGGAGGCAGAATGCAACTGGGCGTCCGCCACTCAGTTGGTGGCATCTGGCCTCTGGCTCTCTGTTAGCCTGGCCTGCCACTGCCCTCTCCTCCCAGAGCCCTCTACCCCTCTGACCAGACCACAGCGGCTTCCTTAGCTCCTCCAAGGTCTCCTCTCCCCTGAGCTGACTTCTCCTCTCCGGAGGCCTCCTCCTGGGAGCCTTGCCTGACTACCGTCCTGTGTGGGTTATGCAGAACCCTCTGGGCCTCCAGCCACCCCTGCACAGCAACCACCTCCTACCCCAAGCCAGAGTGGGACCAAGTCTGTCCCATGGCTCTGGGCAGACCCTGGCACAGAGCAGAAGGGACCCACCAGGGTGGGGAAAGATGACTCAGGTAATCAGAGAGCCAAACTCAGAGCCTCAGAAGACTGGAGGCTTAGGGACATGAGTAACAGGGTCAGCAGTGAGCACCAGGAGCTGGTGGGACTGTGGCCCCAGCTAAGAGGGATGACCTTGGCCCAGCCCCAGCAAACTCATCCAGATGGGAGTTGGCACAGTGTGGACAGATTCCTCCATTTTCCCAGAGAGTTTAGATATCCAGGTTTTTATTTCAATTACCTTGATTTTTGGTTAAAGTTGACACCTACTTTCAAATCAACAGAAACACTGGATTGTGTGACTCACACCAAGACCCTACAGGCCCTGGAGTGGACAAATGAATGCACGCCCCCCACCCCGAAGGGCTCAGTCACTGAGCACATGCTAACTAATTGGGTGCCTGTGTGGGCCTGGAGCCCCAGCCTCACACAGTCCCTATGTGGGGAGATGGCAGGAGGCAGCGGTCTTCATGAATGAGTGAGTGATTATTAATACAATGCTTTGGGATCAATGGAACAGTGGGGGGTTGCAGTTTAAGAGAGCAGGCCTGATGGAGGGGATGACAGTGGAGTGGGGACTGAAAGGATGGGTGCCAGCAAGCCCCACAGCTTTGCAGACTGGCTTATGGAAGGTGGGGGGTACAGGTCACAGAATCCTAAGAACTGTGGCCTTTATTCTCCACAAGGTGACAGCCAGTGGGGTTTTAAGTGAGGAGATACTTGCTTTGTTCACTTTTCAATGGGGCCGCTCTGACTACTGTTGTGAGCCTGACTGGGTGGAGAAGGTGGGGCAGGGTGGCTGTCACAGTCATCCAAGGAGGACGGGAGGGTGGCTCTGACAGCAGGTGGGGGTAGGGCAGTGAGAAATGGTCAGAATTGAGGACGTGTTTTGAAGGTAGATCCAGCGGGATGTGCTGACAGACGGTGCCTGGGTGAGAGAGGAGGCCAAGGTTCTGGTCCAAGCACCTGGACGGGGAATTGCTGTGCCCATGAGGACAGTGTGGAAGGGGAGAGCAGGCTCTGCGGAGAATTTCCCGGCACTGCACAGGTGGAGCCTCTGAGGCCTCCGTGGAGCTGCCCAGCAGGCAGCCGAGGCAGGGCTGGGACTCGTGGGGAAAGACCCAGACCAGACCCTCCTCTGACTGAATCAACGAGTTCCAGCAGTGAGGCACTTAGGTTTAAATGCAGGAGGCTGACCGTCCCTAGGGTGGTCACTCAGAAGACTGGGCCAGAAGCTGCTGCAGACCCGGGCCTGGCTACCACCCTGTCCACTCAGGACAGTGCATTCGGTCCGGGAAGGGGATGGAATGGAAATAGGCTGCAACTGTCCTGAGGACATAAAGGAAGAGAGCAGGGCAGGGCGAGCCTGGGGGTCTCACAGCCTCTCCTGGGCAGATTAAGCATCTGAAAACCCCGCCCCCACCCCAGGAGCTCCAGTCCTCATGAGTGACAGGTACAGACAGTGCCCAGGCTGCCATAACAACGGAGAGACGCACTGTCGGCAGTCCAAGTTCCTTCCCTGATCACTCTCTACTCCCCAGGGCTGTCAGGGTGCAGAGAGGCAAAGGCTTGCACCTCCAGGTCAAGCCAGGTCAAACCAACTGGTTAATGAGCCCACCCTGGGCATCCCTGGGACATAGTGACTGGGACTGTTAGGCGGTAACCACTGAGGCTTCACCAAAGCCGCCGCACTGCCAGGACCAGCAGTGGTAGTGAGTGCTTTGCTGCAACACCCTGCCTTTGGGGTTCAGGAGCCAGGCTCACTGAGTGACCCCAGAACCAACTAGCTGAGTGACCCCTGGAAAAGTGACTTCACCTCTCTGTCCAGCTCACCAGGAAAAGGTGGGGACAGGCTCAGTGGGACTCTCCACTCCCCTCAGTCCCTCTTAAAGCCTAGTATGAGATCCATGCCTTCAGGCTCCCACCCCTGCCACCTCCACCGCCACCAGTTTCCCCTCCTCCCAGCCTCCCCTCTCTGACCTGGCAAATCCCACCATCCACCACTGCCTGTTCAGACAGCCTGTCCTAGGTATCAGTGTCCCTTCACTTTTGGGGACAACTCTCTCTCTCTGCTCACCTTTATAGATCCTTTCTATGCCTTTAAAAAGTACCCTTGGGACATTCCAACCAGCGAGCAGGGGAAGGGAGGAGGGCTTCCAGGAAGAAGGCAGCCCACCCTCTAATGCTTCCTGCTCATTTATCTTGCTCTCCCCTTCCTTTGTCTCCCTCCCTCCCTCCCCAGCTCACCCCCTTCCCCTCACCCCACATCCAGCACTGACAGATGGGGCCTGCAGCTGCAGCCTCCTGTCCCCCAGCCCCTGAGGTGGCCGCCCCCTCTGAGGTCAGGGCAGGAGACTGCAGCTGGCAGCCCTGCCTACTGGAGCTGAATTCCCTCCTGGCCTCCCAGCCTGCAACCACATGGAAAAGCTGCTGCTTACCTGAGCAGCCCCTGGCCAAGGAAGGGAAGGGCAGTGCTAGGGTATTTCACACAGGGTCTTGTTTCATTTAGTCCTCACCATAATATACCCATGAGGGTACAGGAATCCCATGTAAGAGATGAGAACAACGGACACTCACAGAGATGTTGGAACTGCTTTGTGACAGTAAGAGCCACCCAGCTAAGGTGTGAAGGAGCCAGCCTGGAGTCCAGGTATTTGTGGAAATGGGTGGTGTCCTCTTGGCCCCACGGTGGGGCTTCCCAGCTTGTCTTCCTGTTCATCTGCCTGCCAAGTAATTCAGAGCTCGGAGCACAAGGCTAACATGGCCTCAGTTCACGTGGGAACCACTGAGCTGGAGTCGGCTCTGGCCCAAGGCTGAGCCGGGACCATGCCTGGTCATGGGGATGTTGGACACCACTTCTGAGATTTGTCTTTTTGCAAATCTCATTCCTTACCCTGCTGTGTAGGCTGGGGCATTGCCTTGCCCTCTGGCTTCCTGCAAGTATGTCTACGGGGGAGGCACTGATGGAGGCTGGTGGGCAGGAGGCGGAGAGCCAGGTGTTTCTCTGCATTCATTCTGGGCAGCACCTCTGGCAGTGCTGTTTCCTCCACAACTCCGGCTTCCGCCAAACTGAACCCCTTTCCATGACCCCAGCTCCCACGCAGAAGCCGCCACCGTGACTCCGAAAGGTGCCCTGGTTTCTGGGCCCTGATGACACTGCCTTCTCTCTGTGGGACAGTAGTAGTGAATCTCTGGCTTGCTTAAGCCACCAGCCAGTTTGGTAGCCAGTTTCCCTGTATCAAATCACCTCTGTTTATAAGACCTAGGGTGGTTTCCGTTTGGGAGAAGAGATCCTAGACCATTCCCATGGTTGAAGAAGAAGGACCCAGCCATGACAAGGAGGAGGAGCAAAGAGTGAAAGTTGTGTCTCGGATCCACAGCGTCACTAGGAGGTAGCCACCAGCCTGCTCTGGGACCTGACATACTCTCATATGAAAGACAGTAGCCATACTCTTGGTGCTGTCTTTGTGGGCTTTTGTCAGGGTAAAGTGGGCCATTAAGCTGGTTGATGCTCAGGCCAGCATAAGGCACTCTCAGCTGCCCAGGCCTGCAAGCTCTCATCCCCACTGTTCTCAGCCCGGCCTGCCTGGGTGTAAAGGTGGACAATGCAGGGCCCCCATGCCTCTCCAGCCTTATCTTGGGCTGCTCCAGCCACCCAGGGCAGGTACACACAGGTTCCAAGGAAGTTCAGCAAGGCTCTGAGTGTCCTTGGGAAAAGGGGGCAGCTGGCACACAGAGGTGAGTTCCTGAGAGATCTCTGCTAAGGCAGCAGAGCCTACGTGGTGCTCTGGAGACCTTGCTCATTTTGTCCTCTCAAAATGACAACTTTACTGCCCTGGGGAACCTGCCACCTGCTCAGTGCAGCAAAGGAAGGGAGACTGTCAAAGAACCAGAGGATCTGAGATTGCAAAGGGACATCATCAGGCCCCTGAGGAACAGCTTCCTGCTGGTGCATGAAGCCCAGCCAGAGTCAGCAGTCAGTCCAAGCCAGCTGAGCATCTACAGGGACAGGGGTTCCCCACCTCCCAGGTCCCCTACACCACCCTGATCAGCTCTAATGTTCCAGTGTGGAATACCATCCCTGAGGAAAGCGCACACATGGGAAACAATGGCAAATGGAAATAGGATAGCCTTTATCATTAGAACTCTGGCAGCCCTAGCTCATTTTGGTCCAGAGGACCTTTCTCTCTGCCTGCTGCATATAGACAGATTGGGTGCCTTCTCCAGGCCCCTACTCTCAGCAGCTGCCCCTCCTCTCTAGCCGGCCCCACCCTCTTTCAGCAAGTGACCCTCCCTGGGACAATCACACTGCCAGGTTGCCCAGATCCAAGAGAGATCACTTTGTCCAAGTCAGCCTAACCCCAAACCTTCCCAGGATACTCATGCTAGAACTGGCCCTTAAGAGATGATGACTGACAGCCTCTTGCCAGCCTCTCTGGTCCACACGGAGGGCTAAGCTCCTGGCTGGAGGCTCTTCACCTTCACTTCCCTTCCTTGACCATTATGGCTGGGCGGTGGTGTTCCTAACCCTCTTCCCAGCCCCAGAAGTCAGGGACTGGTGAAGGATCCATCCTCAGAGTGAGTTCTGCCTGCTTCGTCCTCCTGCGTGGCTGTTCCCCTGCCTCTGAGTCAAGGCCAGGTCTGAAGCCAATGACTTGCGGCCCTTCCCTGAGCAGCATTTCCAGTTCCCTAACTTCATGAATCTCCCTGGTACCCTGCTACCTCTAGGCACAGACTACACCTGCCCTCCCTCCCCAGCCCCCATTTCACCTGGGATTTCTACTTTGACACCTCCTGTGGCTCACCCATGGTCTGGCACCCCCACCCTTCCATCCCACATGTGTCTGAACACGTCAGCCCTCAAGGTCACCAAGGGGGTGCCCCCCACAGCTGTTCCTAACCCCTAGGCTTCAATAGTGGGATCTCCTGGTCTCTGGCCCTGCTGTGGAAATCACTCCCAGTCGAAGTCTGGAATAACCCCCTCTTCCCCATGCAATAACCTGGGCCCCCGCCACCCTCTGCCAGGGAGAATAACAGCGAGCCCCAGGGTCCTAACCACATAGATTAATCCTCATTTGGCCATTTTGGGTAGGCACTGATGGTATCCCCCTTTTTTACAGATGAGGAAACAGAGGCACAGAGAGGGCAAGTGATTTGTCCAGCATAAATATTCATACGAACAGGAAACAGGGAAATACTAGGCAGGAGAGGGTGGTTCCCTGGCAAAGGCCCCACTCCCAAGCCTAGATACCCAGGTCTCTAAATGAGAACAGGCTTTCCTGTTTTTGTGCCCAAAAAGTTCCCTTTTGGCCCCCTATCTTCCCCTTCATATAAACCCCGAACTCTAAACTCCAGGAGAGACCAGCAGACTAGCAGGTCAGTGATGGCCAGCCATGGGGTCCAAGCCCAAAAGCCCTTGCCTTGGTTCCTGCACCTGCCTGTCTGCATGCTCCCCCTTCCCCTCCACTGCTGTAAAGGGTTTGAGCTCCTGGTGGCCCAACAGAGAGCCACACCCCTGTGGCACATCCTGAGAGGGGGGCCAGGGAACTCTCCTGTTTCAACATGACTTGCCCACAGACAGTATGTGGCAGAGCTGAGATTTGAACCCACTCTGCCTCGAGCTCCCAGCTTAAACCCCTACACTGTTTGACCAAAAGTATAAATGGGAGTAATTTAGAGCATTCCAGTGTGGTGTGATTCACTTGTTCTCACAGGAGATGTTCAGAGGATGGTGGCAGAGAAAGGAGTGCCCACCCCCACATACACTGGGGCACCTCCAGGCAGCTGCTACAAGCCAGGGCAGGATGGGGGCATTCTGACCCCGACTGTTACTCCCCAGGGCCGGGGAGGATGGGCAGATGGGCAGATGGGCAAGGTGATGCCCAGTCAGAGCTGCATTACCTCATCGGAGGTATTCTCTAACTGAAACATTAAACCACTAGTGAGCATAATTTCTAGGCAGACAGCAACTTTGCACAGGAAATTTGCAAGCAATACATGTTCTCTTTCCTTGTTGCAATCTGTACAGTTTATCTTCTGAAACAGGGCTCGTGACTAAAGAACAAGTCTCCCAGGCTGCTACTCCCAGGAAAAAAAAAATCATTCCTTACATGGCAGAGATTGGGCTTTCAAACCTATAAAGGAGAATTTGAACAAGCCTCTCCCAGAGCAGTCCCTGTCTTCCTCTGGTTCTTTCTATGTCTCTTTCCCCTCTTTTTTCACTTTCACAGTTCAACACTGAGACCCGATTTTAAACCCAGCCCATTCCTGCTTGAGTGTCTGATGTCTCCTTTCTGAAGCTCAGAGCAGTCATCTTTCCTTCACATGACACACTCCAAATAATTCTCCCTCTCTCCCCAGGGCTTCCCACCAGACTGAAGCAAAACTGACTCTCAGAACGCAAATGCCTCAAGCCCTGGTCTCCATTCATTTCTGCAGCCAATGTTTAGCAAGCACCTACTATATTCCAGGCACCATGCTAGGCACGTGGCAGCAGTGAGAAAACAAATTCCTGTCCTCGAGTGTTGGTGTGTATCAGTTTAGTAGCTCTCAGCTACATGATACAAAACCTCAGCACGACAAAGCTTAAACAATAGAGATATTTAATTTTCTATTTTCCTTTTTTTTTTTTATTTTTAAAAATAAAGATGGGGTCTTACTACGCTGCCTAGGCTGGTCCCAAACTCCAGGGCTCAAGTCATCCTCCTGCCTCAGCCTCCCGAAGTACTGGGATTACAGGCATGAGCCACCACACCTGGCCCTATTTTCTTCTATGACAAGAATTCTGGTGGTAAAGTAGGGTCCAGGATTGGTTAATTCAATGGACCAATGATGGAAAGACCCAGTTTTTCCCATCTCTCCACTTTTCCATCACCAATAGGTTGGCTTTGCTCCACAAACTAGCTCTCTTCCTGGCCACAAAATGGCTGCCATAGTTCCAGGCATCGTAACCAGGTACAAAAATGTTCCAGAGAACAGAGTTTCTTCCTTCTGATTCTTTTTAAGAACAGTAAAAATCTTTAACATCCATGCATGATTAAAAACCTTCCCAACCTGATAAAAGGCATCCGTGAAAAAAAAACTCAGGCTAATTCAACACTTAATGGTGGAAGACTGAATACTTTCCCCTAAGGTCAAGAACAAGGCAAGGATACCCACTCTCACTACTTCCATTCAACATCGTTGTGGCAGTTCTAGCTAATACAATAAAGCAAAAAAATAAAATAAAATAAAAGGCATATAGATTGAAAAAAGTGCATTGCTGGGTGTAGTCACTCACACCCATAATCCTGGGGAGGGTGGATTTCTTGAGCCTGGAGTTCAAGACCATCCTGGGCAACATGGCTTCAAAAAATACAAAACTTAGCTGGGCATGGTGGTGTGCACCTGTGGTCCCAGGCTCTCAGGATGCTGAGGTGGGAGGATTGCTTGAGCCTGGGAGGTTGAGGCTGCAGTGAGCCATGATTGCACTACTGGACTCCAGACTGGGCCACAGAGCAGGACCCTGACCCAAAAAAGAAAGGAAGGTGCAAATGACATATTTATCTATGTAAAAAAAATCCCAAAAAATCTAAAAAAGGTTTATTAGAACTAATGAGTGAGCTTAACAAGACCATAGGATACAAGGCCAATATACAAAAATTAGTTCCATTTTTATAGGCTAAAAATAAATAATTCAAAGTTGATATTTAAAAGGGCCATTTATAATAGCATCAAAATTATAAAATATTAAGTATAAATCTTATAAAGTATATTCAAAATCTGCATGCTGAAAACTATAAAACACAATTGAAAGAAATCAAGACCTAAAGAAATAGGAAGAGGTAACCATGTGTCTGGATTGAAAGGTCTGGTATTGTTAAAATGTCGAGCCTCCCCAGACTAATCTATACGTACAATGCAATTCCAATCAAAATCCCAGTGGGATTTTTATAGAAACTGACAACCTGATTCTAAAAGTGAAATGGAAAAGCAAAGAAACTAGAATAATTAAAACAATATTTTTAAAAGAAGAGCAAAGAGGAATCATACTACTTGATCTCAAGACTTATTATAAAGCTACCATCATCCAGAAACATGGTGTAGGAGAAAGGAAGTATACATAAATCAATGGATCGTAACGGAGTCCAAAAATAGACCTACACATTTACGGCCAATTGATTTTTGACAAAGGTGCAAAGACAATTCAATGGAGAAAGGATCGTCTTTTCAGCTCATGGCGCTGGAGCAATTAGACATCCTCATGAAAGGAGGAGGAGGAGGGGGAGGAAGAGGGGAGAACAACAACTTCAATTTGTGTCTTGAACCACATGAAAAAACTAACTCAAAACAAAACTTAAAATAAATGCAGCCAGGCGCAGTGGCTCACACCTGTAATCCCAGCACTTTGGAAGGCCGAGGTGGGCAGACCACAAGGTCAGGAGTTCAAGATCAGCCTGACCAACATGTTGAAACCCCTGTCTCTACTAAAAATACAAAAATTAGCTGGGCATGGTCGTGAGTGCCTGTCATCTCAGCTACTCAGGAGGCTGAGGCAGGAGAATCACTTGAACCCAGGAGGCAGAGGTTGTGATGAGCCGAGATCACATCATTGCATCCCAGCCTGGCGATAGAGAGAGAGAGAGACTCCATCTCAAAAACAAAACAAAACAAAGGGCAAACCTAAAACAATAAAACTTCTCAAAGAAAGTCTAAACGAGAATCTTTGTAACCTTAGGTTAAGCAAATGCCAAAATCAATTCATTCCATAAAAGATGAAACTGATGCATTTGATTTGATCAAAATTAAGAGTTTCTACTCTTTGAAAGACACAGTTAAGTGCGTGAAAAGACTGAAAGAAAATAGGTACAAATCACATGTCTGATAAAGAGCCTATGTCCAGAATATACAAAGAACGCCCAAAACTCAATGATAAGAAAACAAATAACCTTGTTTAAAAATAGGCACAAGATCTGAACAGACACTTCATCAGAAAAGATACACAGATGGCAAACAACACATGAAAAGACACTCAGGATCATTAAAGAAATGTAAATTAAAGCCACCACAATGAGACATATGTGTCTACATACATACAGGAAAGGCTAAAATTTAAAAAAAGCAAGCACCACAGTACAGAGTGCCTGTGAGGATGTTGAACAGATAACCTTCCATATACTCATACTGCTATGGGAAATGCAAAATAGGCTACCACTTTGGAAAACAGTTTGGCAGTCTCCTATCAAGCTCAGCATACATCTACCATATGACCCAGCAATTCCATTCCCAGGTATTTACCTAAGTTAACTGAAAACATATGTCCACACAAACGCTATCTAAATGTTTATGGATGTTTTATTCATAATCACCAAAAACCGGGGCAACCCAAATGTCCCTCAACTGAAAAATGAATAAACAAACTCTGGTACCTTGTCCAATGGCATACTATTCAGCAATCAAAAGGAATAAACTTCCCATGTATGCAGCAACATGGCTGAGTCGCAAATTCCAAGTGAAAGAAGCCAAACTGAAAAAGCTACGTAGGCGTTCAGAGCAAGCAGAAGAGTGTGGAGGTGGAAATCAGGTCAATGGTTGCAGGAGCCGGGGCAGGGGAGATAGTGTCTACGCAGGTGGCTTTGGGGATGAGGAACTTGTTCTGTATCTTGATTATAGTGGTGCTTATGTGGTTGTATGCATTTGTCAAAACTCATCAGACTGTACAATACAAAAGGTGAGTTTTAGTTTGTGTGACACCTTAGTAAAAGAAAGAAAAAACAAACATTTCCCAGAAGCAACCTCCCATCTCAGTGGCTGGACTTGCATTTTCCACAATTTCTAGCACGGATTGGATTGTCTTGGCTGGCTTAGACCCATCAGGACTTGCTGGGAGCACGCAGGAGGAGGGTACTTGAATCCGTCGAGAGTCTTGTTAGAAAGAAAGGTGGAGAGGGAAATGGGTGTGAAGCAGGCTGTCTCTGGGGGTCTCCTACATGGGAGGTCCCAGACTGCAAACAAATTGGTAAACAGAAGTGCTCAGGTAGGTGTGTGTGCTGCAGGAAAGAAAGCGGTGTGGTATGAGAGGCAGAGACTGCTGGCACTGGCAGGGAGGCCAGATAGGACCCTCTCTAGGGAAGTGACATTAGAACCCAGACTCAATGTTGGGACAAATACAAGCAAACAGCACAGCAAAAGCCAAGAGTCAGGAGGGAGAACCCATAGCCATGGTATAACCTAGTGAGCACAGAAGGGCAGACTGGAGATTTGGCTGGAGGTGGGAGAGGCCAGGGGTTGTTTTTTGCCCTAAGAGCTAGGCAAGCCACTGAAAAGTTCTGCCAGTGGAATGACACGATCCCACTTATATTTTAAGAGGATCACAGCTGTGTGGGAAATGGACAGGAAGGCAGGGAAAATGTAAGTTAGGATGACGGTAGTCTCCCAGGTAAAGAAAAAGAGACATGGGAGCTGCAGGCTCTCGTCTACAATCTGGTGGGTGGTAGAGTATAGATATATGTTTGATGGAGTGAGAGCCTCAGGAGCTCTGCTCTGGTGGCCTTGCTGTTCAGAGGCCCCTGAGACACTCACCTGGGATGTCAGGTTGGCAGCTTCCTCATCTGTAAGATGGGAAATGTGGCTCTGCAGATAAGTGACATTAATACTCTCCCTGTATGACTCCCCTGCCATGTGACTGTGGCTTCAAAAGCATCCCATGAACAGCCCTCATATCCTCCCTGCAAGGTTATCAGTTTCATTTTACAGATGCAGAGAGAGGCTCAGAAAGGTTGCATCATTTGTCCAGGGTCACCCAGCAAGTAAATGATAGAGACGGTACCTGAATGAAATCAATATCTGCAACCTGAAAAATCTGGGCGTGCCCTTCCTACAGAGCCTCCCAAAGGCGAAGGGTTATGTTTTATGTTCAGGCTGTGAAGGAGTTCCGTGTGAGACACAGGTCCTCAGAACCTTTCAAAATCACCAGTTAGGCACCCAGCTCCTCTTCTGGCCTGGGGGTCCTATCTGAAGGAGGAGGCTGCCCAGCCAGAGGCAGCAGAAACATTTCTGCAGTGCAGTGCAGTATTTCCAGGCAGCAGAATTAATAGGGCCAAGTTCCCCATGCAGAACTTAGCTGGCTCCAGTGCTAAATTAGCATAGATAAATATTTTTGAGAGAGGAAGGAAAATAATGCATTTTACAATAAAGCCAGAGAACAGCCCTCTACAGCCCAGTCCTGTGAATCTGGATGAAATGAATTTGCACGTAGTGTAATTGAAGGCACCATGGTCCTCCATGGCAGGGAGGAGGATCCAGCCAAGCGGATAAATTCCCTCCTCTCAGGCAGAGCTGAGGTTGTCAAAAGGCTGATCTCTGTGGGGGGCCCAGGTGGGGGTGGGGAGGGCAGTGCAGGGACTAAGGAGCAGGGCCTGGGCTTAGAGGATGAATGAGGAGAAAGACTCCCCAGCAGCCTACTGGGCACACACACACTCACACTCACACTTGCACAGGCACACCTGACCCATCCCAGGGCTCTTTCCAGATGAAGGCCAAGCATCGGCATGGTATGGTCTGCAAGGAGCCTCTGACCTCCACACTCTCCTACCAGCTCTATAGAAACTGTGAAGCTCTGGAAATTCCTCAGTGAATGGCTCACGAGTCCAAGTTCAGGACCTGGGCCTCCCTGCAAACTGTCACCCACATCCTGCCACAACCTCATGCAGGCCTCATGCTCTTTCGCATGGATCCCCAGAAATGGCTCCCTCACTGCAGGGCTCCCCTTGAGGCAGCCCCAAGGTGGGGGCTCAGGGTACCAGAGCTGGTGCACACCAATATAGCTCCACTGGTTGTTAAAAATACTAAAACATTTCAAAACTGACTAGCAGATGACCACCACCCAGCCCCCTTGGAGGATCCCTGGCTGCCCTTGGACCCCAGGATCCTTGGGCTTCTCCATGCACTAGTAGGTTCATGCCTGGCACCGAGTGAGGCCCCCCAGTCCTTCTGATTGGCTGGGTCCTTTATACTTGGAAGATGTTCCCTGGGGTGGGAAATGTAGACCCCCTCCATGATCGTCAATTCCCCTGGTAACATACCAGCCAGGTACAGATAACATACATGGTATGTTTATGGTAACATACATGCCAAGACAAGACCCTGGCCTCCCTGTGATAACTAGGCCCCTACTTTTCCCACCACACAGCCCATGGGCAGGAAGGGCTTTCCCACAGTTTGGCCTTCTCAGCTCCCAGCGTTAGAGGCCCTTAGCCCTCTGGTCCTTGCTGACCTCTCCAGATGCTCTCCTGAGGCTGCTGGTGGCGTGCAGAGCCACGCAAGATTCAATCCTGTCCTGGAGGAAAGTAGAGGGCAACTAACAAAATAAAACAAAGAGAAGGGAGCTAGACCAAGAGCGCGGCTGCTGGAAACCCAAGAGGAGCACCCACACCCAGGGCTGACCATCCCACCCTGAGCTGAGAGACAGCAAGAGGCACTACCAGGTCGGGCAGCTGTGGCTGGGGTCCAGCTGCTGGACAGGCATCTGATCGGGGACCAGGGCCTGGGTAGACAGCACGTTGTGCTCTGCCTAGCTCTGCCAGAACAGGTACAGGGACTGGGAACTCTGTACTCTGCTGGGGAGCCCAGCCCACCCTGCCAGAGGGTCTCTCCAGGTCTCACCTGGCTCCAGAGGCTCTTTCCAGGTCTAAGACTTCGGACCATTTTTGCATCAAAAGTCTTTGCCCTAATGCTTTTTCTCTAACATCAAATATCTAACATCAAATATTTTCCCTGCCTGTGGCTCTCAGTAATAGCATGGAAATGAAGCAGAATTCCTTGAGGTGCTTTTTTTCCTAACTACACACTCCAGGCCACTTCCCTGGGATTCTGAAAAGCACTCCCTAAGGGAAAATGTCAGAATCCCTGGGACAGGGACAGGGAAACAGGATTATTGCCAGTGTGAAAAGCTACAAACATCCAGAGAGTCCAACCATGCTCCCCCTTTCCCTGGGGCAGGGACAGGCCCCGGAGGGGAAAGCAGGGCCTTTGCCCTCTGCCTCTCTGAGTCACTGTGCCTCCAACAGGGTACTCACCCAGGTGGCTGTCTGACTCAAAGAGCCCTGGGCTCACACAGGGGCTGATCCCAGGGGCCAGGGTGTCATCAGCTGTGCTGGACAGAGGGCTACACCGAGGTGAAGGACCAGCCACTGTGAGCAAAAAGCCCAGGAGCGTCTGCAGGAGGCCGTGGGTACAGCCACACTTGGGGCCTCCTGTCTGCCCAGCACATCTCTACCAGCCTATGGGTTTTGTTTTACAAACACTTCTGTAGTGCCAGGCACTGCTGTAAACACTGTACATACATTAACTTATTCTGTCTTCCTACAACCCCATTTCTGAAGTAAATCCTACTGTTTTCCCATTTAACAGATGAGGAAGCTGGGCCTCAGAGGTGGTAGGTAATTTGTGTACAGTCACACAGCTCCAAAGTGGAAGAGTCAGAATTCAAAGCCAAGCAGTGCGGCTTTGACCCAACCCTTGCACCCTGGCTCCAGTGAGCCCGTGTGAGTGCCTAGGGCAGGGGCAGGGGCAGGCTTTGGTGGTTCCCCAGCCTGTGCAGGTCAGGAGTCCAACCCAGACCCTATGGGTGCCTCTCCTCCTGGTTTGTACGTGCTACCTGCAAATTAGCTGAACATTACAGAAAAACCCGTGTCTTGGCCAGGATACGGCTCATTAATGCACATTTATACAAGTCATGACAATTTCTTCAGACAGAAACTTGAAATGCCTTCTCTGCAGAAGCTGGTCACAGAGATCACCAAAAATAGCAACCGGCTCAAGGCAGCAGCTTGGCAAATGCCGCTGACAATCTGGGGTTTATTCCTCCTCCCAGAGCCAATGCTGGTGCTCGCAGTGGCCTGTCCAGGGAGCAGCAATGGAAGGTCCAGGTGTGGAAGGGCACCACTCCTGGACTGGGGATCACATCGCCCCAGCCCACTGCACCGTTCCTTGTGGACCAGTCTTGGTATCTGTGCGGTTTAGTCCAAAAACATAGACACATTGATGTGCACTAAGGCTCTGAAGTGTGTGAAGTCTTGCTCTGTCTGAGTCTCAGTTTTGCCATCTGCACAAAGGGCATCCCCAGGTAGCTGTGACACTCAGAGATGATGAACGGGGTGCCCATGGCCTATGCCAGGAGCATGACAAACGGAGCCTACTACTACTGTTACTCCAAGGAGCAGACAGAAAAGGGCGTGTGTGCCGGGGCTCCCAGATGAGGTGAGCTGTGAGATTGTTTGGAAATTCTTCATCCTCTCAGGAGCTGCATGACTGAAGATGGGGCAGGGAGTGGTCCCAGAGCTGACCAAGCATGGCATGAGGTTTCCCTTAATCTCGACAGGTCATCCCAGAGGGGCCAGAAAGGTCCCTGAACACAGAGAGCCCGGCAACCAGAAGGTATCCGGAACCCTGACTGGGCAGGTTGTGCCGAGGAGCAGGGGCTGAGTATGAGGAGCCCCTAAGGGAAGATGCATATCCGGAGCGAGGGGTCACCCGGGGCTCCCCAACCATTGGCCCCTACACACGTGGTGAAACTGAGACCCCAGGGGGCTGGAACGAGGTCCGGAACACAGCAGACCACTGAGGGACGGGCCAGCCCCAGAGCCTTGCAGAGCCCCCTCCCGCACTGAAGAACCCCAGGAGCACCCACCGGTCCCTCCTCCACGGCTGGGTTTCCTAGGAAACGGGCCAGTGCTGTGAGACACAGTCACCCCCCTCCATCTGTGGGGAGCCCCACTGCTTCTCCACGAGGGGCGGGAGGCTGGGCCCAGACACCCGAGGCTGGGGTGGTGCCTGGGGAGGACCCGGGGCTGAAAGGCACCCACCTTACCCAAAGCTCCTCAGTCCACACCTATGCAGCAGGTGGAACACAGTTAGTGTGGGGTTTCAAAATCTTCACAGGAATTAAAGTGTGGTTTAAGAGTGTTTCTAGCAACATGGGGAGTGTAGAATGTCAATGGCCAGGGCGTCTCGACCTTCCTGAGCTGTGGGATTCTCACCCCAGGACTGTCCCTGCACCCATTTTACAGGCAGGGAAGCCGCTCAGGGAGGCATAGGGGAATAGTTCTGCAGGCCCCAAAGCTGGCGGGAGACAGAGCTGGATTTTAATCAATGTTTAAGCCATTCTGGAATACATCATATTCTGTGGGCAGTGGAAATGGAGTTCTCTTTCTCCTCTTCCTCCCCCCATTCTCTCTCCTTCTCTCCCTCCCTCTCTCCCTCTGCCTCTCTGTGCCCTCCTCCTCCCTCTCTGTTTCCCCTACTTCCCTTATTTCCCTCTCTCTCCCCTCCTCCGTCTGTCACTCCCTCCCCCTCTCTCTCTCTCCATCTCTGTCTCTCTCCTCTTTCAAAGTCTCTCTTCCTGTTACTTCGCCCCCCTCCTTCTCTCCTTCCTTCCTTTCTACTTTTGAGTATTTTCCAAATGCTCTACAGCGAAGAGGTCAACTTTTTCATAGTATCAAGAGAGGATAAACCTGGCTTCTTACCCTTAGAGGGGCCCCCTTAGCTCCCCTCCTGCAGCACTTTGGAAATAGAAATTAGAAGGCACACATGCCCCAGGACTCTCCCAAACGCAGAAGCCACAGGCTTCCTCATCATTCTCCATCAGCTCAACACTGGTGGAGAAAAATGCATACAATGTTTTGAGTTGCATCTTTCTGAGGACTTCAGTGAGACCCTGGCTGACGTTCCCAGCCTGGACATAGAATTCTATGCCCTCAACAGCCTGCCACCCTAGCAGTTATGAGGAATTGAACGTCCTTGGACCCGCAGGACCATGGCCAGGTCTGTGTCTTTCTGGCTGAGCTCTGGAACCCCACTGCCATTTGAACACACCCTTTCCAGACTCCCCCACTTGCTTCCTGTGAGTCAGGACTCGCACCAGGTGCTGGGGACTCGGAGATAACAGCCAACAGCCCTGCACTTAGAGAGCTCAGAGCCTAGAGATAAAAACAGACAGCACACAGCTAAATGCAATTGAGTACTGAAATGGAAGGCCAGCAATGGCCAAAGGAAGGGCTCAAGGAAGCCTTCCAGGAGGGCTTCCTAGAAGAAGTGAAACCTCAGCTGCCTCACAAAGGAGCAGCAGCTGGCCAGAGGTCTGGTCTTGGCCTTGCCGCCCCAATCAGCCCCCCAACTGGCCACAGCCTCCCTCTCCCTGTTCACAGACACTGCCTCCCTCTCCCTGTTCACATGCATGGCCTCCCTCTCCCTGTTCACACGCATGGCCTCCCTCTCCCTGTTCACACATACTGCCTCCCTCTCCCTGTTCACA
>NW_016107691.1:118301-167769 GCF_001604975.1 Cebus imitator | reverse complement strand
TCTCCCTGTTCACAGGCACAGCCTCCCTCTCCCTGTTCACACGCATGGCCTCCCTCTCCCTGTTCACACATACTGCCTCCCTCTCCCTGTTCACATGCATGGCCTCCCTCTCCCTGTTCACACGCACCGCCTCCCTCTCCCTGTTCACACAGCCTCCCTCTCCCTGTTCACATGCACTGCTCCCTCCCCTGTTCACACACACTGCCTACCTCTCCCTGTTCACACACACTGCCTCCCCTCCCACCCCAGGACCTTTGTGCATGCTCTTCCTTCTGCATACTCATCATTTACCTCCCAGCTACAGTGCTGCCTCCTCCCAAAGCTTCCCTGACTGCACAGAGCCCTGGTGGAAACCACCCCAATGCCCTTCTTCCTAGAACCCTCCAGAGTTTGGAAACCTAAAACTGTGTGGTCCTTCAATTCAGGCCTATGTGTGCTGAAGGTAGAGAGGAGGAAAGCACAAAGGAAACAAGGCAGGATGGGAGAGGAGGGAGGAGAAGGCGGCTCCAGGGGGAAGCTGAGGGAGAGGGACTGTGTGTTTGGGGATGGTATCTGCTGGGCCTGCCTGGGCTCCCGAGGGTGGTGAGGTAGACCAGAGGCAGCTTCCTGGCCCAGGCAGCAGGGAAGCTCTGAACAGCCATAAAATGTGAAAGGCACATTCACTGCTTGTTTCAGGGAGTTCAGGCCCAGGTTAGAAAGTGGCCCTGAGGGTCCAGGCAGCCAGGAACAGCAGCCCCACAGAAGGTCAGACCTCAAAGGCCTGCCCTTCCCTTCTGCAGCAACACCACCTCCCCCACCTGGCGGCAATCCCCCCCCCACACACACACACATCAGCCCCTGGTGAGGTCTGTCACCAGGACCAGTGCCCACCCTGGAGACTGCTGGGCAGAGAGGTTTTCTTTCTGCTAGAGTGACAGGAAGTAAATCCAGGGCAGCCGACGGCCGCCTCATGTCTCCTCAGAGCCACAGAAGGAAGCTGGCCCCTAGATCAGAGGAGCGCAGTGTGACGCCACCACCGAGGGCCCCGACCCAGCGCTGCCTAAAGGGCTTCACCTGGTCTCCCTGGCCCTGCCATTTGCAACCAAAAGAGACTTCGCTGACTCAGAAATTGCCACCTGGAAATGGGATGGGACAAGAGACAGGTTTCAAGATGCAGAAGGGGCCGAGCCGAGGTTAGAAAGCCTGCCATGCAGCCACTGCTCCCTGATAAGCCGCATGGGTGTCATTGTCATCAGCTATGTCTTGGGACTCTGATCACGTGCCTGCTCAGCTGGGGCTCTAGGGAGTTGAGTAACACAACACGAGGTACTGACCAGGCCTGCCACCCCCAATGAGTCCTGGGGGAAACTGGACTTGAGGTAAAGGAAAAGCCTGCAGCTCTGTGGGGAGCTACCCTCTCTGAGTGCCATGAGAACTTGAGGCCCCAACACGCCTGCAGAGAGAATACTATTATTGCCTCCCTTTCACAGATGAAAAAACTGAGGCTCAGAAAGGTAAAGGAATCCCAGCCACTGGAAGCCTTGGTGGCATTAGGGTTTAGAGGGGCTCACAGAACAGACTCCAGCAGGGTGGCTTCAGGAACATAGGCCAGCTGATGAGGCAGAGCCCATAGGAGGCCTGGAGAACAAGTGGGCCAACTGAAGCAGGTGGCCATTCAGAAGAGCGGCATGGTGGGAGGACTGGGGGATGCTGTGGCTTGCTGGGCCCAGAGGTAAGGTAGCACAAGTAATTGCATGGCCTGGCTGCTGGGAGAGGGGCTACAGAATCGCACCGGGACAGGCTGGCACAAGCTTGGGGACTGGGAGGGCTGGAGGTAGAGCTTCATGGCTTCTGCTGGGAGGGGGGAGCAGGGCCAACTCCAGGCCACTCCCTGGGCATTAGCTAGCATTGGCCCCCAGCCCAGGGGCCCGCACAGGCTGGGGTGTGGCCAGTTCGAGGTGGGGGCTGCTCAGGATGCCAGGCAGGCTCTGACTGCATTTGCAGCTGCTTCCAGCCCCATCTCCCATAGGACGTGCGTTACTCTGCAGTGCCCGGCCCCATCCCTGTCACTGCAGCTGCCACTGCCTCTGTCCCAGCAGAGGGGGAGGGGAAGACCAGAAGGCCAAATAACAAACAGACCCAATTTCCCCAAATCAACCTGTCGCCACAAAGGGAGGAAAATTCAGAAGCTTGGCCAAAGCTGACCTTCTGTTTACATTTTCCTTGGAAACGAAGAAATAATTGCTGCTGCTCTAGAGAGCTGTCTTCAGCTGCCCCCTCCCCTGCTCCCACCCCTCCCTGTCCTATTCAAGCGCAGCCAGGGATGACACTGGAATCTTGAATCAAACTAAGTGGTTACTATGGTGTCAGCCTGAAATTCTGAATCTCCGAGCCGGCCAGCACGGAGGCGCAGAGCCAGGGTACACAATTAAAGCAGAGAGATCGAGGAAAGAGAAGGCACATTGTATTTCAGTAGCAGCAAAATTGCACTTCCCAGCATGGGGGGAGAAAAAGATGTGCTTAGAAATGCAGTTGGATGTGAGATTGGGGCTAGAAACAGCCCCAGTTTCACCACATCTCTCCCCGACACACACACTATCCCCCTCTGCCCTGGACCCTGTGGTCACTGAGAGCTGTGGAGCCCTGCCCTGACCCCTGCTCCCAAATTGCACCCCATCAGCCTACCCAGAGGTAGATGTCACCTCCCGTTACACAGTGTCAGCTTCCCAAAGCCTGGGGGCCTCTGCACTCACCTGGGGGACAGAGGCACAGCTCATAGGCATCTCCTTCCTCAACCCCACCTGGAACCCACTGAAAAGTCCTGCCAGCCCTTTCTGTAAACACACTTGTGTGAGGTCCCTCTCATGCCTCCATAGCCGTCACCCTGGCTCAAGCCCCTCATCTGTACAACAGCATCAGCCCTGCTCTGATCTGGTTCCCCCACAGTCTCTTCTCATCATGGTGTCCAGAGAAATCTTACTGAAGCACAAGCCACATTCTGTTTCTCCTCACATCACTCAAAGAAAAAGCCAGAGCCCTTCAGTGACCTCCTGGGCATGCTCAGGTCAGACCTCCTTCCTCTCTGACTCATTCCCCCCACCCCCAATCACTCATTCCAGCCACCCTGGCCTCCCACCTTCTATGAACATGACAGGCAGGCTGCTCCTGCCCCAGGGCCTTTGCACTGACTGTTTCCCCTGCTGGAGCACTATCTGCAGTCATTCCCACAACTGCAGGGGTTTATCTGTTTTGCTCACTGCTGTATTCCCATGCCCAGAACAGCAAGGGCATATAGGCATGCTCAGGAATGAATGAGTGAACCATCCCCCGGGTTCTGGGCATTGGAGGGGCAAACTGGAAGCTTTCACAAGAAAAATCCAATCCATAAGCCTGTTTTGTTCAGCCCACAGCATGCTGACTTGCAAGGTACATGTAAACCTTAATTCATTAACAACATGTAAAAATGGGAAGGTTGGACATACAAAGCAGAATTTCTAACAAAGGGGTTATCCGTTCCTTAAAGTTTTGGTAGAACTTCCCCATAAAACTGTCTGGACCGGGTGCCCTCCTTTTTTCTTTCTTTTTTTGTTACACTACCTTTTAATTCCTTTTCTGAACAGGTCTGTTCATAATGTTTCCCCTTGCCTTTTCTTGATTCAATTTCAGTGTATGAGCCATAGTTGCAAACCATAACTGGTTAAGTAAGGGCAGAACATTGTATACTGCAGAGTTTAGAAAGCATCTTGAGTTTCTGCTAAGGTGAGCAACATAGACAAAAGGGAGAAGACATTCCAATCCCTCCAAGTCAGTGTCCTGACAGAAACCCACTGCCTTCACCACTCATCACTGGGCGCCTCTACTACAGCTGTCTCAGCTGAACTAAATGCTTTTGCCACAGGAGCCAATCTCTCTGCACATGACCTGGCTCCTGCCATCCCCTCAGCCCATTGCTCGTCACTCCTCTTGTGTTAAGGAGGTCTTGCTATGGCAAAAAGCATAATCCCACCTCACACAGGGACAAATAAAAGGAAAGAGACCTATTGGCTGGTGTGCCAGAAAAGCCTTGGGACTTCAGGCACAGCTGGATCCAGGAACAGTGCCAGGAATCCATCTTTTGCCACTTTTAAGCTACACCTCTCTCTGCAGTTGGCTTCATTCTCAGGTAGGCTCTCCCCTCCTGCTAAAAACACAGTCCCCTCAGCCACCAACTGTGGCTCACTTTTGTCCCTGGAGTCCTGCTTTGATACACCTGCTTGGCTTCATCCACGTCACACACTCAACTTGAGCTGCAAGGACATATGGAAAATGTCATTTTTAGCTTTTCCACTTATGGGGTGGAGACAAGCATGCTGGAAGGGATTAGGGCGAAGGTCGGGTTAGCCAAGTTGCAGCATCTGCCACTTTGTATATATATGATTTTTCCTAAAAAGTATTCATTTTACCTTTGATAATTAGGTTTATCAGCAAAAAAAAGTGCTTTGTATTCTCCCACGTTTTAACATAACTGTGTATCTATAATGCCCCTTCTGCATGATTACCGATGTGTTTTCTTGATCAGATTTGCTAGTTTTGTCTGGCTTATCAGTCTTTTCAAAGAATTATCTTTCCTATTTGTATCTCATCTACTATTGTTTTATTCTATTTCATTAATTTCTGCCCCTTTTCTTCATTAATTTCTTCAGTCTGCTTTCTTCAGATTTATTTTGATGTTGATTTCCTAGCTTATTGAGGTAAATGCTTAGTTCTCTTATCTTTTCAATCTTTCCTCTTTACTAATGACTGCATTTAAGGCTATTCATTTTCCTCTAAGCACACACGGCTTGGGTGGTATCCTGTGGGTTTTTATATGCAGTGCCTTTATTGCTGTTCATTTCTAAATAGTTGACAATTCAGTTTTGACTTATTGTTTAATTCACATTATTTTAAATCTCCAAGTGGGTGGATTTGAGGATGCTCCCCTCTCATTCATTTCTAGTTTTATTTGCACTGTGTTTGGGAAATGTGACTGGCATGATCTTTTTAATTTTTAAAAAATAGGTTTTAAAAATCAAAGGTAATATAAAAACATATTCCCCCCATAAATAGTCAAAAAATACAGAAGTGCACAGAGCCAAGAATGAGAGTTTCCCCCTGCAATTATTCTTATTCTCTCAGCTTCACCCTCCTATTCATTTAGAGCTAACCTTTGTAAATAGCTTGGAGTATATTTTTCAGCTCTATTTTTAAATCTAAGCATATATTTATATATTCATCCCGAGAGCTTAAAAACTTTCTTCTGTTTTACAGCCTGTCTTGCAGAATTCTTAGCTAATTCTACTTTCAGCCATATTTTTCCAAATAAATGCAATTTTGTTTTCAAATAAATGTTTGCTTGGATTTGGCAGCACCCTGTACCTTTTGATATGTCATGCTTTCACTGCTATTCATCTTCAGGTCATTTTTAATTTTTGTTTTGATTTATCTTTTAACTCGAGTTCTTGATCAATTTTTTTAAAGATTTTTGATTGGGTATGTTTGAGAACAAAGGAAAATTGAAACTGTTCCACATCTTTCTAAAAGAGCTAGGCAAGGATAATTTATAAAAGAAATATGTAAGCCAATATCCCACATTAACAATTTTCCAAAAGCCTAAATAAAATATTAACAAATTATGTCCACAATATAATCAAAAGATTAATCGGTCATGATAAAATAGATTGTAATCCAGGAATTGAAAGACAGTTCAAGATTATGAATGCAATATTATCCATTATATTCACAGGTTAAAAGAGAAAACTCATGTGATCATTTACATGGATACGCCCGAAGAATTAGTTTATAAAATCTGACATTTGTTTCTAATTAGTAAAACTTCTGATTAGTAAGCTTGGAAATAGAAGGAAAATTCATTAATTTAATAGCAATTGTCCATTAGAAACTCTTAGTAAACTTGATACTTAATGGTGAAACTTTAGAAGCATTCCCATCAGAGTCGGGAAAATAATGATGAATTCCCCCCTCCCACCCTATTATTCAAGGGACTTGAGATTCCAGGGAATACAAAGCCAACAGGCGTTGAATCTGAATTTGGGACTTAGGAATACTCTGGGACCTTCAAGGCTGCGTCCTAAGAAGCCCTGCAATAAGAACAAGAAAGAAGAGTCTCTAGAAAGAAGTAACAATAATAAACTGTCGTTGTTTGCAAATGATATAACTGCCTATCTAGAAAATCTATAAGAACAAATAAGAGAGTTCAGCAAGTAATCAGACAAGACCTAGCAAATTCAAACCAACAGCCATGACCAGTTAGAAAAATCTGGGGGAAAAGATGTATCCCACTCACAATGGCGACAAAAACTAGAAAATAATTAGTAATACATATACGTAACAAGATCCATATGAAAGAAATGATCAAACTTTACATAAACAAAAACTTAAGTAATTAGAGAAACATAGTACATTCTTGAACACAAAGGGATCAATTCTCCCCCGAGGAGTCTATAAATTCACTGCAAACAAGATACCAAGCACAGATTGTTGGCTCCCTGCCCAAAACCCAGCATTAGAGATACCACAGCAGAGAAAGGGAGGTTGATGGATCTGAGAAGCCAGCATAAAACTATGAGACAGAAGGTGGTTGAGTTCTGGGGTGTGTGTGTGTGTGTGTGTGTGTGTGTGTGTGCATGCGTGTGTGCGTGTGTGAGTGTGTGTGCAGGGAGCGGGAGGGAAGGATGACGGTCCAGAGTGGAAAAGAGCCAGTCAATGTGGGAGTAGATCAGGTTAGAGGAATGCTTTTTATTTTCCCCTGAGATAGGGTCTCCCTCTGTTGCCCAGGCTGGAGTGCAGTGACTTGATTATAGCTCACTGTAACCTTGAGCTCCTAAGCTCAAACGATCCTCCCTCCTCAACCTCGCAAGTAACTAGGACTACAGGCACACACCGCAATGCCCAGCCAGGGCAATGCTTCCTAACTGTGTTATTTTCTCTCCCTGGCATACTGAGAGGACTGTTGCCAATCCTTTCACCTACATAAGGCAGGAATGATACAACAGCACCAGCCCAGACGAAACAACATTGAAGCAGTTATTTGTCCTGGCTGCAGTGAGGGCTGGCAGTTCATGCTGTCTGTTGGTTTGGAGGTCAGCTGGGTGGTTGGTCACAGTGCCTACATGTGGTCTCTCCATGTGGCTTGTTTTCTCACTGCATGACAATTAAGATCTGAGAGGGAACCTCTCAAATGCTAGCATTCCAAATGACCAGGGGAAGCTCTAAGTTTTTATATGACCCAACCCAAAAACACCACCCTAGCATATTCTGTTGAGGAAGCCAGCCCAGATCAGAGGGAGAGGAATGTGACTGCACCTCTGGGTGTGAGGAGCACCTTGCCGTTGGCAGCCATATTTGTTTCTCTACCACAGTCCCCAGGTTCACACAATGTTGCCTTTTTCCCCCTTGGGAGTCCATATTCTTTTGGAAGTATAAGCTACTTTGACTAATAACATACACTGGACAAAAATATTCATGAGTAAGAGTCTAAATAAGTTAGGGGTAAGCACTAAAGCATGAAAATGGAATGCCCAACTTTCAAATCTATTGCAGAAATTTTGATCTATCTGTTGAAATATGGCAAAATCTTTAAAACAAAGAAAATGTGATCAATAGAAAACAAAAAAAGACTTTAGGAGAAATAGATCCTAACATAACAAGGATTCAATTAAATATAAATGGTGCATCTGCATTAAAGACGGAGTCTTAGAGAGATTTTTTTGATAAGAATCCAGTAATGCCTACAGGAGACACAATGAAGAAGATGAAAATAAAAGAAATGAAGAGGAAAAATCAGGCAAATAAGGAACAAAGAATACAGTAACTTTAATATCAGAAGGGAAAAAACAAGGCCAAAAAAAAAAAACAATCAAAAGGGTCAAAAAGAGACATTTTACTTTGTTAAAAAGAACAACGAATTAAGACCTATCATACTAAGAGTTAACATCTGTTCACCTAAAATACAGCCTCAACAATATATAAAATAACAACTGAAAGAACTATGGAGAGATATTGAGAACTCAAAAACTATGGTTGAAAACTGTAACACATTTGTCACAGGAACTAATAGATCCAGACAACAGACATAAGCAAATATATATGAAAGATATATAGATATAAAAATTTCCACTCTACAGAGACAAAATGTGTTATCTTTGAGCACACATGAAACACTGACAAAACCAACCATGTATTAAAGCACAAGTAAAGCCTTCCTAAATTAAATAAGAAATCAATATCATATAAACCCACTCTTTAACCATCACATAATAAAACAAAAGCAGCAAGAGGAGGATGGTGTTTTAAAAAATTCCTGCATATCTGAAAAAGAGAAAAAATTGCAAATAAGCAAAATATAGAGCGAAAAAAAAGAAAATCACTACAGGCATAATATAAAATTCCAAAGTAATCACTATTATGAACAACTGTTCAGTCTACAAATTTGGAATCCTGGACAAAGTAGATATATTTCTGGTAAAGCATAAAATGCCAAAATTGGAACAAAAAGAAACAGAAACTTAAATTATCAATTATGATTAAAGACATTAAAAGAGTAATCAAATACCCACTTCTCCAGACACCTCAGGCCAAAATCATTTCAAAAGGGAACCCAGGCAAACCTTCAAGAAAAAGAAAATACCCATTATAGGCAGTTATTCCAGAAATAAAGAAAAAAGAGAAAGCTGCCCTAGTTATTTTACAAAGCTGGAATATTCTCAATCTCAAATTGGAGAAGAACAGGACAAGACAAGAACATTGTCAAGCCATGTCACTTATGAATATAGATGCAAAGATTCTTAAACTAATATTTGTGAATCGAACCCAACAGAATATTTTAAAACATAATGCATCTCATTATTCCACTTCTATAAGTGTTAAAAGCAGAGAAAGCTAACCAATGGTGCCAGAAGTCGAAGTGGTGGTTCTCCTTGTAGATCGAGGCCTGGGAAGGAGCTGAGAAGCTTCCAGACAGATGGTCATGTTGCTTCTTGATGGAGATGCTTCTTCCACTAGTGCATTCACTTATCATTTCGTCTCCCTTTTGTGTGCAAGTTACACCTCGACAAACAATTCCGTTTTTGAGAAAGCAGTTTACCCAATAGGATTTGTGAAAGTAATTAAAGGAAAGTTTAATATTAGAAAAATTATCAAAATTTATCAATGAATTCCCCCAATTAATAACCTAAGGGAAAAGTCACAGGATTATATCAATAGACACAGAAATGGCTTTATTCAAGTCCAATTCCTATCTATGCATGATGAGAACACGAACAAAAGTAGAAACAGAAGGAAACTTCCTCAACCTGATAAAGGGTGTACACCCAAACCCAAAAGGCTTTATATATAGGCATGTTAGATACATTCTCTTGAAGATCAGAAATCAATTAAGGATGCCTGACCAGGCACTTCTGTTCAGCACAGTGTGTCCTGGAAACAATAGTAGGGAAACGGGCTCATTATAAGTGGCAAAATAAAGTTAAATCCCTACTTTGACCATATATTAAGGGAACTTCATATTCAAAGTATATACTAATCATTTATTAAGGTGAACCTAAATATAAAAGGTAAAGTGAATAGTAAAAAAAAACAATGTAAGAGAATATATTTGTGACTAAGGGTGGAGGAAGATATCTTAAGACATAAAAGCACAAAGCACAAAGTAGAAAAAAGATGGATTTGATTATATAAAAATGAAGCATTTTGTTGGATAAAGACACACAAAGATACAGTCAAGTGATAGACTGGAGGAGATATTTGCATTATCTAACACCCACGAATATACAAGAAACTTCTACAGATTAACAACAAAATAATCAACCCAACAGCAAAAGGATAAGCGATATGATTAGGCAACTCATAGCAAGGGAAACCCAAATAGTTCCTAAGTACATGAAGAGATACTTAACTTCATTCGTAATCAGAAAATGCACATTAAAACAATTACCCCATCACAGTGGTAAAAATTAGGAAGTCAGAAAAGAACTCTGCATTGGCAAAGACACAGGAAATCAGGATGGTGCATGCATTGGATGGGAGTGAAACGGGTGCCGCCATTCTGAAGAGCAATCAGGCAGTGTTTAGTGGGAATTAAGTGATGCAGCAAACCCATTCCTGGCTGCAGGCTCTTGAGAAATGTGAGCTGAGCTCCACAGGAGAACAAGTACAAAGACGTTCAACCAAGCATTGTTTAAGGAACCCAAGAGCTAGAGGCATCCTTGGTACTCATTGCCAGGGGACTGTTTAAGAAAACAGTAATAGGCTGGGCTCAGTGGCTCACACCTGTAATCCCAACACTCTGGGAGGCCAAGGTGGGAGGACTGCTTGAGGCCAGAAGTTCAAGACTAGCCTGGGCTTTTTTGCCTCTACAAAAAATTTAAAACTCAAAAAGAAAACAATGATAGATGCTATGTAAGAAATGCTATGCCACTGCTAGAAGCAATAAATTGGATACGCATATAGCTACCTGGACATATTTTAAAACATGATCATTGAAAAATTTATACTACTTGACACATTACAACACTAAATATTTCATAAGGATTAATAACTGTCCAAAGACAATAATCAAACAAATTAGTAGGTACCTACTTAGGAGTGGGAATTAGGAGGGAAAGGGGGGGAATAATTACTCCAAAGTAAGAAAAGGCCATTGCATGGATGGAATAGCGGGCCATGAAGTGAAGAATGCCAAGTAGCTCAACGTTTGCCTCTGATGTCCAATAAATAAATAATTAACTCAATATTGGCCTCTGTTTTCCGGTAAATAAATATAGTCATTAATAAGTTAATTCCATGTGATAGCAATCAAAACTCAACAGAATTTTTCTGAGGAACTTAACAAGCTGATTCCTTCGGGTCATGTGGAAGGCACAGGAGCAGCCTAGAATTAAAAATAGCAACAGGACACAGAAAGTTCAGGAACTGCTTGGTGAATATATGGGAAGCTTGAACACAATAAAATTGGCATTCTACTTCACAACATACGCAGTGATAAATTGCAGATAGATCAATATTCTGAACATAAAGATTCCATAAAAGCACAGGCTTAAAATGTGGTACAAACTGGTAGAACGTGGAGCAGAAATGGCCGTTCTAAGCAAAACCAAAGACCGAGATGCCATAAAGGAAATCCTTTTGACTATATAAAATGTTAAGTTCTATAAGGGAAAAAACACCATAAACAAATTCAACACGAAAGACAGGCTGGGAGAAAATACTTACAACATTTATTACAGGAAAACCATCAATACTCTGAAGATACGTTTTTAAAAGTCCCTAATAAGCAAATGACAAGCAACCCAGCAGAAACAATGGCAAAGGATATAAACAGGAAATTTACTTGCAGAGAAAAACAAACAGCCCATAAACATATGAAAAGAAGCTCAATCTCACTAATTATGCAACTACGAATTAAAATAAAAAATCTAATTCCAGATTCTGCCCATTCAACTGGCAAAAACTATAGGAATTGGTTATGTCCTATGTTGGAAAGATGGTGAGAAAATGGGCACTCCTCTCTTGGTGACAGTATTTATTTATTTATTTATTTATTTATTGAGACAAGGTCTCACTCTGTCACCCAGCCTGGAGTGTAGTGGCCAGATTGTAGCTCACCATGGTTTCGACCTCCTGGGCTCAAGCCATCCTCCTGCCTCAGCCTCCCAAGTAGCTGGGAAGATAGGTGTGAACCACGGTGCTTGGCTAATGAGACACTGCCCTGGGGAATATTTTGTGTGAAATTTTTTTACATTTTCTTCTTACAATTTTTTACACTTGCAACTAATTTTGAAACATTATATGAGATATATATATATATACACATATATATTTCTATTTGCAAAGATAACGTGTACTCATTTTAGAAAACTCCAGTAATCCAGAAAGACATTCTGCAAGCAAACGCCATACCACCCAGAACAATCCCCAGCATTTTTCTGAGCCTGCCCATATACCCCCTCTCTAAAGATACACGCACAAATGGTTCTGTAGGGCTGCGTGTGCGTGTGCATGTGCGAAGTGCACTTACATGCATGTGTGTGAATGGGAAACACAGTCTCACTGTGGGGGTCTCTGGACCTCTGGACCCCTTGCTGAGCCTTGGATATTTCCCATATTTGGCCTGGACTCAACACCAAATTAAACCCTAGCTCTCCCAACAACTCCAAGAAGTGGTGACTTCCAAGTTCACGGGTGGGAAGCATGGGCTCAAAAGTGGCTGGGAGGACAAGCTACTGAAGGAAAAGTGCCACACAAATAGGAGGCCAAGAGTGCATGTCGGGGCTGGCGGTGAGGGGTGGGCCAGCTGAGATCCCCATCAGAGGGAGTGGGGCTATCAGAGGGTACAGGCAGGTCACATAAGGATGGAAGCTGCACCTGAGATGGCCAGCTACTGGAAGGACCTTTGTCACTGTGTCCCACCTCTTCATGGCTACACTTCACGACTGTTAGAGTTTAACCTGGAAAGTGACGCTCAAGGAAATGTTTGTAAGCACCTCAGAATGGCTTAAGCAGGGAGGAGAAGGCAGAGGAGAAACAGAAGGAGACAAAGATCAAGAAGGAAGAGGAGAAAGGGGAAACCTTACTAATTTCCTGTTCAAGGGCAGCCTTCCTTCAGGCATGGCTGAATCTTGGGGCTTACATGATACACCCTAGGCATTTGCTTTCTTTTCCCCACCCATGCCTCCATTTCTTCGCTTTGTCTTCCTCTCCACAAGCTGTTGTCCGTAATGCCAGACCCAGCTCTAATAACTAGGAAGAGAGCAATTCTTTCCCATGGACTCCAACCAAAGTCCCGGGACTAGATCTCAGGGGCCAGGCTTGAGTCTCACAGTCATCCCCAGTCACCAGGCCATGGGATGAAGTGCTCTGACAGCCGGGGGCTGGTCCAAGTGGTGGTCCCCACTAGAGCTGGGGCTGCAGGAGCTGCCTGGGAGCAGGGGGAGCTCAGCTCTATGGGAATTGAACTGAGTGGGGGAGGGGTGGCTCCCTAAAGGAAAAGCAAAGCATTGTTTCCAGGAAGCAAGGCTACAGGGCCAAAACTGCAGGTGTCACCACCCATGATCCCTTAAGTCAGGGAGATTCTTATCCCACACTTAGCAGCTACTTAACCATAAAAAACCTCTTAATCTTCTAATCCAGTGTTTACTGCTTAAGTGAGGATTTAAGATTCCATTACATCTAGTTAAAACGAGGTATGGAAGGCCCACGCACAGTGCCTGGCACATAGTAGGTCCCCAGTTCACATCAGTCTCTCATGAGCCAAGCCATGTCCCTCCCCACCCCACATTTCCCCTACACTCAGAGGCTGGAGGGGGGTTGGGGGATGCAGCTCTTCCCAGTGGCCTTGTCTCTGGGGAATATAAACTCTGTGATCAAGGGACATGTTCAGAAAATGGAAATATTTGGCCAAGCCTTCAGAGTTTTAATTAAAATTAATATTATGCCTTATTGAAGCAGAAAGCTCAACGCTGTGCATGTAGAAGAATCTATTTAACCAATTAGCCGAGACAAACATGACTGTCCAGCTTTCAGCAAGGCCCTCCACACCCACTCTTGGGCCACAGTTGCTGCTAATGCCATGTGCTCAGACAAGTGGGCCAGCTTAAGCATGAGTGATGATGTAGCAGGAAGAAGCTTTCAGGGAGACTCAGGGGTGAGGGTGGGGGATGTGAGCTTGCCCAGTGCCCATCCTGATCCATCTTAGTATACATGCTAGGTGAGCATTCTCATGATGATCATGGACTAGGTGTGTGACCTTGGGCAGGTGACTGAACCTCTCTGGGCACACAGCTATGGCGAAGGTCAACAATAACAAGCATACAAAGGACTGGCTTGCCATAGGCTGAATCTGGCCAGGATTTTAACATTTTTCACATATGCATTTTCCACCCAAGTGTGCTCACAATGTCTTCAAGGTTTTCTATTCAGAGTTCCCACCAATCAAAATGGCAAAAATCACAAATTTATTAATACACTCTGATGGCCAAGCAGTGGGGAAACAGGCAGTCTTATTTCTTGTTGGTGGGAGTGTAAATTGATACAACCCTAAAGAGGGAAATTTGGCAGTATCCATAAAAATTACAAAGTGTGCTCTTTAATCATTTTGAGGATTTTATCCCATAGATTTACTTGTACATGAACAAAACGAGATATCCAATGATGTTTGTCATTACTCTTTTTGTGATAGCACAACATTGAAAACAACTTATGTCACCATCAACAGGGAATGGATTGGGGTGTCAGATGATATACAAGATGCCCATTTAAATTTGAACTTCAGATAAACAATGAATGCTTATTTAGGTCAATAGGTACATTTATGCCTTATTCTTGTATTTTTGTTGTTAAATATGGGAACTCTAGAGGATTAAATCAGGGTTTCTCAGCCTCCGTACTATTGGACATTTTGGACAGAAAAATTCTTTCTCAAGGGGGTCATTCTGTGCATTGTAGGAAGTTTAGCAGCACCCTTGTTCTCTACCCACTAAACGGCAGTACACACACACACACACACACCCCACTGGTGACTGTCAAATGTGCCTCCTGACATTTTCAGGGCAAAATCACCCCTGAATGAGAACCACTGGGTTAAGTAAACTGGTACCTCCACACAGTAGAATACTATGCAGCTGTTAGGGTAGAAAGAGGAAGCTCTCTGAATACTGATAAGAAAAGGGCTCTGGGATGTGTTACCAAGTAAAGTTCGAAAGGTGCAGAATAGCACATATATACCAGCTGCTACGGTTTCAATGTCCCCTCCAAAACTTGTGTTGAAATTTAAATCCCCAATGTGGCAGTATTGAGAGGTGGAGCCTTTAAGAGATGATTGGATCATGTGGTCTCTGCCTTCATGAATGGATTAATCTACTTGTGGATTATGGGTTAAGGGATTAATGTGTTATCGTCAGCATGGGACTAGTACAGGAAGCTCAGCCTTAGATAGCACGCTCAGTGCCCTCGCCATGTGAGGCCCTACAGGACTCTGCAGAGGGTCCCCTCCAGCAAGAAAGCCCTCACCAGATGTGGCCCCTCCATCTCAGATTTCTCAGCTTCCAGAACTGTGGAAATAAATTCCTTATCTTTACAAATTGCCCAGCTTCAGGTATTCTATTTGTAAGCTGCAGAAAATAGACTGGGACACCACCTCTTTCATAATAAAGGGATGGAGAAGTGATCGCTGGGCATGGGAGACAGGAAGGGATGAGGGCTCTTGTCTGTCAATGTATAATCTAGTCAACAAATTAATAGAAAATGGATTTAAACTTAAAAAAAGTTAACATTTTTGTGATTACACATTAAAAACTCAAGACTTGTAAGAGAAAACAGATTTGGTTGTTAACACTTAAAAAAAGTCAACATTAATGTGATTATACATTAAAAACTCAGACCTGTGTTTCTGAGAAGTCCAAGTCTGAACCATGGGGACCATGTTCTTGGAATCAGTTGGCTGAAGCTAAAAATGGGATACCCTACACACCTTGCCTGCCATGGGTTATGCACAAGCAGGGGTCCTGGGGATGGGAATTCAAGACCCTGCTCACAGTAGGCCCTCCATGAGTGGAAACTTCTGTAGCCAAGTGAATCAGGGAGTGGTCTTTGCACCCAGGTCACAAAAACACAGGACATGAATCCTGACCGCTGCCCTGGTACTAAGGAGGCTAGGCCCCCTGCCCCAAGCACCACTCACAATCAGGACACCTCATCTCAGAAGTTAAAGTCACTTAAGACAGGAAGGACTCAGATCAAAGCCTGGTTCCTTGTCCTCACCTGGCTCTTCAGTGTCACCTTGGGGGAGTAGCTGCCCCTCCAGGCCCCGGGCCTCAGGTGTCTCATTGCATGTAGCTTCATCACTGTCACGGAGTCTAAGTCACGGAATGAGCTCATCCCTCCCTGGGGGCTTCCTGGCCCCATCTCCTTACATCTGGGCTAGAGTACACAGGATGGGAGAGGGGACCAGGAAAGGAGGCCCACACCATCTCTTAGTCCCCAAGTGCTGTTGTGGGGGAGAAAGAGAGGAGCTGGGGAGACATTGTCCAAAGGATGTGCTAGCCTTAAAAATGTCCCAGAGATAGACCTTCATTAGTTGTTGTTTACAACCGCAATTTAAAAAAAAAAAGAAAAAGAAAAGAGAGAGAGAAAACAGAGAAGAGCAAAAAATAAATTGCAGAGTACCCGTAAAAATGAATTATCATACAGCTGCAAACATCAGGCTTTTACAGCATGTTAAGACAGAAAAATGCTCATGGCAAGCTAATATGAAGGTCAGTATGATGCCAATTTTTAAAAATACATCTATTTTAAGGCCAGTCACATATTTGCTGGGTTAGAATTTCTGTTTGTCACATGTTAGCTCTGTGGCCTTGGGAAGGTTCCCTGAACCTTCAGTGTCCCAGTTCCTTTATCTGTGAAATGGTAATAATAAAATAGTAACTCCTTCATGAAGCTGCTGAAAAGAGAAAGGAGATAAACATGCATGACAGCAGCCAGCACTGTGCAAATGGCAGTTACCAGTGCCTCCAGGAGGAAGACCTGGAGGGAACGCACACGCATCACTGGGATTAGGGGAGATTTGGGTTACCTTGTTCTGTTTCCAGCTTTTCACCTTTCTGCCCTGAATATGGATTGATTACCTCAAGAACCAGGAGAAGGTAATGTTTTGGGTTGGTCTTTCCCAAAGCCAGCCCTAGACAAGGGCCCCAGTGGAGGGGGTTGCAGGGGATGGCCCAGGCACACCAGCAGGGAGAGGGTGTGAGTTCAGGAAGAGGAGGGCCGGCACAGACATCACCGCCAATCACCCCAGTGGGCAGCTGGCGCCTGGGGCAGCGCAGCTCTGAGTCACCCCCAGGGGCCAGGAAGCTGGGCGTCCATACCTAGCCCCTTGATAAGGGGCTGCTCAGGGATGGATTCCCCACTTCAGGCAAGCCACGAGGCAGAGCACACAGCCACAGCCAGCTTCAGGCTGGGGTGTCAGACAGAGGCAGGTGTATTGGGGGAATGCCATGGTGTCTACCACACACCGAAATAAGGAACCCCAGGGGAAACCAAGGAGGGAGTGACCAACCACAGGATACAGGGATGTTCAGAGACCAAGCTCATTCACTGCTCCTGTTGTTGCAGGAGTTGCTTTGGAAAACTCTGAACCCCAGGAGAAACTCCCACCACATCCCCTTGGCCAACACCAAGTCCCTGACAGGACCCAGACTCTCTGGCTCCTCCCCTCAGGCTGGACCTGGTCCAGGGCTGTCTCCTGAGATGGTTCATGTGAGTGGCCCAGAGGGAGAACACCTGCCTGTGTCCACGGGTTTGAGGCCTGTGGCCCGACTGCCTTCTGACCCTTCCTGCCACCTTCTCCACCCGCAGGCCCTGTTGTCCTGAGTCACAGCCCAAGATGGATGCCCTGATGGACATCTCACTTCCCAGTGCTCTCTCCAGTCTCCCAGTTAGAGGCCTTCCATAGGCACCTTTTTTTTGAGATGGAGTCTCACTCTGTCACCCAGACTAGAGTCCAATGGTGCAATCTCAGCTCACTGCAACCTCCGCCTCCCAACTGTAAGCAATTCTCCTGCCTCAGCCTCCCAACTAGCTAGGATTACAGATGCGTGCTGCCACCACAGACAGCTAATTTTTGTGTTTTTAGTAGAGATGGAGTTTCACCATGTTGTCCAGGCTGGTCTCGAACTCCTGACCTCAGGTGATCCTCCCGCCTGGGCCTCCCAAAGTGCTGGGATTACAGGTGTGAGCCACCACGCCTGGCCACATAGGCATCTTTTGATAGTGGATTCATTAGAATTAGAGTTTGTAAATCTACCTTCTGGGAGTCTAGCAAATGATCTGTGTAAAAATTACGAACCCAAGACTTAAGTTTTTTTAGAAAAATGGGATAATCTTACCAAAGATAACTTAGAATTAGGGTGGCTACCCTGACATCTGCCACACACACCTGCCACACCAGGGCCCACTGCTCCACTCCAGGTCCTTCTGCTGCAGGCTCTGGCCCAGCCTGCAGGCCTCCTCCCTACCCCAGGCCCTTCCACCTGACGACTCCGTGACCACATGGACAACCCATGCCAAGTCCAGCACCCGGGCTCTCAGGATCTCAATCCTCCACTCCATCCCAGCCTCCCAGGCCCTCGGCCACACCCTTAGGGTAGGCACCAGAAACCTACTAGATCTCCACCCAAATACCACATCTTCCTGATTGCTTTCATCCAAGCTCCACCATATCTGTTACTCACCTTTGCAGAAACTCTACCCCAGTGGGAAGCTGTGAATCGTAGGGCTGGGCTCTGGAGCTGAACTGCCTGGGTTCAAATCCCACCTGCACCAATGACTGGCTGTGCGACCTTTCTGTGCGTTGGTTTCTTTATATACAAAAGGCCTGAGGATAGCTCATCTTCATTCATTCAATAGTTGCTGAGTACCTCCATGTAGCAGCCCCAGGACTGGGTACTAGGCTTAGAACCACGTAAAAGGAAAGAAAACCCCTGCTCTCACAGAGGGAGAAACAACGTAACATGATAATTAAAATACACAACACAGCAAAGGGTGCTGGTTAAGCACATGCAATAAGACCAGGATGGGCCTGACTGATCTGGCCAGAGCAGACACAACGAACCACTTTTAGATTCTGACAGTATGTGACCTGCATAGACAGTGAAGGGAAGAGTCAGGGATGGTACCTTGTCCAGGGTCCTTGTCCTGCACACCTAAATGATAACCCCAAAGCCAAGGGCCTGGACTACCACAGTCTGAGCTGGGTCTGAGTTGTGGGACACCCCATCACCGAGAAGCCTGACACAGCTTGACTGCAGCTAACTGGCTTTGAATTCCGAAGCTCTATTCTGCTGGGGACCCAGGAGGCACTGTGGAGCTGCCTCAGCACTGCCTCCCAGGGGAGAGGCCTCCATTTTCCGGTGTTCCAGGAGGACTGCAGGGCATGGTGCCAAGCTGAGACTGGCTGTAGTTCAAGTGTGGGAGCCTTTGCTGCGTGGCCATGTGGCTGCATGCAGGGCGCCAAGATGGAGCCATTCCCTTACGCAGGGATGGAGGTGGTGTTATCTTTTAAAATTGGATGCCCAGAGAAGGCTTCACTGAGAAGGTAAGTTTGAGCAAAGGCCTGAGTGAAGTAAAGAAGCAAGTTATGCAAGTATCTGGGGGAAGAGGGCCCCAGGCAGAGGGAACAGCAGGATGGAAGGCCCCGAGGCAGGGTGGGGCCACATACCTGTGGAAAGGGAAGAAGAAATAGTAGCTGGGTAGAGTCAGGAGTGGGGGGACAGGCAAGAGCTGGTTATGCAGTGACAGGTGCCTAAACATGTCGAGCCCTGAGGGCCATTGTTGGAGCTGAATTCTATTCCAAATAAGCTGAGAATCGGTAGGTACGGGGCTTGGGGAATAGACTGAGGGGCAAGGAGATGCCTCAGGAGCTTTCATGACAGTCCAGGCAAAGCATAATGTCACTTGGTCCAGAGTGAAGAGGGAGAAGTGGTCTGATTCTGCTAATATTTTGAAGGTGGAGATCATAAGAGAAAAAGAGCCAGGAATAACACCAGGCTTTTGACCTAAGCAGTCAGAAAGAAGGATGGGAAAGGCTGGAGAAGGAGCAGGATGGGGAGAGGTCAGGAGCTTGATTTGGGGCCTGTTAAGTTTGAGGCTCCCAACTGACCTTCAAGTGCTTGTCACAATGGCAGGAGGCAGGGCCATGGACTAGGCTGAACAGAGGCCCGCAGCACAGCAGGGGCCAGGTATGCAGCAGGCATCCACAAAGGTGAGCTCCTTCTCCTATTGACAGCTTTACTTTCTTACCTGTTAAAGGAAAGTGTCACTTTCCTCTCTTTCCCTCTTACATTCCAGGATCCATTATTTCAACCCCCTCGCTCTTGCCCTACCATCCTGCCATTGCACCTCCCATCTGGCAAGAACTCCAGCCTCATGTGATTCATGTGCCTGCCTGCTCTGTGCTTGTGCCAGACTGTGGGACACTGTTGGAAAGCATCAGACCACTCGGGAGACTGGTGCCACCATGCATGCCCTGGGAATTGTAGGCACTCCCTCACCACCCATACCCACCAAGTTCAGCCACTCTGACTCCTTCTTGTGTCTCCTATCTATAACTCCCCTCCATCCCTGCTGGTTGAATAATGGCCCCCAAAGTTGTCCATGTCCACACTGGAGTGATGATGCATGTCTGTAATATCAGCTACTTGGAAGGCTGAGGCAGGAGGATCGCTTAAGTCCAGGAGCTGGAGACCAGCCTGGGCAACATAGTGAGTCCCCATCTATAAAAATAATTTTAAAAGAATTCACCAGGCATGGTAGTGGTATATGCCTGTAGTCCAAGCTACTAGGGAAGATGAGGCAAGATGATCCCTTGAGCTTGGGAGTTCAAGGCTGCAAGGAGCTGTGATTGCACCACTGCACTCCAACATGGATGAGAGAATGAGACCCCATCTCTAAAAAACAAACAACTGAAAGATATCTGTGTCCTAATCCCTAGAACCTGAGAATATACCACTTACGTACAAACAAAATTTTGCAGATGTGATTAAGTCAGGGGTTTTGAGATTATCCTGGGTTGTCCAGGTGGCCTCGATGCAACTACGAGGGTCCTTTTAAGAAGGAGGTAGGAAGGTCAGAATCAGGGAGAAGAGTTGTGATGATGAAAGCAGAGGCTGGAGTAATGAGGCTTGAAGATGGAAAAGAGGCCACAAGCCAAGAAATGAAAGTGGCCTCTAGAAGCTGGAAAAGCTATGAAAACAGATTTTCCCCTAGAGTTACCACAAAGGAAGGTGACTTGGCCAACACCTTGATTCTGGCACGGTGAGGCCCATTTCAGACTTCTGACCTGCAGAGCTATAAGACAAATAAGTTGGTGTTGTTTTAAGTGTGGAGTTTGTGGCAATTTGCTATAGCAGCCTAGGAAACTAACACATTCTGCCTTAGGTCAGACACATCTTCTCCCACCTGGCCTACCATGCCAGCCTCCTAGCCAGCACTCTGTTGCAAGTCACTTTGGTCCACTGCTGCCAGAGGATCTTGCAAAAGTCCAGACTGATCATATCAACCCTCTGCTTATAATCAAGCCTCCCCACCACCTTTCAGCTCTTCAGCATGGCATCTAAGATTTCATGACCTGGCTCTCCTACCATCCCCTCGGCCCATTGCTCACCACTCCTCTTGTGTTAAGGAGGGCTCTTGCTATGGTAAAAAGCATAATCCCATCTCACACAGGCACAAATAAAAGGAAAGAGATCTATTGGCTAGTGTGCCAGAAAGGCCTTGGGACTTCTGGCACAGCTGGGTCCAGGAACAGTGCCAGGAATTCATCTTTTGCCACTTCTGAGCTACACCTCCCTCTCCTGTTGGCCTCATTCTCAGGCAGGCTCTCCCCTCAAGGTGAAAGCACAGCCCCAGTGCCCTGTGGCTTGAAGTTTGCATTCTAGCAGCTAAGCCACCCCCATAGCTCCAGCAAAAGTCTCAGGTATAACATGCCTTGACTGTGATTGGCTCTGCTTGAGTCATGAGGCCACTTTCTAACCAATCACTGCAGCCAGACCTTCCCCAATCACCTAGACTGAGGATGTGAGAGAGTGAGTTTCTAAAAGAAAATTGGGAAGAGGAGGCCGAGGCGTGCAGATCATGCGGTCAGAAGTTCAAGACCATCCTGGCCAACATGGTGAAACCCTGTCTCTACTAAAAAATACAGAAATTAGTTGGGCATGGTGGTGCTTGCCTGTGATCTCAGCTAGATGGGAGGCTGAGGCAGGAGAATTGCTTGAACCAGGACCTGGGAGGTGGAGGTTGCAGTGAGCAGAGATCATGCCACTGCACTCCAGCCTGAGCTACAGAGAAAGACTCAGTCTCAAAGAAAAGAAAGAAAGAAAAGAAAATTAATTGAGAAGAGGAACAGGTACTGAGGAGGCAGGAATGACTATGCCCCCTCCACACACTTGGAGTCTCAGCCCCATCCCATGCTAGTCTTTGCCCAAATGTACCACACTCCCTCCTTCGTCTCTGTCAGCCTCTCTGCCGTACGTTCCCCTCCCTCTCTTTGTCTGCCCCTGTAGCTTCTTCAGAAAGCCTCTCTGACCCCCAGACCTTGCCTGCTGCCTCCTTTGGGCTGTCACAGCCCAGTGCTTCTCTGCGGTTCTCCAGAACACACTAACACCGTGTGAATGGCTGACTCCCACTGGTCTGTCTCCTACCCCACTGGCAAACATGGCAGTTACTAACACGAAGCACTGACCATGTGCCAGGCACGGCCCCAGTGCTTCGAGGGCTTTATCTCATTTAGTCAATACAACATGCCTGAGAGATGGATACTATGCCTAATCTCTAGTTCAGAGGGAAGAAAATGAAGCACACCCAAGATGTACAAAGTCACCCAGGCTGCCTGGCTGCAGACCTGTGCTCTCAACCTTAATGCCAGAGCCCTCTCTATAGACCTCAGCAAAGCAGGAAGGGAGTTTGTTCACTTCTGAGTCCCCAGTGTGATGCTATTACATCATGCTTAAGGCCACAGGTTAAGGAGTCAAGCCAATTTAGGGTCCATCCTGGGGGCTCTGACTCTTTGAGCCATTGAGTAAGGTGTATAATATTCCCTCAGCTCAATTTCCTCATCTGCAAAACAGGATAACAATAGTACCTACCTCTTAAGTTTGAAGCAAAGATGAAAGAAAAGAATGCTTTAGCACTCAGCACAAAGCCTAGCACAGAGTCAGAGCTCACAAAGCGTTAGCTGTGATGAAGCTGAGGACGATGCTACAGGCAATTTGCTCCTTGATATATTGGGGAAATGGAGGGCTCTTCTCCCTTCCCTCAGGTAACACACAGCCAGAAAAATTGATGGTCAAGGGGACTCAAGCCCTCTCTAGTTCTGTTTAAAACCCTTGCCACATTCTCAGGAAGCTGAGGTTTTGATACCTGGTTCTTCTCAAAAGACTGTGCCCCCAAGAGCAGGGGAAACTGGTCCAGCACCGTGGTTGCCATGGAAACCATTGAATGTAAATTTCATTTTCTGCCTTGCCCAGCTAAGCTATCAATTCAGCAAGAGGGAGAGAAATTGGGAGCAGTTTCCCTCCCAAAGTAAAAGCGAAAGCGCAGACCCAAAGTGAAAACAGAAGGAAGTGTGGCCAGGGGATTGAAACCTAGTTGGAAAAAAAGATAGAATGGGGGTAGGCTGAGGGACCAGGGAGGGAGGGAAGGACTAGAGAATCACTCTCTACTCCCATTGACCTGCTGGCACAGGTAAGTAGCCAGCTCCTAAGACAGGTTCTAGAGTGATGTCAGCCCTGGCCTCAGCACTGGGACCTACCAGCTATGTGATCTGGGTCAAGTGGCCGAACCTCTATAAGGCAGTTTTATTATGTGTAGAAACGGATAAAAATTGCAACGTGGTAGGCTCGTCCTGGGGACATCATCACCCATGCATACCAAGGCCTCTCTGGCACATTCTCTTCTTCCCTTTTAACCTGAAATTCCCTCCATTGTTGTCATACTGAAGTTGTCACCAATTATTTCAGTTCCCAAGGAAAAGAATGTTGTACCAAAGAGCTGCAGTGGAAAACTTGGGGCCACCCATGAAAGAGGATAAGAGAAAGAGGGGACAGATGGGACAAAGGGCAGGTGGTGTGACCTGGAGTGGAAATGGACCATACAAGGTTTGGGATAGAGGAATGGACTTGCCAACCAAAACCAAGCCTGAGTCTGGGTCCGACTCTGGGGTCCCCCAGCAGCTGGGAGCTGCATGCCATGAGTGCGGATGCTGCATGCTCCTAGTTGTCACAGCATGACCGTGCAGGGGTGCTGGGCTGGAGTGGGCCAGGCTGCCCATTCTGCCTCCCTGGAGCGGCTGACACTGGCTCCCCTGGGGTGACCCAGGCCTGCCCAGGCGCCATGACATGTGGAGGGTGCCCTGTCACCGCAGTCCTGGCAGCTGCACCCGCAGAAACGCTAATTGGGAAGTGAGACAAGCGAAGTGTCTTTAATGAGCTACCTTGTTGTAACTCTAACTCGTTGGCGTTATTTACAGAGATTCTGCTAATGAGGTGCCTGTCAGAGGGGGAGCCCACCGTGGGAGTGGGGGGAGGGAGGGCCAACAAGCCTTGAGAGAAGAGGCAAGATTCAAAGGGAAGAGGGAAAGAAATTCGCCCTTGCTAAGCACCTGCTGGGCCAGGGACCTTTCATCCCAGCACACCGACCCAGAGGCCCAGGAGGTACAGATGATGTGTAGGGTGCAGGAACCTGCCCAAGGTCACACAGGGAGTCTGGGAGTCCAGCCCAGTCTGGTCACACAGCACAGTCCCTCAGGAACCTGCCCCAGGCAGGCCACAGATCCTCCCAGAACCACCCAAGGTGGGAAGGAGTCCAATTCACCCGACCTGGACATATGAGATCTACTCAAGGGTGGCCCCATCAGCTCTTCCATGCTAGAGTTCACAAAACCCTCTTTCTGGGTTGACTCCTGGCATGCCAGTTTTCTCCCAGCCACCTCTCACCCCCTCCTCCCTCACTGTCCAGGAACCCTGAGCTCTGAGCCTTGACCCTAGCCAAAAAAAAGAGGCTTCTCTGGTTCATCTACACTTTTAGATACCGTCTATCTTAAGTCCAGTAGAATGGATTTGGCTGCAGCTTAAGTGGTCTAGCCTGAACTGGGTGCACATCTTAGCCTGGGGTTGTGGGCAGGGTTCAGCAGGGTGAGGATAGGGCTCAGTCTGAGTCAGGAGTGAGGCAGGAGTGGGGCCCAGCCTGGAGCAGGGCTCAGCTTGGGGTTAGAGGAGAGAATCAATTTGTAGCCTGTCAGTTTGTGGCCATAAAAAGGGAACTAACCTTTGGTCTTACTTTTTTCACCTGTGAAATAGGGTTAATAAGCTTTCCTGTCTAAGACATTATGCGATCCTAAGAAACAGATATCTTGAAAGTGTCTTGCAAACGATATGGTGCCCCTCCTGGTTTTTGCTGTGGTCACTATGAGCAGATTGGCAGTCTGAGTGCTGATGCCGAAATCAAGCTCACCACCCTGGGGGAGACACTTCCCTGGCTTATCCCATCCAGCTTGGCTCTGAGCTCCCCTCTCCCCTTCTGCATTCTCATTGTCACATCCTCTCTCCTCTCCTACTACCTGTCAAGATTGGCATCTCTTTAATTATAATGTCTGTGTGTTTCTTTAGGAGCCATGTAATTCCCCCTGACAGCCACCTATTTAAAATGAAAGTCAAACACTCAGAACTTTGTTTAAGAGTTGAGTCTTGGGGAAAAAAAATGCATTAATTGCCAAATGTTGCTAATTTCACTCTGATTTGGTGCAAAAAGAATACACATGCACACACACACAGGAGTACTGATGAAACTAACATGAGTGCAAGGATAGCATCTGGATGTCAAAGCCCAAAGCTCATCTCAGAGCTCGTTCATCCAAACCCCTCTATCATTTCTCAGATGAAGAAACCAGGACCCAGAGAAGTTAAATAACTTGCTGAAGATAGCCCAGGCATAGGGAATGGAACCAAGGCTGAGCTGATGCCCACAGGCTCCATGTGGCCTTCAGGCAGCAGCTGGTTGACTGGGGAACAAAAGACAAAAGCCCTGCATTCCTGCCACATATCAGCATGTCAGGCCATCTGGGCCACTGCCCGACCTGCAGGACTGCTGTGTTTGCAAGTGTTGTGTGCCAGGGGGCCTTGTCTGGGACAAGGGGCCTGGGGAGACCCTCTTCTGAGGCTGGGGATCTGTCCCTTGGTAATCAGAACATAGGCACAGCCTCCCTGAGCATCCATCTGTGGAGGCTCAGCTGTGAGGCACAGGCACCTACGGCCTTTGCCGGCAATCAAAACTGGTCCCAGGACGGAGCTGGGAACAGTGCCTGGAGCAGGTGAGGCGACTTGCAGAAGGCTCCAACCCCGGTTGGATGTGTCCTCACAACCTCTCGGTGGAGAAAGACAACTTGGAGGAGAGCCACAGGGAAACGTTTGGGTACCACCCCGCTGTGGAAGGAGAGTCATTTCTGAACTTAGCTGGCTCTCAGGCCAGACCCTCACTAGACCTCTTCCTTGCTGGGCAAACTTGGGGACCTGTGGAACCTCTCTTGATTGCTGATTCTGCATCTAGCTGATGTGAATTCAATAGCATGAATTACTCAGAGTTGGTTGAGGGGGCATCTAATGAGTGAATTTGTGCTATGTGCCAGCCCAGGGTACACACACTCTGCACGCTGCTCCCACCTCTTCCCAAAAAAGAGAGCAGAGGGTTAGGCCAGAAGGAGCAAAATAGGGCCCCAAGAGCCTTGTTTAGCCACAATCTTGTTTGTGGGCTTACATGTGTTGTTATAAAAATGTAATTTAAATGCCTCTTGGACAGGGCCTGAGCTCCCAGAGTGTCCCGGTACCCACTAGTCCCTGGAGGCCCACAGCTGGCCGCTCCATTCATGCCTGTCTCTTACTCTGCAACTCCTAGAGAAAACCCTCTGCATAGTTCCAAAAGATGAAAGTCTCTGCTCACCCCACCCCTCTCCAAACCCAGCAAAAACCCCATGTGCCTTCTTTGCCCCAGCTCTGATAATACAGTGTTTAAAATCCAGTCCATGTCCAGCTCTCCACTGAACTAGAACCAGCTAGAGGCTGGGGGCCACATGCTATCCTTACATGAGAAGAGGTAGGCTCTTGGTAAACACATTCACTCATTTAACAAAAAGGTGTTGCAGCTAGGCTCTGAAGACACAGCTGTGAACAGTTTTGACAAAGGCCAAGTCTTCCCAGAGCTTAAGGACAATTAACACTTCAATAAACAAGATGGCTTAAGATAGAGAAGATAAAACAGGGCGGTGTGCTGGGCCAGTGTCGGTGAATGAATGAATGTGCAAACAGTAAGAATGCAATTTTCAGTACGACAACACAATAGGAAAATATTATAGCCTCTAACAGGTAGGAAGGTGAACAGGCCCAGTAAAGAAGATACTAGTATTAGTCCCATGGTCCCAGTGAGGAATCAGAAGTACAGGGCCATACCTGCAGTCTAATCAGCCCTCTGAGTAGAAGGGCGGGGGACATACCAACTCCTCAGATAAAGAAAAATTATCTCAAAGCAGCCACCTTTTTAAAGTGTCTACTGCCAAGCTTTTGCCAGACACTTACTGGCAGGATCCTCTAGACAACTGTCTGATCATCTTTATAGATAAGACCATGGAGGCTCAGAGACTTGCCAAAGATCACCCAGCTGAAAAGTGGCAGGTCTGGCTGGTTCCAAGCACTGTGTGCTTTCTGAAATAGTGGGTGCCTCAGCCACAGAGCTGCACCACCCAACTGCTCAGCCTTCTGAAGAGAGCTGCCCTGAGGAAGGCAGTCAGCCCATAACCTGCAGCTGCTGTGCCTGCAAAGCCCACCAAGTAGCCAGGCTGAGGCCACACTCTGCTAGCCAAAAGCCCAGCGTGGCAGCAGTACCAGGGCTTGAGCATTCTTGCTCAGCTTGGGGCTCCTCTGTGGACAGTCTACCAGGGAGTCCCACTGGGCTGGAGAGATTTTCTGAGCTGCGCTTCAGGCTAACACTCTTCTTAGCCAATCTGCCTGCCTTCCTTCTCTCTTTTTAGAAGGCTCAAACCCACACTATGGTCCCAGGCTATCCCCACCCACTCCTCTCCTTCTCCTCTTGATTTCCTGCAGACGATTCCTGCAATAAATCCCTTGCACTTCTTGCTCCATCATCTTGGCATCTGCTTTTCAGTGTTCCTAACTGGCAAGACACATCGTCCAAACCACAAGGAAGACTTCTCAGGTATGGAATTGTGCAGGACATGAAATATCAGGGTGGCTTCTCTGTGCTCCTAAAGTTCCAGTGGTGGAGAAACCCCTGACAGCTAGAGCCTGGAGTCCTCTGGCCATTTGCACAACAGCCTGGCTCAGGGGAGCAGGTCCAGGATGAGAGGCGGACAGGGCTGGGTGTCCCTGAAGCAGCTCCTTGGGCTCTCTGGGCCTCAGTCTTCCTCATTTATAAAATAGGTGTGCTGGGCCAGGTGTGGTGGCTCTCACCTGTAATCCTAGCACTTTGGGAGGCAAAGGCAGGTGGATTTCCTGGGCTCAGGAGTTGGAGACCAGCCTGGGCAACTCAGTGAAAGCTGGTCTTTGCTAAAATACAAAATGAATTAGCCAGACGTGGCAGTGTGTGTGCCTGTAGTCCCAGCTACTCAGGAGGCTGACACCGGAGAATTGCTTGAACCCAGGAGGCAGAGGTTGCGGTGAGCCAGGATCATGCCACTGCACTCTAGTCTGGGTGACAGTGTGAGACTCTGTCTCAAAAAAAAAAAAAAAAAAAAAAAAAAGGCGTGCTGACACTTCCCCCATAGTATTGTCTTAAGAACTGGATAAAGCACCTGCTTTGAAGGTCAGGTTACCAGGAGTATGGGATTTTAGATCCTTGTCACTAGAGCCTAGATGCTCAGAATTGGAAATGTCATAGAGCTGTACATTTTTATTATTTGGGTAGAGAACATGGAAGGGAAGATCTTAGGCAAGGAGAGACGGTGGGCCACAGGGGAGGCAGGCCAGGTCTCATGGCCCAGCCTGGAGCCTGGGAATGCCTTCCATTCACACTAAATGCCAGCTTCGCCCACAACCACAGGGCCAGGATCCCAGCCTCTCCCCCTTCCCCAGGCAACCCCAGGGGCGTGGTGGGGCCAGAAGGAGAACCCAGTAAGACTTGGCATTAAAATAAAGACTATCTGTGGGCAGCCAGAGGCACCCAGCCTGCAACAGAGGCCAAGAGGCAGGCAAAGATGGAGGAGACAGGATGCTTGTCCTCTGCTGGTCCGATCACTACTAATGTGGTCTCTCGGTCTCCTCTCTGGAAGAGTATACTGGCCTCCAGAAAAAACAGCTGGAGCAGGAAAAACAGAGATGCCAGGGACCCATGGGGCGCACAAAGACAGGGCCAGCCTCTATTGGAGTCAGAGAGGCAGACAGAAGACAGAGGGACCCAGGGATGGTGAGGGGAAGTGCAAAACAGATGGCGGGAAAGAGATGAGGAGGAGAGGCGGAGGTGTGCGCTGGGGGAGAGGACTACCGACCGGCGGTGGCGGTAGGGACCGGCTGGGGCGGGCTCCTGGCCGCGGCTGCCCGGCCGGGTCCCAGCCTTGCGCGGGCTCCGCGCCGCACCCGCAGCCTTTGTCCTGGGCGGCAGCTGGTTCCCGCGGGCCGCCAGCGCCCCCTGCCGCCCCCGGAGCGCCGCGCCGCGCCGCAGCCGAGCGGCCCCTAGCTGTGCAGAGGGGACTGAGGCCGGAGAGGGGATCGCGAGGGCTGGATGGAAGCTCAGAGAGCCCGCTCCAGCGCCACGGCCCAAACCCCAGCCTCTGCCGGTGCTCACTGTGCGGCTCTCTGTCCAAGGCGCCGGGGCTGCGCGCCCTCCTAGGGCCTGGGGGCAGCGGGAGTCCCGGGGGCGGCCCGGCAGGGGCCTCCCACCCCAGGAGACGCCACTCTTGGCCGGCCCTCCCAGTCGCCTGGACAGGACTAGGATGCCCGCAGGCCACAAACCTCTCGCCCGTGAACCCTGCAGGGAGGCCGCGGAGGCACGCTGCTCCCTGTCTAGCCTTGCCCAGTGTCCAGACCTTTCAAAGACCAGAAAATTCAGATTTGCAATGGGAACCTCCTACGAATCAATAGCGTTTCAAAACACTGCGGCAAGAAAAATGGTTTTGGCCCACCAGCAGCCGGCAGCCACCGTCCCAGCCTCTTCACTGACTCTCCTTCAGATTTTGGGCACTCGGCCCCACTTGAGCCATATGTGGGCATTTCCTGCAAGCTTCCTCCACTGAAATACGCTTACTGAAAAAGAAGACCCTCTTTCCCTATCATAATAAGAAACCCAGCATCCTGTGGCGTAAAAGCCAGGTAGCCTCGGAAGTGAAATAGGGCGATTAGAACAGACACAGGGCCTGTTCCACCCTACCCTGCAGCATCTGGTGGGCAAGCGCCGGGGCTGCTGATGACCCGTGCCCTCTGACCTCAGGGGAGGGATGGGCCAAAGACAGGGCCTTCTAGAAGGGCCCTAGCAGCAGCTTCAGGGAGTCTGGAAACCAAAGCAGCCATCCAGTCCGTGGCACTGTCCAGCCCTGGTCACCAGGCCCCGCTGGGAGTGGAAGCTGCCAGGTGAGGGGCGGATGGCCCCCTCCCCCAGGGAACAAAGTGCAGAAGGCATCTGTGCCTGCCAGACAGGAAGTGGGGAGACAGAGTACAGAGAGTGAGTCAGACCCAAGGGCGAACCAGAAGCTGCCCGGAGGTTCCCACAGTGTGGTTTCCTGCAGGATTCAGCTGTGGAGACAGAGGCCGGAGGCTACGGAGGAGGGGTTAGGTGGAGGGGAGCCACAGGAAGCAGTGGGGTGAGGGCTGTCTGCCCTGGACACTCAGGATAGCCTGCTTCACCGTGAGTGAGGAGAAGCCAATGGAGACAGTGGGGACCAACAGGAAGGGGGAGTCTGGGGAGGAGAAGAGGGGCCCAAGTCTCCTGCCTCACAGGCTCCAGGTCCCCAACCAGCTATAAGGCTTCCCTGCTTCCAGCCTTCCCAGAGGCCCCCACTCCAGGATCAAAACCCAGCACCCGCCAGTCTCACAAGGCCGCATCTCAACTGCCCCTGACCTCTCTGTGCGCCCCCCACCCTGTCCAGCCCTGCCTGTCGCTGCCCTGGAGAAAGACCAGACGGATCCCCGGTGAGTAGGAGGCAGCCGTGTGATTCAGGCGGTGGAGGGAACGGGCTGCACCGCGGAGAGGAGGTGCGAAGCAGCGCGCCGTTTCTGGGCTCCGCCGAGCTGCCGAGGCGTAAGCTGGGAGGTGGACATGACCGGGAGTGGAGAAAGGCAGGCAGCGGGATGGCCACACAACGGAATATTATGCAACCTATAAAAAATTTAATTAACTCCCTACCAATAGACTTAAAGGGATTTCTATAAGGTATTGTAGGATGAGAAAAGCAATTTGGAGATAAGCATGTAACATACGATCCCATTTTTATAAAACAATGGGCAAAATACTCTGTTTTTGTGTGTATATATATGTGTGTCTATATGCCTGTATAGGATTTTATTAACACAAAGAAAAATACAGGATACATGCTAGATTGTTAACAGGGGTTTTCTTCACAAAAACCTATTGTGCGGGAAGGGGAACCAAGAAAAAAAGGATCTGAGAAATAAAGACCGCCCTTGAAAGATGGATGACTGCAGCTAACCGTGTTCCCAACACCCACCCCTACCAAAGTTAGACATTAGGGAGTGGTCTCAGCTATCCCCTTCTCCTCTCCCCAGCATCTGCTCCTCTCGAATGGCAGCCAGCCACTAGCCACCCCTCAACACACACACACACACACACACACACACACACACACACACACACCACTTTTACTCTGGGGCTGCCTTGTCCAGCCCAGTCTCCACATAGCCAACCCTCTGAGGGTTCCAGTTGCCCTGACAGTGAGATCCACTTCAACACAGATTCCAGGGTCCTTCTGCCAGCCCCACTCACCTCTGCTTGTTCAGTCTTCACTGCTCCCCCAAATCCCACCCCACCAATTTCCTGCACTACCAAGTAGCCCAGGGTCCAGCCACAGTGTTCTCAATTCTGAGCCTCTGCACCTGTCAGAACATTGATATTAGCTATATTCCAGTCTCTGTTCTGAGCACTTGACATTTATTGAAAGCATTTAATCCTCACAACAACCCTATAAAAGTGTATAATATTCTGCATTGTATAGTATTCTGTAGATGGAAAAACAAAAACACTGAAAGGTAAGCCATTTGCCTAAGTTTGCACAGCTGGTTAGTTAGCAGGGAAAATGGTCCCAGAGCCTGAACTCTTGACCTTTGTGCTAAACCCTCACTTGTGCCTTTAGACATGCTGTTCCCTCTGTCTGGAACTCTCTTTAGTTTCTTTCTTCACTAGCCCAAATCCTAATCTCCATTAGATATCAATTGAGATATCACCTTTCCCAGGAAGGCTTCTCTGACCCCCCACATCTGGGCTGGTGTTCTTCTGATGTTCTCTCCACAGTGCAGTCATTCCTTGATGGCAACATTTCTGCCATACTGTGGTTGGTGGTTGGACGTCCACACTAGGCTGTGTTCCTTGACGGCATGGGCTTTATTTAACTCTTTGGAAGAAGGGTCCCAAGTCCCTGGAACAATGACACCCTGCGTTAGGAGATCAACCTATGTCTACTGAATAAAAGGTGAATATCAGTACAACAGATAGGCTAGGAGCCATCTCTCCAAGTACAGTGGACGAGAGGCGAGAGGGAAGTCGGTTGGGACCCTTTCAGGACCACGGAGAGCTCCTAGGCCACCAGCCACCACTAGCTTAGGGGTCGCCAGGTTTGTTTCTTTGTTTTGTGAGAGGCTCCGATTCTGGCTTGGACAAGACTCCCCAGACTTTGAATTTCAGCTGGTTTGACTGAGCAGCAATAACAGGGCAAAGGGGAGCAGGAGTCTCAGGATTGGCTAAGCTACTGCCTGGAAGGAGCAACATCCCAAGGGACCCACAGTCAGTCACACTGCATCTCATATATAGTTTTTAACCAACAGTTTTAAAAAATAGTTAGAGAGCCTGGTGGAACCAGCACCAAATCTATGTGTTTTCTCGAATTACTGAACTAGAAAGAAATGAAAGCATCAAAATACTCTCTTTGTACCAGTCTCGAATTGAGCGACCGCCTCATTCAGTCCGTGTCTCGGCCTGACTACAATGATGAAGCGATGGAAGGGAGAGTGGATTGAAAGGGAGCGAGGCTCAGTGGGGAACCTCAGATTGCCATTCCCAGACCACAGGGAGCCCAGAATGGGTCCCTGCTCAGAAGGAGAGAAGAGAAACAAGATTGACAGGTGAAGAGATAGGGGAGGGAGAAGGGGGGGCAAAGGGCTGGAGGAGGCAGAGACACAAAGAGGTGCTGCTCTCCTCCTCCATTCAGCACTGCCCAGAATACAGGCAGGACCCCGCCTGGTGCCAGCCTGGACCCCCAGATATGGGTCCCTGCCCACCACAGCTGGCCAACTATGGAGAGCTGCAAAGGGACAGATAAGTCAGAGCCATCAGTACCCACATGTAAGAAGGTGCAGGCCACTAAGGAAGCCCAGTGCAGCAGGCAGAAGGAACAGCGTATGCAGACAGGAGGTGTGTGCCTGATGGCAGAATTTCGAAGACAGCCCAGTAAGAAACAAAACCAGAAAAAATGCTGAGGTCACTAAACGTCAACAACACCAGTGTGGGAAGACCCCCCACCTTGGGGCAGAACCTGATCTTAGATGGACTAAGGGCCTTTTTCCCTCCTTGTTCAGAGATGCATCTTGGGGACCAAATCCTGTGGCTAGAGTTACACGTCTGTGCGATAGGCTGCCACAAGGCTGAGCAACCATCGCCACTTAGGGAGTGGGCTGTGGCTAAAAGGACAAAGAGAAACTGGGTTTCAGGAATTCACTCCACAGCCAGGCTTTGCCAGCCCTGGGCCTGTGGAACTGATGGCAGCTCCCTCTTCCATGCCTACTGATGTGGGGTGTGGTGTGCCCCAGCTGGTCTCAGCCGGAACCTGCAGAAGATGCTTCAAGGAGGAGAGGGAGTGTGAGAATGGCTCATGAGTCAAATCTCAAGGCAGTAGAGGAAGATGCCTGGCTCTTTTTGTTTTTTGCACAGCATTGGTTGGGCATTTTTTCTGTGTGCATGTTACACATGTTCACTGCCTGAATTCTCTCAATAGCCATCAGAGATGGACACAGCTATTCACCCCAGGGCTCAGAGAGGCAAAGCAACTTGTCCAAGGCCACCCAGTGACAGAGATGGGGCACTGACTTGGGTGGCCAGCTCTGGCACATAGCAGCAGAGTACATCTGCATGTTCCCCAACCAAATCCTTAGCTCTCCTTCATTTCTCCCCTTCTCCTGCAGCTCCTGGCCTTTGACCTTCACCAATACTATCCAGCCTGGCACTTAAGCAGGTTGCCACCACTGTGAGTGGAGCCTTGACTGTGTTCTCATTAGGCTGGGTTCCAGGCATTTGAGGTCTCAGCCATAGTCTCTGCAGGGAACATGGAGGGCAGGGAGATTCTGCCCCACCTGATGCCTCTGAATGAACCAGGCACCTCTTGGAGGAAGTGACAGGCCAGCCCCAGGCATGCACTCCACTGGTATGTTCAGCCCCAAATCCCCCTCTTGTCCCATTTGCCACCTTTTTCTGGGTGCCACCATCAGGCCACCCCCAACCCTGACTAGTGACTGTCAAGGCCCCCTTCTCTGCCTCTAGTAGAGCATGTCAGAGCCCAGCCTGTGACCCCACACCATCATCTTAGAAGCAGGCTCTTCCTAGCACCGGTGCCAGTTGCTGGAGCAAGGCTGAGTTCAGTTCATGTAATCCTGACAACCACTCCATAATGCAGGTGGGGAAACTGAGGCAGGAAGCAGGTACACAGACTGTGAGTGGCTGGACCGAGACACTAACCCCCAGCCCCCGTTCGTAGAACCCTGCTGTCTCTTGGTGACATGTGAGTATGTCAATCTGAACATGCTTGAAATGAATGTTTGTCAATGATTATATCACTTACCAGGCACTTGCAAGTTCATTCATGCTCAATGATTCTTTATTAAACAAATATTTGCTGGTGCCTGCTCTGTGCTAGGCCTTGTACTGGGGACTAGGGGCGCAGTGATGGCTCAAACACAGCCCCTGCCTTCACAATCCACAGTCAAGATAGCAGCAAATGAGGAAGTAGATACCTGCTACACTAAGAGATCAGCACCATGGGAGACTATGGGAGCCCAGAGGAAACCGCCATCCCACCTGAGGTTCCCCTCTCATGCACAAAGCCTGTTCTTGGGCAGTTGGGAGGAAAGGTGCGAGGCACGGCCCTGTGCAAGAGGACTGAGTGTTCTGGCACTGGCCTCCGCTGCTGCCGCATGGTATGCTCACACAATGAAAGCTAATTCTTCGGTTGTAATGACTGGAAGAATTGCTGGCTTTTGACTCCTGGCATAATTACCGTGAGACCTCTGTAGAGTAATTCACCAGGTAATTATATGGTAGCAGGTGGGTGGGGGGTGGGATTCTTCTCTGGAAGGTAAAGAGGTAGCATTTAATTTCAAGGAGGATGCCTAATCTTATAATTACTCAGTAAAGTCCTATATTCTCACCAACATGATTCCCTGGGGCCAGCCTGACCTTCAGAACCAAATCAAGCAGGGGCCATTTCCCAAAATGGAAATTAAGAGTGGGGGCCTAGAGGACAATGAGGCATCCTCAGAGTGTCTTCACAGGTGAATTATCCTTGGAGCCTTGGAATACAGCAGGAGGAAGAGGCAGGGCAAGATGCAGAGCCTTATTTCGTATGCTGGAGGCAGAACTGAACAGAGGGAGAAAACTCATCCCCAGGCAAGACTGTGGCTCAAAGTGTGGCGGTCCAGGCTGGCCACCCACCTCAGGGCCACTTAACCTCTCTGAGACACAGGTCCCATCTCAACCAAAGGGGGCTAAGTCTTACTGCCTGTTATCTCTTTTCACCAATAGTGCTGCCTAACAAACTACCCCAAAACACAGAGGATTTGCAAACCAGCTAGTGAAGTACTGCCCATGCTTCTTGGGTCAGCCAGCAGTTCGGCCTGAGCTACAACTCATTCACATGGCAGGTGGTGTTGGGGCCATGTGTCTCTCGTCCTCCTGCAGGCTAGCCCAGGCTGGCTTCCATGGCAGCTGGGAAGTCCCAAGATCAAGTGTGGAAGTGGATGAGGCCTCTTGAGGCCCAGGCTAGAAACCAGCACAGGTGTCACTTGGCCACATTCTACTGTCCAAAGCGGATCACAGAACAGCCCAGAGACAAGGTGGAGCAACGGAATCCCCCCTTCATGGGAGGCTGTTCATCATGTGGCAAAGGTGTGAGGGCATAGGGAGGAATGAGGAACTGGATCCATTTCTGTAATCGATCTACTACGACCTGCCAGGGTATTATTGCAATGAGTATGAGATGCACACAGTAAGCATTCAGTAACATGAAGCTCTGCTGGTTACTGAGAATGATCATAGTAAAAGGAACCTGGTGGCAGAGACAGGCATGGACTCCTGCTGCTGAATGTGCAGGCCACTGGCCTTCCCCTTGTGGAGACAGTGATGCAGTGCCGATGCCCAGCACAGGCCTAGGGGTGGGCGGCCGGGAAGTAAGTTCCCGGACTACTTGCCTCTGTCTTTAGCTCACTTTCCCTCTCGGAGCCTCAGCAACTGTGGTGCAGAAAGGAGGTGATGCCACCCCACAGAGGCGGCTGAGGGTCAAAGCCACACATGGCATATGCAGAGCAGAAAGCGGCCCAGCAATGGTTGGTATTTCTGTCTTTTTAAATCCAAGCCACAACTGTCTAGAGGATTTTGTTTAGCTTTACTTCCTGTTGTTTCTATCACAAGAAAAGTAGCTAATTCCATTTTATTTTCCAAGTATTAAATTATTCTCTAACACAGAAATTACTTTTCAAACTACATGTTTCCTCATGGAGCTTAGGGTGTGATCCCTGCCCTGCCACCCTTCCCCCACAGGCAGGACCATATCGTGGGTTGCAGGTACCAACTCACAGCAGGTGATTCGAGGCTCATGCTCCTTCTCCATTAGTCACTACTATTTTTTTAATTAAATTGTTGTTAAACAAGTGATTATACACTCTCCTTTTGAATAATTAGAACATTACAGATAAGGCAAAGTCCCCCTGATTATCACCCCAGTTTCAAATACCTTCCCTAGGCCCTACCCAGCACCAATGCCATCCTCACCTTCCCCAAAAGCACCACAAACATCAGCACATGGTATTCTTCCAGTTCTTTTCCTATTAGCTTACATGCATATATACATGTGTATGTGCATGTATGTCTGTGTATACATGTGCTTATATATATATTTTCATAGAAAGAATATGTTATTATTTTGAGCTTTGTCATAAATGGCATATCATATACATTAACTTGCAACATTCTTTTTCGCCCAAATTGTTAACTTCTTTCTCCATTGACACATGCAGATTGGGCACATTATTTGTACATGTTGTGTAATACTCTGCAGTGTGAGTGGACCTGTTTCTACCCATCCTGCAGTTGGTAGGAATAATACTTTACTGCAGCACTGTTCTAAACTAGTGTTTAGAGCCTGTACTAACTCTCAGAATCCCTCACATCCCCCATGAGGCAGGCACTACTCATGTCTCCATTTTGCAGTTTTGGGGAAAGCAAGGCACAGTGAGGTTAAGTGAGTCATCCAAGGTCACATCAAAAATAAGTGGCAAGGCCAGGATTTGAGCCCAGGCAGTCCGGCTCCAGAGTCCCTGCTCTCACATATAATACTACACTGCTTCCCACAGCATGTTTGTGTGTGTGTTGGGGGGGGGGTGTTTTTGTTGGTTTGCATTGCCTGGTCATGTTAAGTCACCCCAAGTTCTCTTAGACTCAGAGTCCTTCGCTTGACCATATATTTGAACTTGAGGTCGATCTACCATCAGAAGCCCCTCCCTTCGCTGCTCCGGCCCCGAAGTGCCCCTTCCCCGCACACCTGACACCCTCTGTGGATCATTCTGGGCATCTCCCCAGAGATGCTGCAGACAGTGGGAAACCTCTTTCCCCAGGCTCTGACCCACCCCGGCTCATTTCCAGGCCCATGCCCAGGGGAGCAAAGAGCCCACAGCGTGGACTGTGGACCTTCCCTTCCTCTAAGTAACAACAAGCGCCCATCAGACTGCAGGGTCATCCCTGAAATTCGAGGAAGAATGAGCTCCTACGGGGAGCATTTTGCTGGCAAAGGAAGGGTGCCTGCCCAGCACTCAGAGGTCAGCGTAGTGGGTGGTCAGTGCAGTGTTTACTAACAGAAGGGGAAAGCCCTTTCTGAATCTTGGAGTGCCTTAGAGCCAACAAGTCCATCTCCCTGGAAAGCCAAGAGTACATGCCAAGGCAGGATGGCAGAAGGCAGGGACACATTCTGGAAATTACAAATTATTCAGTATTTGAAACAGAGTGCAGGGAGGAGGAAGAATATGAGACGGGGTGGGTGGGCACAGCTTCTATCAGAGAGGGCTTGAACTCTAGGCAATGAGGTTAGGCAGGGAGGAACGGGAGGGCGTGTCCATCCAGAGGGAAGTGGTGTGGGCAAAGGCCTGGAGGTGTGGCTGAGCACAAGCACTGAACAGGTTTAAGACTTTGAGGGATCTGAAGCAGTAACACAGCCAAGGCCTGCAGTTCAGGCGGCACCTGGGTGCGGGACCTTCACTCTCAGGGAGCTGTGTCAGCCTGTGAGTAGGAACACGAGCTGGCCAAGTGGGCTGGGGCAATTTCTTGAGAGGAAGAGGCAGAGGCAGTTATTACTGAGGGGTAGTGCCACCTGAAAGGGCTGAGCCAGGTCCCTTCCAGAGGGTCTCAGGGAAAAGATAACCAGCCAGTGCTTTTGCAGAGAGAGGAACACCATGCAGTGTGGACATCTTGCCCCTGTTTCTTCAGCTTCTAATCTTCTTGGTTTTTCCTTGAGTGCAGCAGCTTATGGGGTGAGCTTGCCAGGGGCATGTGGGAATAGACTCCACCCTCAAACAGTGCTCTGCTGTCAGTGGGTGGAGCCTGCCAGCAAACTCAGTGGGATGTCCTTGCCAGACCCAGCCACTCCTCAAGTGCCACCCCTGTGGCTCCCAGTAGTCTACGTCCAGCAGAAAGGGAACCGCCCCTTAGTCGTTCCCTAGCAATCAGAGGATATGTGGTTCTAGCATATGGCAGGTACTTCATTACCTCAAAAGTGCCCCAAAATGACAGTACCATTGCACAGGCCACAACTGAGGCTGGTACACACTGTTTTGAGGTGTCACGGAGCTCAGCCCCAGCCAGCAATGGTTGGTATTGCTCCCCAGCATGGGGAGTGGTCGGGGCCAGCTGTCACTTTCCCCAGGTGAAAAGCGTTACCAATCCACTAAGTCAGCGTCAGCTTCGTGAAGACACAGGCAGGGTCTCTTGATCATCCCAGCCCGTGCTAGGTATCTTGAGTGGGATTCCTCCAGAGGCAGATCCTAAGATCAGGATTCAAGTGCAAATCACCTTATATGGGAACCCAGGTAGCACCAATTGGGAACGGGGACTGAGACAAGGGAGGGAAGGAAACCAGTGCTGTGCAGCCTCAACCAAGACACCTAACCTCTTTGAGCTTTGTCTCCTCAGTAAAACGGAGTGCAATTATACCTCCCCGGGAGGATCAGCGTGAGGATCAAGGAAGTGCCTGGCAAAAGCAAGGTGGGTCCGAATGGACGGGGTGCAATAGGGCCCCTAAGCATCCAAGGTTGGCCAAGGACCCTAGGGAAGGACCTACCTGCACCAGTGTTTGCAAGCCCTCAGGTTGGTGTCCCACTGCCAGGTCTGTCTTCAGTCCTGTCAGTCCCCAGCACCCCAGCCCTGCCTATCTGGCTCTGCCCTGTGGCTCCAGGCTGGCCCAAGCACACGACCTTCCTTTGGGACCCCTGGGACCTCTAGGTACCACCCAGTAGATAGCTGGGGTGGGCAGGGCTTTTCCTTTGAGCTCTGCTGGCCTCTTAAGGTCCCACATGGGTAAAGGTTTGCCAGTCCATGCCATCCAAACCAGAAGTATCTCAAGAGCCCCACCCCGTTGCTCCTGGCAGGGAGGCTGAGTACACCTGAGTAGAGGCCCACGCTGCAGGGCTGGAATTCCAGGGTCCGGCTGAAATCCTAGGCCATCAGAGAGTGGATGCGGCTCGGACCCTTGTCAGTTGTCCTGTAACCTTGGGAAACTTCTCCTAGCCCATCTGTGGTCCCTTGAAACCTCTGTAAAATGGGCCTAATAGCAGTGTCTGCCCCTTTGGTTGTGAGGTGGGGAACTGGGGTCACCCATGTGAAGGGCCTGAGCCTGAGGTAAGTGCTTAGTGAATGCTGCAGCACTAGGCTGAAAGGAGCAGCCAGGGGTCCAGGCTACAGGGGCTGAGGGGTGCAGGCACAGGTGTCTCCAAGGGAAAGTGAGGATGGCCCCAAGGCCAACTTCACCAGGAGGCATAGGGGACCCCTGCTCAGCGGGATTCAGGGTGGTGTCCTTATACCCATGATGCTCCAAGTCACCTGATGACAGGATCCAACCAGGGGCACATCCAGTGACCAGATGATGAGGGCTGAGGAAGCAGGATGGGGTTCAGGGCCCCACGCAGGCCTGGCCTCCCAGATACGTTCTTCCAGCGATACTGTTAGAAGTGATATACATCTGGCATTTCTAGTCCTTTACATAATGGCCTCACTAGTCCTCCAACAGTCCTCCCACAAGTTAGAGCCTAGTATCAGTCCCACATTCCAGATAAGGAAACTGAGGCACAGAGAGGCTCTTGCCTCCTCCAGGCAGTGGAGGGGATTCATCCCAGTGAGTCCAGCACCAGCCTGGCTCCCATTCACTGCTTTAGAGCACCTTCTCTTCAGGCACAGAGGTGAGGGGGCTGGAGGGAGTTCCTAGAGCTGAAGGATCAGTGCAGCCGGCCGCTACTCAGAAGAACACCCACTGCCTTGGCCCAGGCCCACTACAGGTGCCACCTCCTCCCTGATCCCCCCACCAGGCACGTTCTCCTCCCATCCCCAGGCACATTCTCCTGCCCTCGTCTTTCCCTGACCTGAACTCTCACCTAGGCCAACTCTTCCAGTCTGATCTGGGTCCCTGAATTTGGGCACAAGGACATGGGGTTCCTGGCCAGGGAGGGCAGAGGAGAGAATAATAAGTGCCATCTGCCTCCCCTTCCTCCTGGGGCCTGCTCGGGCCAGGCTCCCTTAGCCAGCTCTGGCTTCAAACCTGGGCTCTCCCAGCCCCACCCCCACCCGCCTGCTCCGGGCAGGCCTGACCGCCCTGATGCAGTGGGGGGTGGTGTAGGCTGGGGGCGGGCTGCTTCCTTCCAGGGCTTCAGCTTGCACATCAAACCCGTGCTCATTAAGAAGCACGGCGAGTCCCAGGGTGACACCTTTATTCGTGCGCCCGGAGACTTCAAAGCCTTCAGGAGGTCTCCTCATGGATTAGACATGAAAAATGTCGGAGATGAGATGGAGCAAAGAAGCAGACGACCGCTCCAGGTGTTAATTAGGCAGGGGATAGGGGCCACCTCCAGTCCAGGGTGGGTTCCTTTGGGGCAGAAGGGCCCAGACCACCAGAGGCTTTCTGTGGCTACAATCCCAGGCCACCAGGAGGCTAGAACCTCCCAAGCTGCAGGCCAGGTTCTTGGAGGTGGGCCAGCTGGGCCCAACAGGAGAACTGGCTCTGCAGTGAACATGACTGGGTAACCCCAGCATCCCCAGTAGGGAGAAACCTCAGCCCCACTGCTGCCCACAAACCTGGACCAAGTCCTGCATGCACAGCTCTGTGCAGGCTGCTGCCAAGAAGTCAGAGGAAGGGGGGCATCCCAGGAGCTCACTGTCTTAGGAGGCAGGTGGGAGTAATCGCGAGTCTCTGTGATCAGTTCTGAGAGTGAGGCAGGTCCAGGAGGCTGTGGGAGCCAGAAGAGGCACTCCAGAAAAGCTTAGATGGGGAAGAGGGGCCACCAGAAATGAGAAGGGAATTCCTAGCAGAGGGAATGGCACAAGCAAAGGCTGGAGTGCTTGACTGGGTAGGCAAACCCATTCTCTGTTTGGAGAGTCATGAACAGGGCTGGGTGCAGGTTGAGATGGAGCAGGACGGGGAAGCAGGGGTGGTCTTGAATAAGTGGTAACATGGTCACAGTTAGAGTTCGGGGATGCTTTGGTGGCACATGTGGGAGCTGGATATGGGGGCCAGAGGTCTAGAGATTGATTGATTGTCACAGTCAGGAGCATGGCTATGGTCCAGGTGGAGGCTGAGGACTTGAAACAAGAGGTAGCCACAGGAATATGGAAGAGGCAGAAGAGAGAATGGCAAATACTAGGTGAGTGATGGAGAGGGGCCAGGGATGATTCACAGATCAGATTCAGATTCTTGGCCTCTGTGACCAGGTGGAAGCTGGGGCTCTCCCCAAGGTGAGGACACAGAGAAGGAGAGGAGCAGGTATAGGGGAGGATGCTCGGCTCAGTGTGGAGCCTGCTGAGTTTGAGGTGCCTCCAGGACACCTGGTGAGAGGGTCAGAGGTGGAAGAAGCTTTGGAGGCAGAACTCAGAGGCGGCATGGGAAAGAGGGGAGAAGCCCACCACCCACTCAACCAAAATGTATTGACACCATGTTGGGCAGGGGCAGGCTCTTGCCAGATGTCCTGTCTCCAAAAGGATTGTCTCAGCCTGGGTGGGGCTGGGAAAAGGGAGAGGAGAGGACCCAGGCCTGGGGGCATCGGGGGCCTGACCCCACCCAGGAGCAGAGTGAGGAGCCTGGGGAAGGACTGCCATTGGGCTGAGGTGACACAGGGGCTCTTCGTTCTGGCAGAGTGGGGGCAACTTCTGCTTTAACAGCAGAGGTTTAGACAGGGCTCTCTGCCCCCACCATGGGCCCTGGGAGGACAGGCACTCAAGCCAGAAGATGAGACTCTAGCTGCCCCCATAGATGCTTTCCAAAACATTTCAGAGGAAAGCCTGTTGGCTCAAAGGGCAACTGAGAAACAAATTTCTTTGGGCTTTCTTATGCCTGATAGATGAGGGAAAGAAAAGGTTTCATAAATGAGCTTTCCCTCCCCCACCAGTATGGGAATGGGAAAATGGAGCTATTGACTGGCCCATTTACAGTGTCAACTTTGATTTGGTGTGTGTCACCTGGGTGTCTAATTGTAGATGTGCAGCGTCTGATCGGGGGGCGGCCTGGGGTCTCCTGGCAGGTGACATGGAATCGGTGCCGCCATCATCCTGTCTGCCTTCCTGGCCACAGGGCACCACTCTAGGACAGGCTCGTGGTGGCACGATCACTGGCTGTGCTTATATTTAGGCTGTGCATCGCCTAACCTCTCCCCCGTACGCATCAAAAAGATGGGCACTGGAAGCAAACTACTGCACTGTTGCTGCTGGAGCCAGGAAAGGGGCACTTCCCCCCAGCCCTGTGGGGACCCTACACTGTCAGTGCCAGCCCCACACCCTGCCTCCACCCTGTCTGAGTGCTCCTGCGCCAGAGCAGCTGCGGTTCCTCGGGCACCCACTCTCCCCATTCTCCCATCTGGAAACAGCTCAGTGTCCTCCAGAGGAGGTACCCCGACCCCTCAGTCCAGTATCTCAAGTGGGCTGGACGCAGGTTCTGCGTTGATCAGATGACCTGGGCCTGGCCAATAAGAATGCTGCATTTCTCCAGCCACAGCCATTGGTTCAGAGAGGGGTTATGTAGCTCAGGTAGAGCCAATCAGAGGCAAGGAGTATCACGTTTTACATTGTGCAGCGCTTTTGAGAAAGAAGCAGCTCGTTTTTTTCACTAAGTGGGGTGTGTCACTGAGCTCGTAGGACGTTGACAAGGAATTCATTAGGGTTTGCAATAACAGGTGCCCTGGGAAGTAGATATTGAGACAGATTTTAGCAAGCAGAGCATTCAGTAAAGGAGGCCTGGGATAAGCCCTGTGGAAGGTGGAAGAAGGAAGTGGAGGGGGCAGAGGGAAAAGTGACAGCCTCAGCCACCCTGTAAGGACCTCTGGGGCTAGTCCCGAGGTGGGCTGAGATGGCCAAGGCTTTTTATCCCCACATCCATCAGTCACTGGGTTTGGACCACTAAGAGAAAGGATGTGGCCTTAGGCAAGGCAGTTCTCTCCAGCTGGAGCAATCCTTGGAGGATGGAGAACTGTCTGCTGACAGTCCTCCCAGCAGGAAGGCAGCAGTCCTCCATCGAAAGGGGATCTGTGCAGTGTGTCCCAGGCCCACCACAGCAGCCGTCTTTGTTACCACTAGGGGAGACAGGAATGAACGAATGAAGAATGAAAACTCTGAAGGAAACAGAGCTAAGAAATGAAGCCATATTGAGACTTGAAGACTTTGCAGTGCCTGACCCGTTTCCATAACTTATTGCTTCAAACAGTTTGAGTTGGGCCTCTGTCTCTTGTAACCAAGAGAGTTGGCTAACAGAGCCTTACCAAGGGTGGATTCAATCAGGATTGGCCAAATTAGTTGTTTCAGGGACTAACATAGGAAGGCCTCGTGGTGACAAGAGCTGGGGAAGAAAGGTCTAAGGGGTCAGAAGGGAGCCCTGGAGCTCACAACAGAGGCCAACACAGGACACAGCCAGAGCATTGGAAGTGAGCTGCCAGGGAGGCGTGGGGGAATGCAGACCAAGGACGAAGGATGGGGATGGAGGAAGGTCTGCAGGTGCCCACCATCCCCAGCCTCTCAATGCCCAGTGGAAAGCACTAGGTGACACTGATACTGATTAGCGAGAGTCCTGTGGCCACAGGGCTCAGTTCATGGGTGGGCATGTGACCCTGGCAGGACCAATTACAGTCAAAGGACATCAGGCCCAAGCATTCTGCCAGAGTTGATGTCTCCAGCCTGGTCCCTGTGTGCACCTTCCTCCCACACCCACCATGTGGTCATCACCACACCACCTCCCCTGTAGGGCCCCTCTTCAGCCAAACTGGAAGCAGGCCCCTGATGTTGAATCTCAAGCTTTGTGCCCTTTGAGCCAGACCTTCCTGGCTTGCTTCCTTGGGAGCAGGTCCAGGTCTCCAGCCACCTCTGATTACTCTGCCACCTGCCTCTTTCTACTGGGCTCAGCACATCTGATTCATACTGAACGCACATTTGTTTAGCAGAGACTGTCAGACAGAGGTGGGAACTGGGGGAGGCGGGGAGAGGAAAGGAAAATTCAATGACACAAACACACAAATGAAAACAAAGTCAGGCTGAAAATACCGAGTATGCCCTCGAGGCTCTCAGCAGAATTCCCAGCCATATGGCTCAAAATTGAGGGAGAGAGCAAAGAGACAGGCAGAGAGGGAAGGAAATGCCAGCTGCCCTTTACTCAATGCCTTTCTATGCCTCTGACCTCGTGACAGGGACTTGCCACTGCATTACCTCAAATGGCCACCCAGCAAACCCTCACCACAGGACAGATGAGGGACTGAGGCCCGGGCAGGCTGCACTGTGAGCCAGGGGCAGATCTGTCCAGGATTTAGGTCTAGGTGCTATTTCTACTCACACCCAGGAATGGTGAAAGTATACCAGGAGAGGAGAGCTATAAATCCACAAGAACAATTAAGGGATTCCCAAAAAGAATGTCCAAAAGTATGGACTGTCACAGTTGAAAAGACCCCAAAGCCATAGACTCTGGACCCTGCTTAGCAGATGGGGTAACTGAGCTCCCAAGCCAGCCTCATGTCCTCAAATAAGTGACAGGACCGGGAATAGGACTGGGGTCTCCCTGCTCGGTCTCCCACCCACCAGCCTGAGACTCTAGACAGGTCTGTGAGCTTATCCTCATTTCAGAGACCCCAGCACTGCTCCCCAGGTCAGCGAGGGAAGAGAAGAGTCCACAGAGGGCCCCTCTGTCTGAGTGCGGAGCTGCCTTCCCTTTGTTTAAGTCCATTGTCTTTTGTAATTAGAAAATAAATTACTTTTTCTCAAAGAAACATGCCTGGTTCTAGCTCCATGGATAAGAGGGATAACAGGCAGGGTGCATTCGTGGCCTGACAGGTGGAGAGCTGGCACCCTATCAGCCCGTCCAGGCACTGAGTCCTATGGAAAAAGGGGGGCAGGGGAGGGGGAAGCTGGTGGGGACGGGGTGGGAGCTTGACTAACGCAGACATTTTGTGTCTGCAGCACCAGTCCAACAGCCAAGAAAACAGAATCCAAATAGTTTTTGAAAGAGGGTCCCTCAGGTTCTTACTCCAGACGGGGAATGAATTTTAAGGGGCCTTCACTGCACCTCCCACCATGTGTGTGCGCTGACAGCACCCTATCCCGGTGTTGTCACCTGGTTGCAGCTTCCCGGGCAGCAGCCTCCACTGAGGAAGGGCTGGCCTCCAGCTCCTGCCCTGCCCTCTTTCTGTGCTCACTCTGCCTGGCCCCTTGGCCTCCATGCTCACCCTTAGCACCCCCACCCCAAGGCCTTCGTCTGCTGCCTGAAGGCATCCTCAGCCCACCTGGCCACCTTCCCAAAGGTCTCTGCCTACCTCGTCCTTCCATGACTTTCCACGCTGCCCTGCATCTCATTATACCTGCCTGCTTTTTTCCTCCAGAGTTCTATCCCCTTCTCCCACCCTATGAAACTTGTTCTTTTGTGTCTTAGCTACCTCCCCATAGATGGGGGTTCACAGTCCTGACAGGGAAACAGGGGTGGCCTCGGTGGAGCAGGTATAGAACGAAGGTGTCCAGGCCTGTGGGCGCCCTGTCCACAGAGGCCATGGCCTTGGAGAGGGGCTTGTCTCTCCAGCAGTCCACTTGGGTTTTGGGGGTTTATTTCCCTGTGTCATCCCTGTCTCCTTCACCGCTTGGTCCCAGAACTGCAGTTATGAAGTAGAGCAGAGCAGAGAGCAGGCCCCAGGGCTCCTTTGAGGCTGGTATGATGGAGATGGCTGGCACTGGGGAGAGACAGGATCCTACCCCATTCCTTCACGGAGATTCTCCTCTGCACCAGCTACATAGCTGAGTTGTGTCCGGTTTAAGAAAAGTGCCCTTAGGGACTGGTGCAGGGTCCCCAGTGCTCCCTGGCTTACACCTGTGACCTTATGCAGATAATTAAACTTGGCCAATGAGTGCCACCAGGTGGAGACACCTGGAAGGTTACACCCACCCACCCCCTAACCCCCCAGAATGGAGAGCAAAGCTGGCTGTTCTAACTGATGGGAGCACACAAACCCAGGCCCCGGCCCTCAGGCAGGACAGCGCCAGTAAGATTTGTTCTCCAGAAAGCTTCCCCACCCCAACCCCAGCAGGCCCCACTTGAGACCACATTCTTGCTTGGCACATTCCCTTCCCTTCCCTTACAGGGGTCCCATGAGAGCTCCCTCAATAAACCAGGTGCATCTGATGTGTGGCTCAGGTCCCACCTCTAAGGGACCAGCCTAAGGTGATGAGGGTGTGAACAGCACCTGGACCCTGTCCCTGCAAGAATGTCAGTTGGCAGAGCCTGAGCCAGGGAGGGCCAGGATGGGGAGGCAGGGCTGGAGGTCCCCACACAGGAGGGACCTGAGCCAGGACCAGGAGTTCAACTAGGGGCTCCAGCAATTTCTAGCCCAAACAGGGCTGTGTCAGAGTCCAAGGGTCAGATCCCAGGTCCTGGGCAGGATTTAGCTTCAGCACTTATCGCTGGTGGAAGCTTTGCTGCAAGCTAAGAATTCAAGCCACCAGTGAGATCTTCTGAGAGATAATTAGTGATTCAGACCCTAAGGTCTTGGCCGTGCTGGGACTCCTGAGTCCCCTGTATTAGAAAAGTCCCCAGGTGTCCCCAGCATCTGTTGTTGGAATCGTATGAAACTATAATTGCTATAAAAAGCTGCCAGGATTGCTGAATAATAAAGTGAGTTTGGAATTAGTCCAAGGATTAATTTCCTTAATATATAAAGAGTTTCTACAAATCACTAAGAAATACTATGGAAACTTCGATTAAAAAAGGAGACAAATGTTAGGAGTAGAAAAATACAAAGTTTTCAACAATATTAGATATTTATTATCACTTAAAACAACATATCACAAATGCAACAAGATGTCATCTTCACCTATTAGATTGATGAATACCAGAAAGTTGGGTAATACACTGTCCAGTGAGGATGCAAGTGAGCAGACTGTGCACCCTCCAGGTGGGTTGACATTTCTATCCACTTACAAACACACTTGGCCTTGACCCAGTATCACTTCTGAAAGCTCGCCAGCAGGTGTACCAGGACTTGAGGGTTGACGTATGTGTACAGCATGGTGGTGCAGCGGGACAGAGGGCAGAGAAATGATATCAGTGTCCTTCAACAGGGACTGCACAGACACAGCACATCCATATGGCAGGGTCCACTGCAGCCACTTTAAAAAGAAGGAAGCAGATCTGTACATGTCGATGTGGATAACCCGGCATGAATACCACGAGGATAAAAAGGCAAGTAGCAGCGCGTTCTGTATGACATGCTACTACTATTCATACGTGTGTGTGTGTGCACATGTGTAAAATATCTCTAGAGAGATGTTCATGAAACCAACAAGAGCTTTTGGTTCTGGGAAACGGCACTGGGCGTCAGGGTGGGAGAGACACTGATTCTCACTGTTTGCATTTTGATTCTTGTTTCTAAGATCTTTTCAAGAAAGGAAGTTTAAAGCTAAACTTTAAACAGATGCCTGTCGGAGACCCAAAGGAGAGGAAGAAAACAGGAGGAGCTGAACTAAAAGGGCCCTGGGCCTGACTCAGCAGGAGGAACCGGCAGGGAGCCCCAGGATATTCCTGGGGAGAGGATGGGGAAGCAAGGGCCTGGAGAAAGGAGCCCTAACCACGGGGGTAGAGTGAGTTAGGGGCAGCTGTGGGAGGCATAATGTGGGGGCACAGCCACTCAGGAGGTCCCTTCTGGATGGAACCAGATGCATTTGCCATGGGCCAGGTCCGCCAGGGTCAGGGTGGGTAGAGGTAGGCTGGCCAGTCTGCTAATTAGACTTCAAGAGCTGATTCCTTGTGGAGGGAGCTGAGGAGCAACTTGGAAGGATCCCCAGAGTGGGGCTGATAGAGAAACCAGGGCTTTGAAACCACCCAAAGGACCCCTGGACACACACACATACACACACACACACACACACACACCCATCCTCCTACTTAAAGCTCCTCAAGGCTTCCTATCACTCACAATCAATCAATCAATGAAAAACAAAATCGCTTCCCATCCTCCACAGGACCCCATGAGGCCCAGCTCCAACTGCAGCTGCACCCCACGCCCACCCAGTGGGCACACCTAGGAGCCCTAGGCTTGGACCCACCAAGCCCCACCCCCCACAGGCTTTGCTGCTGAGGATGCTCCTTTTTCCCCCACTCTCCCCTCCCACCACCACCTCGTGAAGTCCTCTCTGTCCTTCGAGGGAAGCTGGGCCACCACCTACTCCAGAAGCCATCCTGCTTCCACCAAGGCCCCGAACTCAGTGCCTCCAGCAGCTGTCTGTGCAGTTCTTTGATTGATACCTGTCTCCTCACACAACAGTACCGACTCCAGGAGCACAGGAAGCACCTCCTTTTATTTTATTTCATTTTATTTTACATTTTATTTTATTTCATTTTGTAAGTCTAACACGCTTAGAGACACATGCACAATTCCTCAGTGCACAGCTCACTGAATTCACACAGTGCACACAGCTGCGTAAGCGGTGCCGAGGTCAAAAACTCAGTCATTTCCCAGCAACTCCTCATGTCGCCCTCCCACTGAAGGGGGACCTCTACCCTGACTTCCAACAGTCTAGCTCTGTTTTGCTGGCTTTTGAGTTGTATGTGTTGTATTTGACCGAGCGCAGAAAGTTATCACCAAGACAAAAGTATGCCAGATTGCAGGGTCATTTATTATGCCAGCGACCACAGAGGACTCACGTCTCTCCAACCTGTGGTGTCAAAAGGAGGGTGCCACGACTTTTTATACCCAAAAAATCACCTTGG
>NW_016107691.1:101963-117691 GCF_001604975.1 Cebus imitator | reverse complement strand
AAAAAAAAAAAAAAAAAAACAGTTTTGCATTTTATAAAATAGTGTTGCTCAGGTTCTGGCTCTAGACCAGCACAATATCACATATGTACCTGGAATCATATCTATGTGCTCTTCTGTGGGGCGGATGCCTGCACCTCTGAGACCCAATGGAGTTGTTGCCTGTGGCCACCCCCATTCCTTTTCACACAGGGGATGATCATGTCCTGCTGGGGGGATTTCCCACATTTATTATATAGCCTATGTCAAGGAACATGGGAGTTGTTTCTGGCTGGGATTATTTGAATAATATTGCTATGTGCGTTCTTGTACATGTCTTTTGGGAAACGTGGACATTTCTGCTTCATGTAGACTCAAGTGTGGAATCACTGGGCCAGAGGATAAAAGTATGTTCACCCTTAAACAGTGGACTGCCAAGCAGTTTTCCAACGTGGCTGTGCCAGTTCTCTGCCTTGCTGCCCATACTGATGGGGCCTATCATTGTCACTGCAGCCGTTCCAATGCAGACCACATCTGATTTACTCATTCTTTATTTCCATACCTAGTGCAGTGCCTGATGCCACATAGTAGACACTTAATAAGAGTGGGAAAGAGGAATGGAGGGAGGGAAGGTGAAAAGAGGCAACTGAAGAAGGAAAGAAGGAAGGAAAAGAAGAGGAGGAAAGTGGGGGAGGGGAAGGAAGGAAGAGAAAGGGAAAGGAGGAAGGAGAGAAAGGAGAAGGAGGGAAGGGAGGGAAAGTAGAGGCTGTCTCCTACAACTAGCATGATTCTGGCTTTAAGTCCTGCAGCAGCTGAGGCAAACATGAAGCCAGAGGGCTCCTTGGATCCAGCAGGAATGCTGTCAGCCCTGGGGACAGCCCTCAAGCAGAGATCAGAAGTCTAGAACAACACAGGTGCTTTGATCTGCCTCTGCTAAGATGGAAACATTCCTGGAAGCTTGGCAGGAGGCAGACAGCTCCAGACCAGCACAGCTTCACTGGAAAGGAAAAACTTCATGAAGAGAAATAGCCTGAAACAGCATGTTTCAGCAAGGAAACAAAGGTAGAGAGAGCATGGAAAGTGACTGGTGACACCGCGCTGGTACAGGGTGAGATGAGGAGCTGGCAGGGGCAGCCAGTGGGCCCGAGGGAGCCTTCTCCTGAGTTTAGGAGGGTGCAGGATGACAGAGCCTGACAGGGAGTTTAGAACAGGAGGACGTGGCTCAGGCCTCCACGTGAAGTAGACAAAAAATGAGAATGGCAATGTGACGGTGGGAGGGATCTGTGTGTGCACACGTGCACATGTGCATGTGTGTGTGCTTAATTTAAACTTGAACAAGGAAAGCAGGAAGGGTAGCACTAATATCAGATGAGGCCAACACAGTAAGTGTTCTCTGAGGGCTCATTGTATTGAAAAAGGGAATTAAATCATAGTAATAATAGTAAAAACAAAACCTTATTATTTGTAGTTGCTGTATAATAAATTTTACTATGTTGTGTGCTGTTTAATATAATACCTAACCCCCAGCTCTGCTTAAAATTAACTAACTCCCTGTAAAACCTACCATATCTATTCTCCCCACATTCTCAGCAAAGTTCCCAGGCATCTCAAGACTCCTGTTTTTCTTGCTGACCAGCTGCAAGGCCACAGGGCAAGATAAAACCCAAAAAATGTACAATGCATTTCTCAAAATGCTATTTTTCGAATGCAACGTACATCACAAAACATGTTACAAATTAACTGTACTTTGTTCTAGCTTCTGTAAACCTATTAGCTGCTAAATCATCCTGGAGGTATAAAAAGTACCCCATCTTCTTTGTCCTTTGCTCAGCCTTGGGATGCTAATCTGCTGAGCCTGTGGCCACCTTAATAAAATCCTCCTGTTTCACCCATTGGTCTCTCTGGTCTCCTGAATATTCTGCAGCAGTATCATGACACCAACAAACACTAAAACAGCAGTACTGGTATTCAGCTCTCAAGCATTTTCTGCAAGCTGGGCACTATGCTTCCTGTGCCCACGTGTGAGCTCATCTCCTGACAACAGACTTCTCAGTGAACACAGATCCAAGCCCCATTGTAGAGATGAGGAAACTGAGGCAGGGTGGCTTCCACAGTAGCCCTGGGTGGGACAGGGGACCCCAGCAGCCCAGCTTCAGAGGCCACACTCAGGATATCACAGAAACATTCAGTGAATCCTGATGTCCCTTTTCATAGGCCAAACCACAAAACTCATTTGTAAAGGTTAGAGATAAAAGGAGAGAAGACATGAAGTTTTAATTCACTAATACTCATTTATGAAATATTAAGTAAGCAAACAATAAGCACAGAGGTTATGAGCTACATGACTGAGAAGACAGAATTAATACATAGTCATTTATCATTTTACCCAAGAAACAGAGAATGTGCCATTGGTGGGAAGGTTCAGGGAACATCTTTAAAAGCTAATCATATCATCAGTCATGGTGAAAATGTCAAAAAGAATTTTGAACAGATCTTTTAGAGACCACAGTCTTGACCACAATATAATAAAGCTAGAAATACTTTCTAAAAATAGAAAGAAAATTGGAGATTTTAAACTACTCTCCTAAATAACATCTAGGTCAAGAAGGAAATCAAGTGCACAGTAACAGATAACCCAGAAACAATGAAAATCAAACCCACATATCAAAACCCGCAGGACGGTCCTCGCCAGCCTCAGAGGCTTGCCCATAACTTGAAACGTGTTTATTGTCAAACCTGCTCACACACGCAAAGAGAACATGAACAGATGAGGCTTTCAACCTTGGATTTTTAAGAAAAGAACAAACCCAAAGGAAAATAGCAGAAAGGAAATCATAAAGATAAAAGCAAATAAATAAATTAAAGAACATGAAAGCAGTGAAAATAGCAAATAAATACCAGACCTGGGCCTTTGAAAAGAAACTAATAAAATAGAAAAACTTCCTGCAAATCTAATGAAGAACTGTAAATGTGAAGGTCTTTTCACTTCAAATTCAGGGTTCTTTAATTTTTTAAAGGCAGATAGATTATTATAATAAGAGAAAAAATCTCCACGTAAGCCTTGGGGAGCGGAAGAGGGGCTGACCCACAGGAGATGTCCCTCTCACAGTGGTGCCTGTGGAACTGGGGAAGGGAAGTTCTCAAGATCCTCCTCTGCGGGATGTCAGGAGTCTGCCACACGGAGGGGAGCACTCTTACTCTTAGAAGACATCTGGGACTGGACCGTCAATCAAGAGGTCCCGAGTACGTGGAATGGGCAGTCCTAGTGGCCTCCTGGGCCCATTTCACAGATGTGAATCTCAGGCTCAGCCAAGCTAAGAGCTGCAGAAAGGCTCCCTGTGTTGGCCACCTGGTGGCTGTGCTCACATGGTTCTCTCCCCCTGGAATGGCCTCCCACCCATCTTCCATGTCATCCCTTCTTAATTTTCTTTTCTGATGAATCTTTCTAAGCAAGGGCAGAGGTCTTAGTGGATCCAGATAGCCACCAGCAGCTTTTATCATTGACAAACCACTCCAAGCTTCCTGGTGGCAACTTCCTCGGCAGTCACTGAATGTGAGGAGCTCCACGTGGGCCCCCGCCCTGGCCAAAGCCTGCATCCTGCTGACCCCTCAGAACCCACTTCCCCCCACTTCATCACCAACACAGCCCTTCTCACAAAGTAAACGAGGACTGTATCATTCACCATCGGTGGCTCTAGACACCGTTACCACAATAACATGAAAAGTAACTAAGTGGAGAGCTTATTTTAATGGCCAAGTTTGTTTTAATGCTCTCACAAATTACTTTAGTCTTGAACTGATAGCCTCATTAATTTAACATTTTTACATAACTGAGGACAGTTTATGGGGGAATCAGTTGCTGAGATCATGTCATTTACAACTTGCAAGGGACAAGAACCCAACTCAAACTGGTTTAGCAAAACAAAGAGCAGTGAATCCCTTCCCGCAGGGCCTGGCTAGCCCTGGCCGCTTCTGCCTTCCTGAGTGTGGCCACAACCCCAGGCGGGGTGGGGGGGCTCACGCTTGCAAGACAGGCAGCTCTGACCCACATGCAGCCAGCCAGGAACCTCGCCACTTCCAGCAGCGTCCTGAGGTCAGCTGGCACTGGGCCACTAGGCCTGCCAGGCCTAGGGGACGCAGGTGTCATCCCCGACACGCCGCATGGACTGACTTTGTTCTCCAAAGGAAAGCTGAAGGGGATTGTGCTGCTGGCAAAACAACAGACGCCCAGGACAGCATGTTTGCAAATTTGGAGATTCATGAAGGTCTCTGGGTGATCAAAACCTGCCCTTCAAAGAAGCAGGCTGTAGGAGTTATGGTGTCCCCTTGTGATGTCTCTTACTTTCAAAGAGTTCCACAAAGTGAAAACGCATAAAGAGAGGAAGAGACATGAAGCAACTACGCAAAAGTTTTAAGTATTATTGAATCCAGGTGCAAGTCATTCTGATTTCTTCCAATTAGTCCTTCCATTTTTCTCTGTTTTAAATGTTTTTATAAGAAAAATGGCAGAATAGTTACGAGGTAAATTGTTTTCAAACAATAAGGGAATCATGCGCATTTTGCTGATAAATGTAAGATTAATTTGCGTCAACCCAAGTTCCCCTTCCCCTGGGTGGTGAGAAAGTGTTCTCTTGCTGGAGCTTACTACACTGAAGGTCCTGACAGATAGGCCCCTCGGAAGAGAGCTTGGCTAAGAAAGCCTCTGGGCTGGGCCCTGGGACTATCCCTGAGCTGGGAGCTCTTTGCATACCAGCCAATCTCTGAATGGCATAGACTCAGCTCAGAATAGACCCAGCCCAGTCTGAGGGCTTAAGGCAGCTCCACCTTCGGCCTGCAGCACCTGTCCCCCTGGAAGCCAGGCCTGCACAAGAAGCATCTCCAGGACAAGGACAAGGCCTCGCAGCTGCTGCACTCTACTTCCACTGTACCCACCAGGGTCCAGGCCCGACTCTCCCGCCCTCAGTGGCCTGCCAGACAAGGGAGGAGTTCTCTCCTGGGTATTTACATCAGCCCAGGAAGCCGGAAAGAAAGACCTCTTCTTGATGAGACTAGCCCCTTATAACAACAGAAAGTGGGTGTGGAGGGAACTTCTGCTGTCCAGGAAATGAAGAACAAAATGAATGACATCAAAAGTAATATATTTTGAGCTGACCCATAAAACCACTCAGATTCCGCCAATGCTTCTTTTGATAAAGAAGGGCCAGGCATCAAAAGGGAGCAGCATGCAGATGACACCGAGGGCAAGTCCCAGCCACACAGTCTTCGCTGGGTGACCTCGGACAATCGTATAATTTCCTTTTGCCTCCGTGGGCTCATCCATGTGATAGGAATGTTAGTACCTGCCAACAGGGTTGTTGTCATGATTCAACACTTCCTCAAGGGTCCCCAAGTTAGGGAATGGATTGTAGACCACAGTTCGATGAACTGCACCACTGTTGGAAACTACAGGCCAACGGCGTCCTATGCCAGTCCCAGCCCTTGTCCCCTGGAACGATTCTGCATCACCTCTGAGACTGAGGCTGCTCCCGGCAGCCTCACTCCTGAAATTCATGGGCGTGTTCGTTGAGCTCTTTGGGGTTCCTGGGAAGAGACACATCCAGGTGACCTAGAGAGAGCTTTGTGCAGTGTCACATGGAGCCCCTTGGAGCCCATGGAGCCCCTTGGAGCCCAAGCCATAATGACCCCAGGGTGCAAGTTACAGCCAACGTCACGCAAAACCAGGCCTGGACTAACATCATTGCAGAATCATCTGCTGCTCAGAAAGCCCTAGTTAGGGCAGGCAAGTTCAAGCTGAGATTTTCTGTGGTGGGAAAGGACACACACACACACACACACACACACACACACACACACACACAGAAACAAAAACCACAGTTAGTGAAACCTTAAGAAACACAATACCTGCTCATATCCATTAAGTATTTTACCATCTTTCAAGCTTCTGCATGGCCGTGGTCTTGTCTGAGTCTCACGCCAGTCCTGTGAGGCCTCCCTACTTTACGGCTGAGAAATGGGTCTAGCTCCAGCTCCCCACTGTCACTAGGGAGCACAGATGACTTTCGAATCTCTCCACACGTGCCGTCCATCAGGGGACTTTTAATCAGTTCAAAAATGCCCTCCCCCTGCCACCCACTGTGGCTGCTGCCATCTTAGACCCTGCGGAGGCTCTAGCTCTCTTCTGTGGGCATCTTGTGCCTCCTTCTGCAGCCTGGAGGTTCCAGGAAAGTGCAGGGTGGCCTGAGGGATGCTGGAGCCCTGAGGTCTATGTTGCAGGGGTTGGCAAACTACCACCCGCAGGCCAAATGCCCCACCACCAATTCCTTTACAGCATATAAGCTAAGAACGGGTTTTCCTTTTTTCTTTAAGTTGGAAAAAAATCAAAAGAAAGAATAATATTTTGTGGCCCAAGATAATTATATTGAATCCTAATTTCGGCATCCATAAATAAAATGTCCTTGGCACCCAGCCACACCTGTTTGCTCACGTGGTGTCTACAGTTGCTTCCACGCTACCACTACCACGGCGGGGCTGAATCGCCGAGACAGCAACCATATGGCCTGCACCGCCAAAATCACTACCTGTCCCTTTATGGAAAAGCTTGGCAGACCTCGGCTTCAGTGCCCCCATCCTTCACCCTTCTTTGTATCACCTGGAGGCAGAGCACATTTTCTACCCACTCAAGACTGGGTTTGCCTTGCTTTGGCCAATGGTGCGTCAGCAGACATGAATGTGAGCAGAAACCTTAAACATGCGTGTCTGGCTGGCTCTGCTCTTGAGCATGAGATGAACATGTCTCTGAAGCCATTGCTCTAAGGACGATCAAAGACAGAAAGCTGGGGGTGCGGCCGCAAGCTCCGGTGTTGGGATCCAGCCCCACTGAGCCCAGCCTCAGCCTGAACGTCTACTGACTGGGCAAACTTGAGAGAAGAATGAACTGTTGTCGCAGGCCACTGAGTTCTCGCGGTGGTTTGTTAAACAGCATTATTGTGGCAATAACTGGCTGAGGCCATGTCCAACAATGGTGACTCATAAACATCTGCAACATTTGTTAGTTTTTAAAACTTTTGCATCCATTTTTATCAAGAGATTCCTGCTTTATGGATAACGAGACCACAAGAGACAGCAGCAATAATGGCAAGCTCCCACCCCTGGCCCTGGCCCTGCTGCTCCCTCTGTCTGAAATGTTCTTCCCTAAGTACCCACAGAGCACTCCTCAGCTCTGGCGTCTCTGCTCAGCTCTTCCTGCTCAGTGAGGCCCTGCCCCACCACCTGCTTCCCAAGGAAGCCCCTCCTCCTGGGCACTCCCAATTCCCATTCCCTGCTTTATTGCCTTCTTCCATGCTGTGTCATTTTCTTTTTATTTCATTTCTTTTCTCCCTTCCCCTCTAGACTGTGAACTCCATGGCCCAGGCGTTCATGTGTTCCACTCACTGCTAAGCCATTTCCCATCCTGTGTCTCCTGTCCTTCCCAGCATGCTCAGGGGACTCGGCCCTGCCTGGCCTGTTCCGCCCCACCCCAGCCCTGCTCCCTCTGCTTCTGCTGCACTGGACTTCTCACTGTTCCTCAAACAACTGGCACAGCAGGCCCAGGCCTTTGCATCTGCTGTTGCCTCGGCCTGAAACAGCTTTTCCGTAGATTGCCCCAAGACTTACAGGTATTGATCGACTTACGACCTATGCAACTTAGGACCATTGGACTTTATGACCACAATCGCTAGCCACGACTGCTCCGCGTCTGGCAGCGCAAACGTTGCCCAGCTGGGCATACGACAGTGCAGACCAGCTTCTGGCAGCACTACCATCTCCGCTTGCATATAGCCTACTCAACTTACGACCAAATTGTGTTACGACCAGTCTGTCAGAACCAATCGTGGCCGTAAGTCGAGCACTAGCTGTAACTTCTCACCTTCCTGCCTTCCCCACCACCTTATGTTAGACTGCAGCTCTTCCTGCTCTACCCCACAGTCCCTGTCTCTCCCCGGCTCTGTTTTTCTCCTTAGCTCTTGGTGTGTTCTCGCACACCCTGCATCCACCTGCGTCTGCCTCAGCCCTGGCATGCCAGCTCCTGAGGTTCACTGCTGTGCCCCCAGACCTTGAACAGTGCCTGACACACAGTAGGCGCTCAGTAAAGACTCACTGAGTCAAGAGGAGGGAGGGAGGAAGAGGGGCCCAGGAGAAGCTGCCTGGAGAGCTGGGAGCCTGCCATGAAGAAGGTAAACACTCAGGAGCTGGGATTTCGGAAACCGCACCCCAGAGGCTCAGGCTCTTCTCAGGCCCTAACGGGCCTAACGCGTCAGGGCTCCGTTTAGCAATCCACTGGGCCTTATCTCTCCACACAGAAGCGTCCCGAGGCCTCCCCTGACTAAGCTCAGCTACAGGGGCTTTTGTTCCACCAGAGCAGAAACAAGAAGGCTCTGCGGGTTTTGCACGCCAGTGACAGACTCCAGCACCTCAGGCCTGCAGTGTGAGTGTGCTCAGGGAGGGAGAAGGCCAGGCCTTGTGGGAGAGACAGGAACGCAGGTTGCTGGGGGAGCCTTGCCACAGCCCGCAGCCCACAGCCCACAGCCCACAAGATGTGGTCCCTGCGACTCCCAAACTGCCCCCTACCAGAAACTCTCATGGAGACAAAAGGTGGAGTGGCGGGACGGGCAGACACCCGAATTTCCCTCTGAGTCTCCATTTCCTCATCTGTAACACAGGACAGTGAGGAGCCAGGAGGACTCCATGGAAGCAAAACCCAGCTAGCCCCCGGGGCTGATGCCCGGCATGGCTCTGAATGCTTTCTGTGCAGCCCTCATCCAGGGCCTAGCAACCCTGTGAGGGAAGTAGCGTTAGTGCCCTTCACAGATGGGGAAGCTGAGGGGGATCTAGTGACCTGCCCAAGGCCCCACAGTGCAGACGCAGAGCTGGCCCACGGTCCTATCTTCTCCAGTCTGCTGTGCACCGCCCCTGCTATCTAAGTTGAGCCCCTAGAACATAGGGATGAAAGCAAGAGAAGGTGTGTGGCCCAGTCACAGAGAGGATGCCAGGAGAGCTTCTGCCCCTGCCGAAGACAAGCTCTGGCTGATGCCTGGCTCAGCCAAGCTCCGACGCTATTCTCAACACAGTGCTGGACTTCCGGACACCTGAGGAAACAAAGCAGGTACAGAGTCCCACTTCACCCATCTGAGAGTCTTGTAAGTCAGTTCACTATCCCCTCAAGCCCTAGTGGCAGGGATTAGCTAATTGTTCAGCAACTCACTGCCCTTTCCTCTGGGGCCAGGAGGAATACCTGGGCATAGTTCTTAACCCTCTTTGCCCGGGGTGTGGCCATGTAACTGAGTTCTGTCCAGCCAGTGAATGTGGTGAAAGTGATGCTCACACACTTGGGTCTGGACCATGAAGCCTCCTGTGTGATCCTCCACACGTTTTCTTCCCATTTCTGCCACTCAGATGTTAACACCTAGAGTGACTTATAAGCCCCATGTTGATGGTGGCAAAGCCGCCATCATCCTGGGTCTCTGAATGACTGCATGGAGCCCCTATCTCAGCCACAATGAAACTTTACATGAGTGAAAAATAGCATCATCTATTGTGTGACGCCACTGAGGTTTGGGGTTGTCTTTCTTCTATTTTCTTAATTCTGTGATGTCCTGTGCTACCTCAGAACTCTGTAGAGTCCCCTCCATCAAGAAAACCCTCACCAAATGTGGCCCCTCAACCTTGGACTTCTCAGCTTCCATACTGTGAGAAATACTTTTCTACACTTTATAAATTACCCAGTTTCATGTGCTTTGTTATAAGCAAAAGAAAATGAAGTAATGTAATATGAGATAATATTGGGATTTAAAAGTAAATTACAATTAAGAAAAGTTAAAATTAAGAAAGTCTACATATCGAAACACCCCATTAAGAAAGTTAAGAAGTAAGCCACAGAATGGGAGAAAACTTTAGTATTGTGTATATACAGACTATTTTTAAAACTCCTACATATCAATTAGAAAAAGAAAACAGAAAAATAGGCAGGAGACTTTGACAGGCACTTTGCAAAACAGGATATACAAATGATCAATGAACACATGAAAAGGTGCTCAGTCGCATTAGTAATTATGGGAATACAAATTCAAGCCATAATGAGATAACTTTACACACCCATGAGAATCGACTAAAATTAAAATGTCTGACAATACAAGGTGTTGGTAACAATGTAGAGACAGGAGTTCTCACATACTACTGATAAACGTGCAAACTGGCACAACTATTTTGGAAATCAGTTTTGCATTACATTCTAAAGTTGAGGTAAGCATGCCTCGTAACTCAGCAGTTCCACGCCTAGATTTATTCCCAAGAGAAATATGTGCACAGGTACAAAATAGTCCCAGGCAGCGTGCACACCTCATTTAAGACAAGTGAAAAATGGTCATAGCCACATTGTTCATGATAGCCCCAAACTTGAAACAAACCACATATCCACAAGCAGAAAAATAGAAATTTAAATTGTGTTAGATTTACCCAGTGAAATACCAGATAGCAATGAAAACAAGCAAACTGCAACTACACACAACAGCATGGATGAATCTCACAAACAAAATGTTAAACAAAAGGTGCAAGCAAAAAAGAATGCAAACTATATAATTCTGTTATTTATTTTTTAAATAGGCAAATCTAAACAATTATGTTGTAGGAATGCATGCTTAGTATAGTGATAAAACAATAAAGAAGAGAGGAACCGAATTATCATACAAGTCAGGAGAGTGGTCATATTGGGGGAGGAGGGAGGTAGGAAGGATCAGGAGGAGCACAATAGGAACTTCCTGCAGTGTTCAATTTTATGACCTGGTTGGTGGCTTCATGGGAATTTGCCTGGCAGTAATTCACTAAGCTGTACATTTCTGTTTGGTGCAATTTGTGCACTCACAATTTACAAGGGAAAAATCATTTTAACCACCCCTGTTTCTTTGGCTTCAATATATTCATATTCACATAGATTCTAACCCTTACATTCTTACTTTTTGGCAGCCCAACCTGAGGTAGGAGGTGAGGCTCAACTCCAGAGGTGGGGTTCAGACTCCAGACCAGACTGGAGACTAGCTGAAACAGGAGAGAGGCAAAAGCACCTTTCCGTAAGACATGCCTACCAGTGCCTTGCCAGTTTACAATTGCCATGGCAGTACCCAGAAGTTGCCACCCCTTTCCATGGCAATGACTCAGAAGTTAACACCCTTTTTCTAGAAAACGTTGAATAGCCCTCCCCTTAATTTGCGTTTAATTAAACACGGGTATAAATATGACTGCAGAACTGCCCCTGAGCTGCTGCTCTCCACACACTGCCTAGGGACAGCCCTACTCTGCAGGAGCAGTCACAGAGCTCTAACACTGCCACCTCAATAAAGCTGTTTTCTTCTTCCACTGGCTCACTCTTGAGTTCTCTCCACACAAAGCCAGGAACCTTCGCAGGCTAAGCCCCAGTTCTAGGGCTTGCCTGTCTTACATCAAGCCTACACTTGCTAAAAGTTTTTCACAAACATTAAATTACCCTGAAAGCAAGTGGCTATTATTCCCCTTTTTAGCTAAGGAAACTGATCATGAGGGCCATGCACAGGAGAGAGGGCCAGGACTATAATCAGAGGCAGAACAGGAACCAGAACACTACTTCACATCTGATCTTCTCCTCTACGCAATGGATAGTGTTACAGGGAAACGTGCAAATCATGTTTTTGTAAATTGATTTTATCTGAAATACACCAGGGAACCTGCCACTTAAAGAAAACCCCAGAGCAAATTAATTTATTAATTGATTCAACAAATATTTATCAGGTTCCTATTTTATTCATAGAACTGTGAACGCCCTGAAATCTAAAATTCTCTCTCATAAAGTGAATAATTCCTTCCTTAATTTATTGGTGTACAGGTCTACATTTTCGGATATTGATAATTCCTAAATGGCTTTTTTTTTTAATTGCAAAAGCCGTACATGTTCAGTGTAAGCATTTAGAAAACAGGAGAGAAACAGAAAATAAGATCATGGATATTACACCTCTCAGAGATAACCATTGCTAATATTTTGATACATATCTTTCTAATAGATTTTTCTATGCATGTGTTCACTTTTTTAACCAAAATAAAATCATACTGTACATCTTGGGTGGGATTCTTTTACTATATACATATTTTTTGATATATAAAAAATAATATATATATATTTTATAAATAATTAATAAATATATAAAAAATAATATATATTGAGACAAAGCCTCACTCTGTCACCCAGGCTGGAGTGCAGTCGTGCCATAATAGCTCACTGAAGTTTCCGCCTCCCTGGGCTCAAGTGATCCTCCCACCTCAGCCTCCCAAGGAGCTGGGACCACACGTGTGTGCCACCACACCCTGCTAATTCTTTTATTTTTGTAAAAACAGGGTCTCACTATGTTGCCCAGGCTGGCGTTAAACTTCTGGGCTCAAGCAATACTACCACCTTGACCTCTCAAAGTGCTTGGATTACAGGTATGAGCCACCATGCCCAGCCCAAATTTTATATTTTAAAAATATAGTCAGATTCTATCCAGCAAAACAAAGAGAAGTATTCCAAATACAAGTCACCTCAGCTTCCCATCTGGATGGGAGAGCCACAGTAGATGTCAGATGCTGATGGAGAACACACTGCATGGGATGCTGCAGGGACTGAGCATCCCTTTTCTCAGGGACGTGTCCTGGAGGTGGCTGCATTGCTCTCAAGTCCAGATAAGCTCCACTGTCGCCATCACCTGAACACAGCCCCAGGTCTGCACAAGGAAATACACAAGGAGAAGACTTCTGTGTAAGAGAACACAGTAGCTTTCTCCAAATCACCTTTGAGAGTTGTCCAAAATTTTCCCCCAGCCTCTAGGTAAGCTTGGTTCCTTGTTGTTGATTCAAGTCTCACTACTAGAATTTCAGCACATCCCACTTACTGTCCTATAATATAACCCATATTATATTTTATGAAAGAGTACACTACCAACCCAGGTTGTTGACAAGACCTCAATATTTTCTCAGAGCAGTAGAGTCAATAAGTTACCCCTATCAAAAGTTGCATATACCCAGAAAATGACCGTCAGGAGTAGTGCCATCCTGGTCCTCTCAGAAGGAAAGGCACGAGGTGGGGGCGGGCAAGTGGGAGCAGCGCAAGCGCAGTGCCTGCGGGAGAGAGAAGAGGGCTGATGGTCAGATGCCAGCCAGCTCTACCATGGCCACTGGTGTCTCCAGCCACTTGGCCTCCCAGATACCAACAAACCAGAACTAAGTCAACATCGTCAGAGAGTGAACTTATACCACCTGGGAAAAGAAGGAGAACCCAAGGAAATGGTCAAGTTTCAAGAGCTTGACCTAACATCCAGGTCTAGGAATTATCAGTGGGAGAGGGAGGCAGCCATCACAGAGAACTTCATGCCTTAAAGTGTATATTCAGGAGAACAAAGCACATGCTAAGATAAAAGAACAGGTGACTCTGCTACCTTAAACGCCATCATGGCTATAGTCGCACACCCAGTGGGTTACAGGTTCGTCTGTCTTTTTGCATAACATGAGCTATTTTATCTTATTCTTACAGCACCAAGAACTTCCTAAGAAAAGTCAAATGATCATTTTTATGGAACAAAATAATTCTTATATTAAAGACAAAGTTGCCGATTTTGTCAGATGCAGAAAGATCTGCAAGCAAGGATGAAAATCATCTTAGCCAGTGAACAACTTATTCCTTCACGAACTTGTTTGCAGTGTATAAAATCTCTTTTAAAGAAAGTCTCCTCAAAAACTGTACTAGAAAAACCCATCCAAAGCCTTGCCTTCAGGCTGGGAATAAGATGTAGTTTTAAGAGTCTTCTATTCTTTTCGGATACTCAGCATCTGAACCTTTTTTGTGTGTTTAAAGAAATTTCATCATAGAAGGAATGGGTATGTTCCTGAGATGCTGACCTTGGACATAGACTCTTACCTGTTGAAACTTTGGGAGACCTTCTTTTTAAAGGGAGAGTTCAGTAATAAGGAAGTTGTACAGCACATCCACATGTATATTTAAATGTGTGAAAGTTTGGGAAGAAAATGCATGCTATTTATTTGTTTGCTTTGCTGCTTAGCAAATAAATCACCCTCTTACGAGTGGCAAGTCACCAGCCCATGGGTTTTGATTGGGAGGCAGAGCCTGCTCACTCCTTTGGAAGCAGCTGAGAACCCTGGGATCTCCCTTGGTGACCTGCCTCCAGCAAGGGCACATGATCCAGGCTCTGCCAGACCCACATGCACAGATACAGGGCCAAGGCACAGTCCCAGTTTCCACAGCAGAATTCTGGCAGTGATGTCCAAAGACTTGACCCTGAAAAGGAAAATGATTATGCAGATTTTTTTGTAAATCTCTGAGGTACCCAGTATCCTTTTAACAAGCTCTATTTCTGAGTATATCTGCGGAAGTTGGTTCCTGAGCTTTCGAACTAAGAAGACAGATTGCTAGATTATGAAAATAGTAACATGCTATGCAGTGATGAAATCACCCAGTCTTCTAAGGTGAAATAGTACCATTTACATTTAACCTCAATGAACAACCTGGAATTTTTTTCTTGGAACTTATATTTTCTTTTTTTTGAGATGGAGTTTTGCTCTTGTTGCCCAGGCTAAAGTGCAATCTCAGCTCACTGCAACCTCCACCTCCTGGGTTCAAGTGATTCTCCTGCCTCAGCCACCTGAGTAGCTGGGATTACAAGCCCCCGCCACCACGCCCTGCTAATTTTTTGTATTTTTAGTAGAGACACAGTTTCATCATGTTGGCCAGGCTGGTCTTGACCTTCTGACCTAAGATGATCCACCTGCCTCAGCCTCCCAAAGTGCTGGGATTACAGGCATGAGCCACCGAGCCCAGCCCTTTTTTGTTTTGGTTTGGTTTTTTGTTTTGTTTTGTTTTGAGACGAAGTCTCACTCTGTTGTCCAGGCTGGAATGCAATGGCGTGATCTTGGCTCACTGCAACCTCTGCCTCCTGGGTTCAAGTGACTCTCCTACTTCAGCTTCCTGAGTAGCTGGGATTACAGAGGTGCACCACCACACCCAGCTAATTGTTTTGTATTTTAAGTAGAGACAGGGTTTCACCATGTTGGCCAGTCTGGTCTCAAACTCCTGACCTCAGGTGATCTGCCCACCTCAGCCACCCAAAGTGCTGGGATTACAGGCGTGAGCCACTGTGCCAGGCTGAAATTTATACTTTCTAAAGATGTAGGTATTAATTTATCACCTATACCAAATAAGATATGCAAATTGGATGACAATGATTGGAAGCAAAATTGTTATAAAATTTTAAAATGCTAACAAGACTTTTGAAAACAGTCCCATTAAGCTAATGTTCTTCCCTTCTCACTGAAATCTCTTAGAAATAGCAAGAAAATCAAACTTCACCTTGATCAGAGCTAGGATTCAGCTGAAACACCAAACCAAATGTGTTTTTTAAGCTCTTTTATCACCAAAAAAAAGTCAAAAAGTTAAATTTAAAAGTTTGTAAAGTAAAAGGGCTATATAGTAAGCTAAAGTTAATTTATTATTGAAGAAAGAAAATGTTTGTTATAAATTTAGTGTAGCCTAAGTGTCCAGTGTTTACAAAGTCTACAGTAGTGCGTAGTCATTCCCCAAGCCTTGACGTTCACTCACCACTCACTCACTGACACACCCAGAGCAACTTCCAGTCCTACAAAATCAATTCATGGTAATTGCCCTATATAGGTACTCACATTTTTATCTTTTATACCATATTTTT
>NW_016107691.1:95782-101941 GCF_001604975.1 Cebus imitator | reverse complement strand
AGACAGAGTCTCGCTCTGTCACCGAGGCTAGAGTGCAGTGGTGCCATCTCAGCTCATTGCAACCCCTCCTGGGTTCAAGCAATTCTCCTGCCTCAGCCTCCTAAGTAGCTGGGACTACTGGCACATGCCACCACGCCTGGCTAATTTTTGTAGTTTTAGTAGAAGCAAAGTTTCACCATATTGGTCAGGCTGGTATCAAACTCCTGACCTCAGGTGAGCCACCACCTCAGCCTCCCAAAGTGCTGGGATTACAGGCATGAGCCACTGGCCCTGGCCTACTGTCTGTTTTCTATTTTTAGCCATGTTTAGATAAACAAACTCTGCTATGTTACAACTGTCCACAGTATTCAGTATAGTTGCACACTGTACAGGTTTGTAGCCTAGGAACAACAGGCTATCCCATATAGCCTAGGTGTGTAAGTTAGGCCATCTAGGTTGTATAAGGACACTCTTTGCACAATGATGAAATTGCCTAAGGATGCATTTCTCAGAACATATCCCCACTGTTAAGTGACACATGACTGTAGTTGGGTACTAGATAATTATTAAAGTTATCTCATATTTTAGCTATTTTAATAAAGCTATTAAGATAACTAAAAAATGAGAAATATCACAGAAAACCAAATGGCAGATACATATCATTCATTAGAAAACATATCACTCCTGAGCAGCAGAATACAGATTCCAATTTACTTTATAAATTACCAAAGCAGAATGAAGTCACTGCCAGTATAAAACAAGAGTACAAAGTAGATACAAAAGCTCAACACAAATAGAGATAGAGGAAACAAACCATGAGCTAGCAGGATCCAGAAAAGGGGGTGACCATGTGAATAACATAAAGATCAGGTCACAAAAAGCACAAAAGACTTCAGATGGAGTTCACATGTCATGCATATAGACTTTCTTCCACAAAAAATCTCTGGCATCCACTGAGGGATACACTGCAGCTCCACACTTGCCCATAGACCCTGTATACAATATTTTCTTCCCTAAGAACTGTCTCATGCATACGTGTACTGTGGCTGCCAAACTGAACACTGTCTGTAAATTCCACAGGGTTTGTCTTCTATTTCAGTTCTTTTATGCCAAATTAAGTGAATGCTCTGAGAGGTTTCTCACTCTCATTATTTCTACATGGCTTCTCACTCTTTACTTTTCTCATAACTGTTTAAGTTATGCGACAATCTGTGAACACACTGAGTGTGTTCACACACTAAGTAGGAAGACAAGATGCACAAAACTCTCTTCCTTCACCTCACTGTCTTCCCAGCTCTCTGGTGAGTTGGCGCTTCCGTCTGGATGAATGCCACTTCCTTCACGTATGTCTTCTGGCTTGCCTGGTTCTTCTCCAACGGATCCTTACAGAGACAACTTCTCTACATGGAGATAGCAAAGCCCATCCCTGACAGCCTCTCTAGCTTCACTCCACAGGATGGATCTTCATCAGAAATGTCCTACATTGAGTCTCAAAGAGATAATTGCACACTCATGTTCACAGCAGCAAATACAACAGCCAAAAGGTGGAAGCAATCCAAGTATCTATTGTCAGAGGAATGGATTAACAAAATGTAGTATATGCTCACAACAGAGTGTTAAGTATTTGGCCTTAAAAGGGAGGGAATCTCTAACACATGCTACAACATGGATGAACCCTGAAAACTGTACTAAGTGAATAAACCAGTCACCGAATGACAAATACTTAATGATCCCACTTATATGAGGTTCTTACAGTGATCAGAATCAGAAAGTAAAATAGTGGTTGCTAGGGGGACTGGTGGGAGGAGAAATGGGAGTTAGTGTTTAACGGGTACAGAGTTTCCGTTTGGGAAGAGAAAGTTCTGGAGACAGATGGTGATGATGGTTGCACATTGAGCTGTACACTTAACAATGGTTAAAACGGACAATTTTCTTATGTGTATTTTACTACAACAGAAAAGTTTTTGAATTTTTTTTAAATGCCTTATGTTAAAGTTGATTTTCTTCATGCAGGCAAGGCTTCAAATTTAGATGGTTGCCTTGAAAAAATTATTTGACTCTTCATGGTTCATCCCCTTGACCCAACGGAGAGATGATGTCTGGCTTGGGAACAGACAGCTTGGGATGGGGCGGCCAGGACAGCAGCAACTTCCTCAACCTGACAAGCTCTCCAGAAAGGGCTGTCCACAAGTCACACAATTACGTGGTGTCAGGAGACAACCTGGGCTTCCCAGGCCTGCAACCCCGGACTGTGCTTCTCCCCAAGATGCACACTCAGACATGCGATCATGTGCACAGAAACTTCCGGTCGCTCTCTCTAGGAACCTTCGGCAGTATTCTGCTGAGCCTTGACACTCTCCCCTGGGTGCAGAGGATGCTGACTACTGGAGATGTTGGGAGGAGGACCCTGAGCAGCACTATACATCTGTTTTATAATCTGTTTTACAACATGCTATTGTTAACTGTCGTTCTGCACGTCTAAGTAGTCTTCCATAACATTTCTTAATGTTTGCATAGCATTCCCTTGTATGTATGCAAAATAGATGATTTAATCAATTCTCTTTTTTTTTCAGATTGTGGTTGTTTCAAAGTTTTTGCTATTATAATTGCCCCTACAGGGAACACACTTGGATCTGAATCTTTACTCATTTAATTATTACCTTGGAATAAATTACTACTACTAGAATTGTTGGTTCAAAAGGTATGTGTGTTTTAAAGGCTTTTGATACAGATTGCAAATTGCCTTCTCAGAAATGTTCCACGAATGTGCACTCAGAGCAGCAGGATGTTTGAGTCCCCATTCGCTACACACCCCCAACTCTGGGTCCTATCTCTTTGGTGCCTCATCTCTTGCCAATTGCACTAGTTGTTGTTTTTCTTTAAGTATCTATTGTTGTTTGCATTTGCATTTGCATTTCTATGATCGCTGGTAATGTTGAGCACTTGTCATAGATTTATTAGCCACTTGCGGTTCCAAGTCTTTTGTCTGCGTCCTTTGTCCTTTTTCCATAGAGGCACCCGGCTTCTCCTTAATGATTGATAAAAGCTCTGAGTGTACCTACTTTCCTGAGCGGGGCCCAGCTGCGCTCCGCGCCCTCTCTGGTTGCTATGCAGATGTGCCAGTGGCAGACCCAGTCACCATGGTCACAGATGCCCGGGTCTCAGTGAGAAGCGGTGTGGGGAGAGGTTGCCATGGCAATGCTACCCAAGCGGGTCCTTGCTCCCCGCCCACCCCGCAGAGGCTGAACTGTGGGACTGTGCGCCCAGGCAGAGGCTTTGCAGGCTGCAGAAAAGGAGGTGAGGGAGGTTGCACCCACTATGCGCCTGGCTGTGCCCTGACTCAAGGAGTCAGAAGTTGGAATATTTTGTCCCTGAATGTGGAGATGCATAAAAGACAAAGCCGCTCATCGCAAAACTGAAAAGTTATGTCCCACGACCAGACCAGATAATGCGCTAAATGAACATTTTGGTTAATAATATTGCAATTATCTTGTGATTTGTACAATTGTGGTGCATTATCTGTTTAAAGTACTAACTTGTTAAAGTGACCACTTAAAATACAGACCCATTTATTTAGGCCATTGAGACATGCCTTCAATTTTTAGTATGCCAAGATCCTCCAATAAATAAATACATGGAAATGCCAGGGTCTCCTGCTTCTCCCAGTCTTGGGGATGGCCTAGCATCCTATCTCATAGGCTGCATGGTGGCCCCCAAATTCCCACTGACCTCTATGCCAAGTACCCCAGAATGAGACTGTACTTGTAGATGCAGTAGTCCCTACTTCTCTGCTGTTTTGCTTTCTGAAATTTTAGTTACCTACAGTCAATCACATCTGAACATATTAAATGGAAAATACCACAGCCTGGGCAACATAGCAAGATCCCGTCTCTAGAAAAAGTTTAAAATCTAAAAACTAGCCCAGCATGGTGGCATGCGCCTGTGGTCCCAGCTACTCAGAAGACAGAGGTGGAAGGATCGTTTGAGCCTGGAAGGATCACTTAATCCTGGGCGACAAAGCAAGACCCTGTCTAAAAAAAAAAAAAAAAAAAAAGGAAGAAGAAAGAAAATTCCAGAAACAAACTATTCATAAGTTTTAAATTGCACACCATTCTGCGGAGTAAACTTAAAAACCCCTCTGAGTGCAGCCTCATTCAGCTTGGGTATGAATCATTCCGCTGTCCAGTGTCTGTGCTGTACCTGCAACCCCCCCACCTGTGAGTCATCAACATCGTCTGTTCCTGACATCCAGCCTGCAGTGTCATCATGGTTCAATGGCCCAGGGTCCCCACAGCAGGTGACCCTCCCTCTGACGTACATGTCATCAGAAGGTCTGCAGCAGCCTGACACTGTCACAGTCCCACGTCACTCACTCACAAAGGCATTGTGTCATCTCACAGCCTCACAGAAAGGGTGAGTACGGCACAATAGGGCATTTAGAGTGAGAGAGACCACACTCCTGTAACCCGTATTACTGCTCTATTGTATTAGTGGTTGCTATTGTTAATCTCTCAGTGTGCCTAATTCATAAATTACACTTTATCATAGGTTGGCATGTGTAGCAAAAGTTCAGCACTATCCAAGGTCTCCAACATCCACCCTCGCAGATCCGGAGGACTCCTGCGCAGTCAATAAAGAGGTACTTAGGTTAGAACGAGCAGCTCATAACCCAATATAACTGGTACTCTTGTAAGATGAGACCTAGACACAGACACATGAAGGGAAATGGCCAGGTGAAGGCCCGGCAAGAGGAGAAAGCCGCCTGCAAGCCAAGGAGAGAGGGCCCTCAGAAGGAACTGCACTGACACAATGCCTTGCCACCCACGCCATCCAGAAAGAACCCCAGGTGCTTCCTAGAGGGTAGGAAGCCAACCCCATTCCCTTGCTTACAGCTGGGGAAACTGAGGCTGACTCTGTTCTATCTCCTTTGGGCAGCTGGAAGGAAGGAATTTCTCCCTTCAAACACCCCCCAGATCTAGGCAGTCCCTTGAAGGCCCAAGTTCTTTCTACACTGGATTAGGGTGATTTATATCTTTTTCATGCATTTATTTATTCATTTCATTATTTATAGAATACCTACTACATGCCAGACCCTGAGCTATGTGCTAGGGAGACAGCGGTAAGCAGGACAGACAAGATCTCTGCCCTCACTGAGCTTACGTGCTTGTGGGGATGGAGTGTACACATGAAACCTAATGAAAGATCATTCTGGAGAGGGGCTCCGAAATGCTGGGGACTAGCATGACAGTTAATAGGGACCAGAGGGACTGGGGCAGGGAGACAATGTCAAAAGGTGGTCAGGGAAGGTGGCATTTCAGTGGGACTCAAGTCACAGGTAGCAGCCCATGTGTGAGGCTGGAGGAGGTGTGTTCCTAGGGAAAGGAGCTATGCGTGGACATCCCTGCGTCTGGAGATAGTGTGGACTGTCAGAGGAGCGGTGAAGAGGGCAGTGTGGCTGGAGCACACTGAGCAGGATGAAGAGGAAGGGGTGAAATGGAGCCCCAGAGCTGTGAAGGAGGGCCTTGTCTTGCGTCCTCAGGGGCAATGTGCCAGGGGAGGGTCCAGCCTCCAGGCTAACTCCCCTGCCAGCCCTGTCCACCCCTGGGCAGTCCCCTGGGCAGCAGCAAGGAACATGAGGAGCCTCATGGATTCTGGAGACAGAACTAAACTGGAATCGCAGCTCTGAACCCCAAGCTATGTGACCTTGCTTGTGTCATTTTGTAGAAGACACTGTCCTGTGCAGCCCAGATCCCTCCTTCTGGACCAAGGCGTCTGGGAATGTTGAAGGCTGAAGGTTGACAGCTGCATCCCTGGGTACTGCCCCTCCTGGGGGGAAGGGAGCTTTAGGGTTAGGCATCCCATATCCAGTGCCTGGCTGGTACAGAGTCCTGGCCCCTTAATTAGAAATTTAGAACCACAGCTGGGTGTGGTGGCTCCTGCCTGTAATCCCAGCACTTTGGGAGGGCGAGGCAGGTGGATCACAAGGTCAGTAGTTCGAGACCAGCCTGGCCAAGATGATGAAACCCCATCTCTACTAAAAATACAAAAATTAGCTGGGCGTGGTAGCGTACACCTGTAATCCCAGCTACTCAGGAGGCTGAGGCAGAAGAATCGCTTGAACCCGGGAAGCGGAGGTAGCAGTGAGCTGAGATCATGCCACTGCCTCCAGCCTGGGTGACA
>NW_016107691.1:70609-95725 GCF_001604975.1 Cebus imitator | reverse complement strand
AACCACTCCGAAGGGCCGTTCAGGTGGGAATGGCTGAGGCTTCTGTTTCGTCTTCACTGCTGCTCAACTTCTTCTTCTGCCCAGGCCCCCTTCCCTCACTCCCTCACCAGTGTCAAGCCTGAGTCTACTCCCTAATAAACTTCCTGCATGCAAATCTTCATCTCACAGTTTGTTTCCCTGGGAACCAGACCTAAGACACACTTTATCTCTCTGAAACTCAGTTTCTGCTATGTACAACTCAGTTTCTGCAGATTTACTGAGTTGTAAAGATGAAAAGCAACTGATGTATGCAAAGCTCCTGGCCCAGGACATGATAAGTCTTCAATAAATGTCACTTGTTCTCTTTTCTGGCCTCTCTGTGCCATTTAGTCTCACACATATGTGCATTTCCCATTGAGCTCATGCCAAGGCCTCATACAGGAGAGATGCCCAGTGTGTTCTGGATTGAGTCAATACACAACTTATAAAAAGCATCGCACTTGTCACATTTATTAGAAGACAAAGTGGAAATGGTTCATTGTCCCCCAGTATCCATGCTCAACTTCTGTCATAAAAATAAAACTAGGTTTTTAGCTGAGTATACAGCCTTCCAGAATGAAGACTACTACAGCCTTCCCTGCAGCTAGGTATGCCCATCCATGTAAATGCCAGCCAGTGAAACATGAGCAGAAATGATGTGTGCAATTTCAAATGTGTTCTTAAAAAGGTCATGCTTTGCCCTTCCCACTGGTAAGAATGCAGACATGATGACTGGAGCTAGAGCAGCCACACTGGACCACAGAATAGCAGGACAACTGTGAAGTCAGCAGACGTACCCTGGGCTGATGCTCATTGCTTGTGCCTGTCAGGGCCTGGTGTAGCAAATCTCTCATCCCAAAGAGCCTTGGTGTTTGCATTTGTGAAATGGGACACAAATTCTCAGTGAGACCATATACAATGGAATTTCATTTTGCCCAGCAGTTCTATTTTACAGGGGAGAAAAATTTCCTTAAAACTGAAGGACCTGGACTCTTGGGAATATTTAATTTCAAATTAACTCCTTCTTAATTAACTCATTTTGTTTTTATTTATCTTTGTGGTGTGACCTTCCTTTCCCGGGGATGGTCCAGATCTAGCATGGCCAGGGGAAAGGCTAACAAATAAAGAAGCAGGTCTCTCCCTGTCAAAGAGGGCATCGAGTTCATGTAAATTAAAATGTGGGCCTGGCAGGTCTCCAGCAAAGCACGACAGAGGTCCAGAGGCACTCATCATGCTTGTACGCTTGTTATTCTGTGATGACTTAAAATGCCCTCAGAGCTGCAGGCGTCTTGTGGTCGTGTAGGTCTGGAGAGATGCAGGTAAACCAGGAGCTGTGCAGCCTCTGCATATAGAAGAAGAGGAGGGTTTTCCTATAGATCCTAGTCAACAATGGAGAAGTTTCCATGAGGTCACTTGTCTTGGAAGTTAAGAAAACAAAAAAGAAGTTTCCATAAGCACAGCAGAGGGGCAGAGGGTGGACCCTGGCTTAGATGAAGTGAAGGGTTTGGGGGGAAATTGGGAAGAAGAGTTTTAGAGAACAACTCATGAATGCGTAGAAGTAGTGGGATTGGCTGTGGGTGTTGGTGGATCCAAGGACTGGCTTTCCTCTGGCCCGGACCCAGGCCTCTCCAGACCTCAGCCCAGCCCCATCCCAGCTTCCCTGCCTCCAGCCCCTGCCCACTCTCTGGGATCCAAGGGACCTCTCTTGAGAGCTTGGCTTTCTGCTCTATGCACCCCAGGGTATCACCCAAGATCATGTTTAGACCTTTCACAAGAGTTGGACAATTAGAGCTGACAAGTAGTATGAATAGCAGCAACGCACAGCTTGGAATCTTGAAGGAGGCTGGGGTAGAGGACGGTGCAAGAGTACAATTTCAAAGGGCTTTACTCATTGGAACTTCTTCAACCAGAAATATGGAAGAAGTCAAGGTACTTTTTCTTAGTCCCCTCCACCAAATACAGCTAAAAGTCATGGATATTCTGTGTAGAATGAATACAAGAAGGCCCGGAGAGGTGGAGAGAACGAGCAGCCAGGAGTCTCGGGACCCGGCAACAGCACGCTGGTGAATTCCATGGGCTTTCTTTTTGCTTCGTGTATGCCAAAGAGTCAGCAACCCAGAAAAACCAACGGGTTCGGAAAACAATCCCCAAGAAAAACCTGCTCCCTCTAGCCAGGCAAGGGGCATTCCAGAAAACTTTAGATGATAACTGACCTATGCCATCAGACCACACAGGAAAAGACCAGGCCCCCCTCCGACGCTGGCCAGCAGAGACTGAGGAGGGAGCCTAGGCCTCCACCTTCATCCAGATGTATGGACTGAGGTGCCACCCCCTCTTTGGGAAGGTATCAGAGCTGCCCAGCTGGGGGCAGGGACTTTCACCAGAGCCCGGCCTCTGGGCTGAGACAGAGGTTTAAATAAGGACCAAAGCCCATCATATAATCCCTCATATCCAGGCTTCAATTGCAAATCACTCCACACCAGGATCCAGGAAAACACCAACCCAGATGAGAAGAGACACAGAGACTAACCCAGGATGACACCAACAGCAGCATCATCTGTACACAATTTGAAGCCACCATCACAAAAATGCTTAACAGCAAACACAACAGAATCAAGTGAGAAAACAGAAAATCTCTGCAGAGGAACAAGCCATAAAGAAGAACCAAATGGGAACTCAGGGCTGAAAACACAATAACCAAATTAACTCAGGGGATGGCTCAATGCCAGAACAGAGAGGATAGAGGAAAGAGTCAGTGAATCTAAAGATAAAATAATAGAAATTACTCATTTGGACAACAAAGCAAAAAATAGATTGAGGTAAAAATGAACAGAATCTCAGGTATATATATTTTGCTCTATATACATTTTGGTCTATCCATAACAAAAGATCTAACATTCGAGTTATGAGAGACCAAGAAAGAAAGAAAAATGAGGGTGGAGCTGAAAAGATTTTTCAAGGAATTAATGGTTAGAAATCTCCTAAATTTGGCAAAAGACAGACTTATAGATTCAAGAAACTGGGCAAACCCCAAATGGCATCAATCAAAGCAAACCTCTTCCAAGACACCTCCTATTGAGACTTCTGAAAACTAAAGACAAAGATAAAGTCTTGAAAGTGGCAAGAAAGGAACAACATCTTGGCTGGGCCGGTGGCTCATGCCTGCAATTCCAGCACTTTGGGAGGCCTAGACGGGCAGATCACTTGAGGTCAGGAGTTCAAGACCATCCTGGCCAACAAGGTAAAATCCCATCTCTACTAAAAATACAAAAATTAGCTGGGCGTGGTGGCACACACCTGTAGTCCCAGCTACTCAGGAGGCTGAGGCAGGAGAATCTCTTGAACCCGGGAGGTGGAAGGTTGCAGTGAGCTGAGATCGCACCACTGTACTCCAGCCTGGTGACAGAGTGAGACTCCATCTCAAGAAAAAAAAAATACAAAAATTAGCCAGGCATGGTGGTACACACGTGTAACCCCAGCTACTCAGGAGGCTGAGGCAAGAGAATCACTTGAATCTGGGAGGCAGAGGTTGCAGTGAGCTGAGATCACACCACTGCACTCCAGCCTAGGCGACAGAGCAAGGCTCTATCAAAAAAAAAAAAAAAGAAACAACATCTTACCTTTAAGGGAAAACCATTTTAATGACGGCAGATTTCTCATGGAAACCATGGAGACCGAAAGGAAGTGGCACAGCACTTTTCAAGAGCTGAAAGAAAAGACCTCTCAGCCCAGAATCTTACATCTAGTGAAAATATCCTTCAGAAATCAAGAGGAAATCAAGACATCTTCAGAAGAAAAAAAGAACAGAGACTTGGTCCCCAGCAGACCTACCAAAAAGGAGTGATTAAAGGAAGTTTGGCAAACAGAAAGAAAATGACAAAAGAAGGAATCTCAAAGTGTAAGGAAGGAAGAAAACAGTGAACAAAATATAGACTCATCTCGAGTTTTCTAAATTATGCTTGACAATTGGAGGAAAACTTATAACACTGAATGATGTGATTGTCAATGTATGCAGAGGAAATGTTAAAGAGAATTATATTATAAAGGAGGAGAGAACAGGGAACATGAAGGACTTAGGTTTCTTCACTTCATCCCGACTGATAAAATGTCAACATCAGTTAACCGTGATAAGTTATATATGTATAATCTAACACGTGGAATGACCATTCAAAAATCTGCACAAGGAGATGCTCTCAAAAGCACTATATACAAACCAAAATAGAATTTGGCAGGCCTGGGTTCAAGGCTGAGACAGAGCCCAGTTGAAGTGTCAGAGTGGGGCATAAGCCTAGGGCTGGCCTGGCCACCAATTTCCAGCCAAGGGTGGCATGAGGGTGGGGAGATGGAGGGCGCTGTGCAGACTGGGAGGAGGGGGAGACAAAAGAGGCATCCTCCATAAAAAATGCAGGGAGACACTTGCTGCTAGGTCTGTGGGTGGCTTCCTAGAGGCTAAGCCTCATGGAGGAGAGCTAGCCAGTTCCAGGCAGTGTGGCAGGTGAGAGGCACACTGGAACTGGAACTTGGGGAACTGATTCCAAGGTCACCCTCTCAGGGGTAGGAGTTTGCATGTCCCTAGTTGAATTCAGAGACCCAACCAGGGGCAGGGTCTGGCCTGCAGGCCACTGTGGGGAATGGAATGCCAAATGGGGAAACTGAGGCTGAAGCATAAAGTGATGGATTGGACAAGCACTGCACAATGGTGGTGGGTGTAGGGGAGATGCAGGTGCTTTGTGGCCCTGGAAGCAGCGACCTCCAGGGTCACACCAGACACAGGGCTGAAGGACCATTGGAGCAGACTACATTCCAGAGGTGGCCACACAGCACCTCCCATCGCAGAGACTCTTTTGCAATATGACTGTCTTAGTCCATTTTGTGTTGCTATGAAAGAGTACCTGAGGCTGGGTCACTGATAGAGAAAGGAGGGTCCTTTAGCTCGCCACAGACTAGGAAGTTCACAGGCTTGGCCCCGGCTTCTGTTGAGGGCTTTCGTGCTGCTTCATAACATGGCCAGGGTCAAAGGCAAAATGGGCAAATGTGAAGGGAGATAAACAGAGAGGTGGCTGGCTTTATCACAACCCGCTGTAGAGGGAACTAACGCATTCCTGTGAGAACTCATCCAGCCTCACCAGAGTGAGAACTCGCTCACAACCTAGAATAGCACCAACCACTCATGACCCAAACACCCCCAACTAGGCCCCATCTCCCACCACCACCACCACACTGGGGACCCCATTCCAACATGAGTTTGGGGGACAAGCAAACCATGGCATGGACCTTGTCTTGTCCCTGCCTAAGGGTGACCTCTAACTTCCCCACCCCTATGTCCCTGGCCTTGAACCTGGCCTGGCCTTGGTGATTTCCTTGCACTGAAAAAACGTCATAGGAATGAGGTCAGAAGAATGAGGTCCCTAGGAACTGAGCCTCAGGCTACACCTCCAGAGCCCAGCCTGCCATGTTGTGAGGAGGGCCAAGCCACCCGGGGAGGCTGTGTCAGCTTTCACTCAGGCCCAGGTGCCAGGCTTGGGTATGAGAAAACCTCCAGGTCCCTCCAAACCCCAGCAGCCTGAGCCACCAGGGTCACCACCCAGCCCTTAGTCTCCCCAGCTTTCTTGAACTTTCAGAGCAGAGGGGAAGCACCCTGATGGACTCTGGCTGAATTCCTGACCCACAGACTTGGAGAGCAGCAGAAAATGGCTGCTGTTTTAGGCCTCTAGGCTTGGAGTGGTTTGTCACCCAGGCACCTAGAACAGAGTTCCCCTCCTGTTCACCCCATCCTCACCTAGGCCAAAAGACTCCCCTACTTTTAAGTGGAAAGGGGCAGGGGGCGGCAGGAGCTGGATGCCAGGACAGAGGAGGCAGCTTGTCTGCCTCAGCACAGGGCCTGCAGGATCCGGGGGAAAGACTCAGGCTCTTTCGGCCCCAACTGACTGCCACCTGGGCCAGTATCCTCGCTTCCCCGGGCAACTGTACCTTCACCTGTCGCACAGGAATGGTGAGGCAGAGAACATGCCAAGCACACCCTTGAGGCCAACATCTGGCTTCTGCTTTTCTTTATGCAGCTGCCATCAGGCATGTGTTGCCTGGTCTGTAGGCAGCACACAGGGGCTTCTCAGAAGACGTAGGGCCGTGCACCTTCTAAGCCTCGACTTCCTCCAAGTGAGAGAAGCACTGCACGGGGTATCTGACGCTGACCCTCTGTGCCTTACCTCCTCCCTTGCCTGTGAATTGTCCTCTTCTTCTCTCCTATTCCTCCCCCATCACCTGGCAACACTACTCTGGCCTGGCGGGACCCCAGCTTCCTCCCTCTCCCCGGCAACTCTCTCTCTCAAAGATGCCACCAAGACTTAACTTCACAGCTGACCTCACCGCATCTGCCCATCACTCTTCACACGCCACAGTCAAGGTTGTCTGTGATCTGGCCTGGCTGCCTCTCTCCCTGGCTCCTGATCCCTGCCCTGTGAAGCCCTGCCCTGCTTGGACTCCGGATACAACTCGACCAACAATGGAGAATCCTGGCAGGCGCCGCCTCCGCCAGTGATGGAGGTGAAGGGCCCCTGGAAGCAGTGGCACTGTTGTGTGGACCCCATGTGGTCCGATGAGGGGCACCTCCCCTCTGTGGTCCTCCCCCTCAGGACACCAGTGCCATCATAAGGAAGCATCAGAGAACCCCCAGGGGAGGGCCATCTGTGGACTGACTGGCCAGAGTCATTCTGGAGTGACCAGGTCACAAAAGATGAGGAAATGCTGGAGGGGATGGAGGGGACGAGATGACCACATGAAATGGATTCTGGATTATTTCCTGAAACAGAAAAAAGACATCAGTGGAAATGCTGGGGACATCTGAACTCTAGTTCATGGTGGCATGGCAACAGCTATTCCTCAGTTCTGACAGTTGTGTCCCAGTTACGTGATGTGTTAACATATGGGACAGGAATTCTCTGCACCACCTTTCAGTTCTTCAGTAAACCTAAAATTATTTCAAAATAAAAGGTTTAAAAACCCCTAGATGCTTAAAAATTCCTTATCATGTCTCTCACTATAACTGTATGCAGAATCATTGCAGTAACTCGAAGCAGCGGAGACTCGTAATGGTGACAGTGCCGGCCTCCCTTCAAAAAGAAGCTGGCATCATGTGTGTCCCTCTGGGTCCCATGCAGGTGTTAACACATACCATAACTCCATTTTGTTTTTCTTACGAAGGAGATATAAAGCACACTGTCTCCTGCCACTTGCTTTTTCTCCTGTTATTCCCCCGGGACGTCTTCTAGGTGGGGCCCGTGTTCACGGCTGTGGATGTAAACCACATTTCAAGCAGGCTTCTCGATGAGCTGTAATTTCTGTGTCCAACTCCTCCTCAGAGCCGATTCCAGAGACGCTGTATTTACCTCGTACCGTGCACCGTGAGCGGCTCCTTCCAGGGGTGAAGAAAAGTGCCGCATTACCATTTCTTGTTCTAAGCTCTTGCTTCCATTACCTTCAAAACACATTTCCTTCACATGAAACTTCTTAAGCCACTTGCTCATTTTGTCAGGGTTAGTTTAATTAAAACCAGAGACTATAATCCACAAATCCACTTACCCAGGCAATTTGCCGAAATAGAACGGACCTGTGTGGGCCCTTCTATGCTTCAGGCCTCCCCCTGCTGCAAGGGGACATGGCTGCCCCCATCACCAGGACCGAGGGAGAGCCTCCGGAGGGCGGTGCCGTCTTTACAGTGTTCGTTGATCAAGCCGATTTCTTTCCTGTTGTGGAGAAACACGCATACAAAATAGAAGTTTTAATGTTTTCTTCTCACACCCTGTGGAATGCAGAGAAGTTCCACCATATTTCCTGTGGCATACTCACCAGTGGCTTGGCCTGCATGGAGGGTTGGTGCTCCATTTTGGGGACCCCTGGGCCGGGTCATCTGCCATCCTTCACCAGGCTAACTTGTCCTCCAGGCTCTGGGGACTCGCCTGCCTCCCAGGAGCATGCACAGCACACACTTGAGCCTGACTACCCAGCTACATCAGGACGCCCCCCCTTGCTCTGGTCACAGCCACCACGCTCCCTTTGGTCGGACATGACGCTGACCATGCCAGTGGGTGCAGGCCGCTCCTGAAGCCTCTGAGGGCAAGCCCCGACTCTCTGTGTTCACGCTGCCCACACAGACTGGTACTGGCGGGCGCTGAGGTTGCACCGTGGAGGAAGGAATGGGAGAAGAGTTTGCATCTGCTCTGAACATGGGAGGGGAAGGCCTGCAACTCCCCCGCCGCCCCAGCCTGCCACGCCCCAGCACACAGCTGTGCCTGTTCTGCATCTCACACCTGCTCCTCCTGTCTTCCCCACACTTAGCCACCAATCGGAAAGCTGTGGCCCTGCTTCCCAGCTTCCCCTCTAGACACCCCCATACCCCCAGGACGCACAGCACACCCTGCTTTGAAGCTGTCCGTGGTTCCCCCACTGCCCTCTCACCCTCTTTGTCCCTAGAACCTTGGCACAAACTTGGGATGCTCCCCAGCTCTATGCGGCCACCCTGCTCCATGTCACCTGGAACCAAGGCAGGGCCTCCTGCTGTGAGCATGATGTGCTTCTCTTCTCTGTAAAGGCCAAAGTGTCCCCATGGACCCAGGGGTGTTTGCTAAAGGTGGGCACACATGAGCAAAGGGAAGGAGGGAGGACCAGCATGTCCCACCCCAAAGAGGTAAGGCAGTGGGCAAGGCCCCAGGCTCTGAGCTGAACCTGGCCTTTGCAATCCTAGGTGACACAAAGGTCCAGGAAGGGTGGGGTGGGGGTAAGCGGCATACATGGTAGGCATGAAGGGGTGGGCGGGGCTGGAAGCGACTATCCCTGTGTGTCCTGCTTTCCCTCTGTGGGGGGTCCCTTAGGCATCTCAGCCTGGCAAACACAGCCTGGTGAGGTGCTTCCCTCCCTCCGAGTGCTGGCACGTGACCAAGAGAGGGTAGTGTTAGGAGGCACCTGTGCCTGTGTCTGTGTGAATCAGATCCGCCTGTCACCATGAGCTTTGTCTGCCTGGATCAGTGCGGGGGTGTGTGTGTTTGTGTACCGACATGCGATTGTTTTGGTTTGCTGTGATGGGTGTGGGTGTGTTTCTGTGGGGGCCGGGAGTGCTTTGTGGGGGTGTCTGCTGTGGGGGTGGGCCATGTCCCCACGTGCCTGCAGGGCTGTGTGTAGGTATCTGTGTGCTCAATAAGCCTGCATGTTTCAGCTCTGCCCACCATGGGCCCGCCAGATCCTGCCCAGTTCCCCACTCTTTGCTCCCCTCCAGTTCCCATCACCTAGCAACAGACAGAATCAGAGCAGTGGCCTCTGCAGACAAAGAAGGTGTCTCTAGGAGGGAAGAGCTGGGAGGTAGGAAGTGGGGGAGGAGTCCCAGACCAGGCTCAGAGCAGAGCCATGTTCCTGGCCTTTGGCACAGCAGAAGGTGGCCTCCAGCAGCTCACCCCTTGGCATAGGCAGGTCTCTCTCCATCCCCTTTGTCCTAGCCTTCCTCCTCCTTGCAGACCCTAGAAGCTGGAGGGGGCTGGCCAGTGTTGAGCTCACAGACACAGTGTCGGAGGTCACAGAAGCTGCCCTGCCCACCAGGAGCCCCCGGTGGGCCTCAGCCAGCTGGAAGTGATGAGACACTCAGGGAAGCCTCACCCCAAGTGCACCCAGGTGAGGGTGGGGGACACTCAGACCTGCCCCTCCCTGCAGAAACCTGGTTTCCCCACCCTGGAGACCAGCGCTGAAGGGCATTCATGTGCAGCTGTGGATGAAGGGTGGCCCATCCTGAGGGTTGGGAAGGGAACAGGCCCAGGTGCTTCCTATGGTCCTCAATGCCCTGGAACCTGGCCTCTCCAGGGACTCCAGCACAACCCTTCTCTGTCCCCAGACTCCAGCCACGCCGGCCAATGGGCCAGACCCTCTTTCTCCAGGCCTTTGCACCACCCTCCCCTGCCCAGCGACACCCTTCCTCCAGGTTACCGTGGAGCTCACGCCATGGTTGCTGTGGTCACGCATATGCCACCGCTTCTGCAAGGCTGGTCCTGGCCACTGTATGGTGGCTTCCTTCTCTACCCACTCTGTCCCTACCTCCGTTTTATCTAGCCTGAGGCACTTGGCTCGCTCTAAGATGGTCCTAGTTACTCCCTGATTGTCTCTTCTCTGACTCACCCATGATCTAATAATAAGCTCCATGATCTAATAATAGCCAGATTCATTTAGCACTTACTATGTGCCAAGCACTGTTCTAAGCCCTTGGATGTCTTCTAACTCATTTTACCCTTGGAGCAACCATACAATATAAGAGCTACTGTCTCCAGTTGACACTTGGCGACACAGAGGCAAAGCGTGTGGCTGAATATTGTGCCCATGGTGACACAGGGACAGCCTATTTTGTTTGCTGCTGTGTCCCTCACACCTGGCACAGCGAAGATGTCCTGATACATTTCTAGAGAGAATGGAGGGGGAAAAAGTCCCCCCAGCACCTGGGGTTTGGTGCCTCCCTGCCTAGAGCCCTTGCTAATAGCATTTGCTGGTGAGGGCTGAGGCTCTAGCTAACACCCCAGACCGGGGTAGGGATCCAGTCTGGCTTTGTAGACATCATGCGAAGCCTCTGCTCTGGAGATGGGAACCTGCAGACAAAGCCTCTTTATCTCGCTCCTCTAAAAACATTTTGACCCAGGAGACAGCATTCACTCATGAATTTAAGAAAAAAAAATCCCTGATCCCTACTTATTGCCAGCCTCAATGCTGACTTCTAGTGGCACCAAGAAAAATGCAACGGAGCCTTCTTCCTCAAGAGGCTCACAGTCTTGTGGGGACATAGAAAGTTAGTCGGTTATTCAGACTGCGGTGAAATCTCCCAGCAACTGTCTTCTATTCACAGTGATCGATGTCCTGCAGTGGAGCTGCTGGGGAGCGGGTATGGGGAGTGGCAGGAGGTGAGACTGGACAGAGAGGGACATCTCTGAGCTCCTGGCCAGAGAACTAGAGGGCAAATGGGAGCCATTCATGGTCCCATGCAAGAGGAGTGACACGATCACCTTTGTGTTTTCCAGTTGGCTCCCATGCAGGGGCAGGTGCACACACAGGCACACACACCGTGTTAGATAGTGGGGCGAGGTGCCACCTTACGAGGACCCTGGTGGAAAAAGGTTTAAGAGAGGAAGTCAGAGGCTTATACAACCTTTGGAAAGGCTGGAGCATCAAAAGTTGGGACTTGGCGTTTTACTGCCAGCTTTCAGGGAAACAGGATGTTGCTTTGCCTTCCAGGTCGGGAAACTGCTGAAAATTGCTGAAGACATTCAAGACTTTCTGTTGTTGTTGCATTCAATAAATATGGAATGAATGAGTGAATGTTCACAGACTCTCATACATATTTACATCACAGAGATCCAGGTTTCCCCCAATTTAATAGTGATTTATTAGAAACGTGAACAAAATTATAAATAACGAAAACACTACCTTCACCATTAACTTAAAAAAATCCTAAATACAATTCTTTGGACTCTCTTGATCATTATTCTTAGGAATACATATGGATGCAATCAAACTAAAGAATATAATTTTGCATCCTAACCTTCTTTGCTAAATTTTTAAATTTTGAAATAACTATAGATTTATAGGAAGTTGCAAAGATAATACAAAGAAGTCCTCTGTAGCCTTTATCCAGTTTCCCCCAATGGTGACATCTTATGTAGCCACTCAATACTGAAACCAGGACATTGGCATTGACACAACGTGCATGTGGAATTCTATGTCATTTTATCACGTGTGTAGATGCAGGCCTGTTGCCGACCCGAGTCCTGCGACCGGTGTCTGGCCCGAGGGTCCTGCTTCCCTAGGCGTCCCAGAAGTAGAGCCTCCATGTTGACCAGAGCCTCAGAGAAGACACCTGCCTGCTTATTTGTCCCTGAGCCCCCAAAACTGGATAAATATCTGTAACACAAATGGAGAGACTGCCTTCTTTCCACGCATGTGGCCACTAGGTGCCGACAGCCCTGCTCTAGGCTAAGGGCATGGCTGCCCCCTGCCCAGGCAGCCTGCAAGGAGGGCTGTGCCAAGCCCAGAGCCAGAGCAAGAACTGGCTCTGCCTGGAGGAGCTCATGCGAGTTGAGGAGATAAGGCACAAAATAATTAGTGAGCAGAGTGTATAATTAAGTGCTAAATTGTGTGTTTCAGACTCACTGAGCTGTGGGAGTGTGAGGTGGGGGGAGTGACGCCAGGCTGGAGTAGCTGGGTGAGGCAGCTTCTGCAGGTCGGGGGCATGACTAAGGGGAGCGGCCCAGAGAAGGGACAGGGTTCCAGGTGGGGGCAAGGCAATGGGGTGAGGGGTGGCAGGAGCACAGTGAGATGCGGAGAAAGAGAAGAGAACGGCCATCAGAGCCGTGGAGTCTATAGGTTGGGGCCCCAGGGCTGCACTGGGTAAGCAATGGATCCCAGCACCTGGTGACAAGCTGGGTCTCAGGTACCACATCTGTGAAATGGGGATGCTGGATGTATTCAATGGGAAAGCCCAGGTCTGGTACATGTGGACACCTAAGCAAACAGACAGGCAGGCACATAGACAGAGGGGACAGGCAGACAGGCGGGAGGAGCCAGATGGCCAGACATAGATGGGGCAGACAGACAAGCAAGAGAATTTCAAATAGACAGCTGGATTCATGTCTCCCAGCTCCTGGCCCTTCCGAAGCCCTGACCAGAGCAGGATCTACCTACCCTCGTTCTGCTCTGAGAGGTGGGAAGTCTGGGGCTGCCAGGTGACCCCAAGCCTGAGGGCCCAGTGTGGCAGGGTGTCCTCGCTGCAGCATTCAGGAACTGGGATTCGGGGTGAGTTGGGCTGACTTTGGGCCTTGGGGGCCAGGGCCCAAAAGTTCAAAAGGGCCCAAGTGGATGGAAGGCAGGGCTGAGCAGGGGTGGCCCTGGGCTGGAAGGAAGCCAGGAGGCAGGACCACAAGGGACACATGTAGCCTGACCAGGCCAGGCCCGGGCAGTCAGGCCAGACACAGGAGAACGGGCGGCATGTCACTAGCATGGCAAAGGAGCCCAGCGGCGCGGGAGGCTTCCCCTTGGCAGTGCTGTGTTTGCAGCCTGGCTTAGTGTGCCGCCGCCTGTTAAACAAATATTGTGACAGGCCCACTCCGTGCACTCAGGAACGGCGGCATCACTGGCTGTCACCAAGTGCGGCCAGTAATGCGGGCACTCTGCACCATGCAGCCTCTCCTTCCAAAGCAGAGCAAGCCTGCTGCCTCAACAAACACGGCTTGGCTGCCACCAAACATACCCAGAGGAGACAGGGGAGCGGGGCCCAACCTGACTCCAGCACACCTGCCCCACACATGCAGGCAGGAGGAGGCAGTCCCATGGGCCCCCCTGCCCGACCTGGTGTGGATGCATCTAGCCAGCAGACACCGAGCATCTATCAAGTGTCGAGCACTGTCCTGGAAACACAGAAGAGGGCACCCCAAAGCCCTGCCCTGTGGAGCTCCCACATAATGAAAGAGGCTAGCCATGGACAAGTGGAAATGCAGCCGGCCTGGCAACAATACAGGGCCAGGGAAAAAGCCACAGGTAGAGCATGGAAGCTGTTAAACTAAAAACAGCCTGGGAAGGACATCACACTCCTATACGTGAGTCCTTGTGGATGAACTGTGACCTAACTGAGGTAGACAAAATTAGAAAACTGTGTTCAAATAAGGTAAACGCCCATCTGCAACCAAGCCAACTGTTTCTGTACCTGACTGCCGATTTCTCTATGCCATTTCCCTGTTTTTGTCTATAAGTCTTCTTCCGCCACGTGGCTGTGTTGGAGTCTCTGTCAATCTGCTGTGATTCTGGGGCTGCCCAATTCCCGAATCATTCATTGCTCAATTAAACTCCTTTAAATGTCATTCAACATGTGTGTTTTTCTTTTATCACAGGGTAGTCAGGAAAGGCCTCCTGGATACTAGAGCAGAGACACAAATGAAGGGAAGGAGCCGGCGGGATGGGAGAAGAGCATCTGGAACAGGGTGTGCAGAGGCCCAGGGCCAGGGCTGTCGCTGGCCTATTCTGGAGCTGGTAAGGAGCTGGATGTGGTAGAAGCAGAGTGTGCACCAGGAAAGCAGGCCACCAGGCAGAGAGATCCCTGCCACTCTGTGCCGGCCTCTAGGCTGTTGTTGGGCTGTTTCCTCTGAGCAAGTTGTGGAGGGCATGGAACAGAGGAGGGACAGAACCTCACTTTGGGTTTAGGAGGGTCCCTCTGGCTGCTATGGGGACAGGAGCAGAAGCAACGAGGCCAGCAAGGAGGCTGCGGCAACAACTCAGGAGAGGTGGGGCAGGCGGCCCACACCAGGGTGGGAACGGAGCCATAGCAGGAGGTCTGATTCTGGGTGTATTTTGGAGGTGGAGGTGGCAGGGTTTCCTTACAGGCCGGATGTGAGGTGTGAGGGAAAGAGAAGAGACAGGGCCGAATGTGCTCATTCACTCCTTAGTTCATTCATCCTACATTCGCTTGTCTTTTTGACTTGGTGGGCAGGGAGCGTCGCAGCATTGATGAGAGTAGCCTTGCGGCAATGCCCCTCTTGAACAGCAAAAACACAGCCTCGGTCACACAACCAAAGAGGAAGCCACTCTTCTGAGAGTCTCCCATCCACCAGTCCCTCCTCCTCCAGCCTGACCACCTGCCCAGCCCACTGGGACAGCAGGACTCCAGAGCCTCTGACCCGCCTGGGGTGATGGCGGGCCAGGGAATGGTTGCGGACCACGGCAACCTGTGAACCCAGTCCTGGAGGGGTGCTGGGCAAAGATGAGGCGCAGGGTGAAGGTGGGAGGTAGGACAGGGTCTGGGGCCCCGAAGGGCCCCATACACCTGCTAGAGGCTCAGCTGTGCGGAAACCAGGCAGCCCTTGCAGGATTGAAGGGAGCAATTTTGTTTAAGACGTCGCCCTCTGGTGGCCATGTGCAAAGTGTCCTGGAGAGAGCCCTGGGAGGGCTGCGGCCACAGCTAGGGCAGGAGGAGAGGGCTCAGTCACCCCACCACAAAGAGGACAGAGGCTCTGTGCCCCCTCCCACCCAGACCCTCACAACTGCCACTGTGTGCTGAGCCTGTCTGCCCCCACTGTTCCCTCAGCCTGGTCCCAACCTCACTATGACCTTGGGCAAGTTCCAACCCCCACAGCCTCCATGGAAGGGCGGGGCCTCAGGATCTGTCAGCCAGAGGACCTGCCTGTCCTAAATCCACACTTCCTTTTGCAGAGCCCACCAAAACTGGGCAAGACAGGCCTGCAGCCCTCAGGAGGGCTGTGTCCACGGTGGTAGCACAACTGAGCAGCTTGATTTCAGCATCTTTAAACAAAGCCTCCAGATGGAGCTCATCTGCCTGCCGAGGAGGTCTGGAGTGCTGCTGAGCTATCCTGGGCTGCTGCTCTCAGGGACCTTCCTGTAATTGGATCCCCTGGGAAGGGCCCTGGAAAGGAGAAAACCTTGACCCCAGCCAGCCCATCCATCCATCCATTTATTCATTCCTTGAGAACTCATCCTGTGAACCAGGGTCTTGAGCTGGGGTCTGGGTGAGCAGGAGGAGGAAAGGACGCACAGATGGAGCACTCACTTGGGCGGGGAGGGGAGGCCCACAGACCTAGGCAGGCAGGGATCCCGTGCATAATGCAGGAGGCAGAGCTAAGCAGGTGGAGTGACCAAGCACAGGCTTCTCTGAGGAGGTGACATTGAGGCTGAGGCCTGAATGGCAAAATACAGCCAGCCATACCACAGTGCAGGGAAGGACTCCGAGAAGAGAGGACTGCAAGTGCAAAGGCCAAGAGACCAGCAGGAGCCTGGGGGCTAAAGACCAGCAGGGGACAGGGGAAGGTTGGGGTTTTCAGCAGGTGCCTCTCAGGTAGGGCCTGTGGCTGTGGTAAGGAAAAATCTGTATGTTACACTACAGGTGCTTGGAGGGGCCTGCCCCAAGCCTGCTGGAAATGCCCCCTCTGCTGTGGCGGGGACTAATGATGCCACTTATCTGTGCACAGCCGCTTTATTATTACTTATTGGCCCACATGATCCTCCACCAGGAGGAACTGCTAGGCTTATTTAACGGATCAGGAAACTAAGGTTTCGAACAAGAAGTAGAGCTGGATTTGAGCAGGAACAGTCATTCCAGCTGAATCCAGCCCTTACAACTAGTTCGTTTTACCTGCATAGCTTTGAAAAGCTGAATCTGTTGCCAACTCTAAAACACTGGGAGGCTTCACATGGAAGATGTTTTGGCTTTTGGCATCTCTTCAATAGTCTATGGTGCTAGGCTATGGCTGTGAGCCCTGGCCCTGCACAGGGGTGTCTTCAGATGCCCCTTCAAACTGGAGGAGAGAAGGAGGAGGAGCACAGCCCCACTCTCCCAATCCCATGCCCCTCTAGTGTCCTGCCCTGCTCGCCCAGCACCTGGCTTTGCCACCTGGGCCACCTTTGCTTGAGCCCACGCATTGCTGCGAGCCCTGCCTTGCTCAGCTGACAAGGGACACATATGCTAGAGATTCCCTGAGGGAACTAACGATCCTCCCACACCACCCCCACCACTCCAGTTCCATGACTGTCTCCTCACTGTCCTGTGCCAGACCTGAGACTCCCAACTCCAACTTTCAAGATGAGAATGAATTCAGAGACTTTGAGAGCCAGAAACCATGGATGGGGCCATCCTCCAAGGGGAGGCTGAGGCCAGTGGGGTTCGGCGCTGGCCAGCCTCTCACTCCTGGGGCTTCTGGAGACATCCTGTGAAGAAGCACATTCTTCCCTCACCCTGGGGCCCAGAGCCCCAGCTCTGCCTCCATTTAGCTGTGACGCTTGGGCCACAGGCCTCAGTTTCCCCACCTGTTCACTGACAAGATCCCGGTGAAGCTCCTGGGGTCTTCTTGGCTCATGTACCCATTGTCTCAGGAGAGAAGCAGCTTGTCTCTCTGGGTTCAAACTCAGCCTCCACTTTTAGCAATATAACGTTGGGCAGGTAGCTTAACATCTCTGAAGCTTGGTTTCTTCATCCAAAAAAGGAGATATATTATTGGGTTTATTATGAGATTCCAGGAAATGATTCAAGAAAAGCCCTTGGCACAGAGCAAGTGCTCAGCAAACGTGAGCAAGAGGGGGGAATTGTGAGCTAACCTGTGTCCCCTCCCCAAGAACTTATGCCAAGGTCACGACCAACAGGCCAGCGTCCCAGAGAAGGCCAGGTTCCAGCCCTCCTCATCCAGTGTCCACCTGCCTGAGTGATATAGTCCCAAACTGAGATCACCCTCCACTCCCATGTCACTGAGTCCCTGCCATGTGCCAGGTAGCCCTGTTAGTGCTGGAGAGAGGTCCCGTGGAGATGGAGATGGGGAGGGTGCTGCCCTGGAGTTCTAGGGGGAGCAGGGAGGAAATAAATAGGGGAGACGAACCCAAACATACAGGGAGGAATTGGGACTACCTGGTCCATGGGAGGACGGGGGAGAGAATTTCCGGCCATCAGGAGTGGTGGAGGGGCACTGCCAGGGAAGGGCGTTCCAGGTGAGGGAGCCACACTTGCTGGGGCAGGAGGCAGGCACAACCCTGAGGCCTTGTTGGATGGCCTGAAGACTGCTGTGCCCGTCTGGAGAGGAGGGGAGGGGGAGCCTGGGTGTCAGCTGGGTGGCAGGGCATTCATTGGAGAGGAAGGCCTCCTGGGGATTCTATTTTAAGGCGACAGGAGCCCTGGAGGCTTTGAAGCCAGCTTGATGGTGGGCTTTCTATTCCACGAGGCCAGTGGCAGGCTCAGCACAAACCCTGAGAGTCTGGCTCCAAGCCCACAGCTCCAGGCAAGAAAATGAAGCTCGGAGAGGGACTTGGGAGGGAGGGATTGAAGATGGAAAGGTGGCGTGGCTGGGGATGGAGGGGCACAGGTTGTGGTCAATGGGTGCGGTCAGAAGCTGAGGGTTCGAGCTGGGGTCTGGAAGTGGAACACGTACTGGACGCTGGAGAGGGGACAAGAGCTGAGGTACTGGGAGGGGTCAAGGGAACAGGGAGGAGGCTGGGGCACGGGCTGGGTCAGGGGGAGGGATGGAGGAGTAAGCCAGGCGGTGTTAGAAGCTCAGAGCAGACACACACCCCGGACGGGGCCCTGGAGAGGCGGGGGACGGGAGCCGGGGTACTGGGGGAGGGGTCAAGGGAGAAGGGACGGGGCTGGGGCACTAGGAGAGTGATCAGGGATCAGGCGAAGGGATAGGGGAGTACGCCAGGCGGTGTTGGCGCAGCTCTGAGCAGACGCACGGTCTCGCCAGGGGCTGGGCAGCAGGGCACACGCTGTCCGCCCCTCCGAGGGCGCAACTGAGAGAGGTCTGAGGCAGTCTCAAGCCCCCGGTCCTCCTCCCCTCCTCATCCTTCCCCTCCCCTCCCCTCCCCTCCCCTGGCCGCCTTCCCCTCTCTTTCTCTCCTCGCCTCTTCTCTCTGTATCCTTCCTCTCCCCTCCCCTCCGCCCCCTCCCCTCCCCTCCCGGAGCCCGGCCCCGCGCGTCGTTGCCTGGTGCCGCACCGCCCCCTGGTGCCCGCGTCGAGCACGGCGCGGAGAGACCGCACTGCGCCCGGGCTGTGCTGGGGGAAAGAGACCAGGGAACCCCTACGGCCTCCGGAGGCTGGGCGTGGGAGGCGCGCAGAATGTCGGGGACTCCCCTGGGACACGATTAGTCCCGTCCTGCCTGCGTCCTTGGGCTCCCTCCCCTCTCTGGATCTCGCTTCACAGCAGGATTCAGCCAAGGTCACCCAGTGGGAGTGGCAGACCCAGCTCCAAGTCCCGTCGCCGCTTGCCAGCAGGCTGAGAGACTGTCTGAGCCTCAGGGTCCTCATCTGTAACACGGGGATCACCATACCCCCTGCTTCAATCTTCACCTCTCAAACCATTGAAATCTCAACAGTAAGGATCCAAGTGCCAAATCCTCCATGAATGTCTACATAGTTTTAGTTTAAGTCTTCCTTTGTGTGCATTTCCTTTTAGCACTGAAATGAAACCCAAGCGACAGGCCGGGCACGGTGGCTCAAGCCTGTAATCGTAGCCCTTTGGGAAGCTGAGAAGGATGGATCACTTGAGTCCAGGAATTCGAGACCAGCCTGGGTAACATAGAGAAACCCCGTCTCTACAAATAATTTAAAAATTATCCTGGCTTGATGGCGGGCTCCTGTAGTCCCAGCTACTCAAGAGGCTGAGGTGGGAAGATCGGTAGGATCTCTTGAGCACAGGAGGTCGAGGCTGCAGTGAGCTGTGATCATGCCACTGCACTGCAGCCTGGGCAGCAAAGCAAGGCCCTGCCTCAAAAAAAAAAAAAAAAAACAAAAAACAAAAAAACCATAAATGACATTGAACCTCAGAGTCTGGTATTTAAAAAGAATAGTTTTTGAGAAGCCAGACCCTCCAGAAGTCAAGCTTTAGCCCTATCAAAACGTGCCCAAGGAACAATCTTTAAACTAAAAATGCACTTAAAGCAAAAAGAAAAATCAAAAGACAAATGAGAAACTGGGGAAAGTGTTTGCAACTCCTCACAAAAGTCTAGCTCAGGGTCAGCAGGCTGTTTGTGTGGAGCTCTGCAGTGAGCACTTCCAGCTTTGCAGGCCATGAGGGTATCTGCAGCAACTACTCAGCTCTACTGTGGTGACAGAAAGCAACCACAGACAGTGAGTGCAACTCTGTTCCAATCGAATTTTATTTACAAAAAAAAAAATTTAAAGGCAGTCGGTCCAACTTATCCAACAGGTAACAGTTTGCCAATCCCTGGTCTAATCTAATCTAGAATCTAGAAAAGTCAAGCCCTCAAAAATTGGCGGAGAACATGAATAGAAAGTTTACAGAAAACTCAAAAGGCCCCTAAACATATGACAAACACCCAACTTCACACATTATAACAGAAATGAAAATTAACGACATCAAGTTACCACTTCTGACCTATCAGAACAACAAAGAATTCTAATGCTGCCAATAGCGTGTGTGTGTGCGCCTGTGGGTGTGTGCGTGTGTGTGTGCGTATGCATGTGTGCACGTGTGTGTGTGCGTGTAACGAGTCCTTCCACATTGCTGTGAGAGTCAAGGGAACACACTCTGGAAGGGAAGCTGTTTATAGAAAGGGCTGTCATAATCACCTTGTGACCCTGCAGCCCTACCTCTGAGCATGGGTCTTGCAGACATCCTGGGCACCAGAAAACCATGTGTCCTCACAGTTCCACCAGGGGAGCCACTGCTGCTGTTTGTAATTGCGAAAATATTGCAAACAACCCATCTAGGAGCTGTTTAGACAAACTCTGCTTTGGGCACACAGTGGAATACCGCACAGCTGTTGAAGATAGTGAGGAGGCTCCGTGGGCTGATAGGAAAATTCTACATGCTGTTGGGAAACAGGTCCTTACACACTGCAGTGAGACTCACTGCTACAGCTAGATCCCAGTACCCAAAACAGTCCTGCCACATAATGGATGTCCAATAAATACATGAATGAATGAAGAATCTGCACACTCTACACTCTAACACTTAGGGACGAGCCAGGAGAGGCTGCATTCCCTGGGCCATGCTGATAGATGTTAGGAGAAAAACAAACACGCAGAACCACGCACAGAGTATATGGCTTTTGTGTAGGAACAGGGTGGGGCAATAAGAATGTCTATTTGTATGTGTTTGTGTAACAAAACATTGAAAGGATCCATAAGAAATCAGTGCAAGTGGTCACCTATCTGGAGCATGGGGTGGTCAGAAACAGGAGGGAGAGAAAGAATTATCAATATACATCACTAGTTTTTAAGCCCCATGAAAATATGTTTCCTATTCAGAAATTCAAAAATTTTTAAATCAGTGTATGTGGCTCTGACGAGGAGTGAGGAAAGAAGCCAAATGCAGAAGGATATACATAGAATGCTACAGTTTGTATGGGAAAGGCATTTCCTTATGTGTGGAATATCTCTGGAAGGATTACAATCCCCGCCTCCAGCACTGGCCGTGGTGGCCTCCGGGAGGAACGCGGGGCCAGGGGTTGGAGAGAGGCTGACCCTTGACTGCTGATCCTTTCAGATGGTTGGTTGGTTGTTGCTTTTGTTTTTTACCATATCCATGCTTTGAGATTGTCAAATCAAAAGAAAAAGAGATGAAAAGCAAGCCGGTGAAAGCCCATGGCTGTTAGAACAACACAGCAGTACCCCTGACGGGCGTTCCAAGGGCGTTGGCTGCATTAAGTCACCTAGCATGCTCTCCGTTGGTACCATCACCAGCTCCACTTTATGGCCCAAGAAGCTGAGCTGCAGAGCAGTGAGGTGGCCTGGCCAGCGTCGCACATGGTGAGCACACTCCCGGCAAGTCCCCATGGCCAGCAGCTGGAAAACACGGATGCAACCCCACACTGTTCAATGCTGGGATTTCCTCTATGAACCCACCTTAGCTGCTTGCCCAGCCTGTGCTCTAATACCTCGCAGAATAGGAAGCTCACTGCCTTACAGGGAGGTAAGATGTTTGGGTCAAAAGCCCCTCCTCACACTCAGTGGCAATGGGCCTGCCTGCCCCAGCTCTGTCCTGGGAGCCCATCCAACCACTCCACCAGGGAAAGCCAAGTGGGCACATGGCTGGGGAACCTAAGGCTATTCTTCATTCTTAGCAGTCCTGGCTGCTGCAGTTGCCCCTGCTGAGTGACTCAGGTCCCTTCCTCTCTGAGTCAATACAGATGCACATGTCCCCCTTTGTTAGACCGCTGTGAGCTTCACAGGGGCAGTGCTAGCATGCACAGAGCCCTAGCCGGTCTCCCCTAATTCTTCTCCATTTTAATCTTTGGTCTTGCGCTCATCAGCCCAGCCTGGGCATACACCAGGGCCCTTGCTATCCCCTCTGTCTGGAAAGCTCTTATTCTGCCTGCATCTTCCAGACTTCAGTTTCTTAGCAGGAATGTAACCACCTTAGAGAGGCCTTCGCCCATGATGCTAGCAGCATGTCTCCCCCCCATTCCCTTTCTCATTCCCATTTCACTCTGGAATCGGCTTGCTTCTTTGTTTCTTTGTTTGTCATCTGTTTCCCTTCGTAAAATATAAACTCCAGAAAATAAGGACTTTATTCCATTCACCAGTACCTCTGGATTCCAGTGCCCAGAACAGTCCTGGCACATAATGGATGTTTCATAAATACACAAATGAATGAATGAATGAATGAATCATAAAGAATGTACACTCTAGCACACAGCGACAAGCCAGGAGAGGCTGCATTCCCTGAGCCATAGATCTACAAGTCCAGCTCAGAGCAACCCCCACACAGGCACTGCTACAAGCCCTGCACCTCCCATCCACCACCCAGGGCAGAGGTGAGGCCAGGAGGCCATCCTCCCAGAGAAATATCAGGGCTCTAAATTCAATTTAAAATGGTTTAATTGCTTAATTGCTCAGCTCTTCAGTGCAGTTTGTTAACAGAAGTGATTCTGCAGCAGCCAGGCCAACCTAGCAGAAAATTGGCATTGCAGCCACAGGGAATTAAAGAGGCAGAGCACAGAACTGCCACTGCTCCCAGCCGCCCCCATAGCCCCTACTCCACCACCCCCAGCCCTTTGTGAAGCCCGGCTCCCTGCAGGACTTGCCTGAGTCCCTGTCGACACATCCATAGGTATGGGGGTGCAGAGTGGCGTTTGTGTTTGGGGATGAGCAGCTGCTCTGCCAGCATGTTTGGACATCTCAGCCATGTGCTTACCTAAGCATGTCTGTGCTTTCCTTTTCTTCATTTTTAATTTTAATTCTTTCAAAGGAAAAACACATCCAAATAATGAAAAAAAAAATTTAACTCAAGATTTAAACAGGTTTACAGCTACAATGGGCCCCTCTTCCCCCAACCCTGATTCCAGACCACCAGCTCCCTTCCCCAGGGACAAACACCACTATTGGCTTCCTGTGGGTCCTTTAGAGATAGTTTATGTTTACATGTGCATAAAATTGTTTCTATGCAGATGATTACATATGATAAATACTATGCTGCTGCTGGTGATTGTGGTGGTTTTGACAATACATCTTGGAGATTCTTCCTAACCAGAGCACATGCACTTCCACTGTGTGTCTGTGGGCCTGAGCCTGTGGGTTCCTGCAGGTCCCAATGCAAATCTGTCATGTGTTTTTGCATATAGGGCATGCATGCGTGCTTCCTCTTTAAGCTTAGTTTCTAAAGCTACTGAGCACTGCCCCTCCTCTGCACAGTAGCTAGGCATGGTCTTTCTTCCTCTGGACACAGCCATGGGAGAGGGTGCAGTCCTCACTCTGGTCCCTGAACTAAGCCAACTCTCCTCTGCCCTGGAACCTCTTGTAGCCAGAGTCAGAAGCCCATCCTAAACTGGCTTCACAGTACAGGAGTATTTTGAGTCATTGCAAAGTGCAGAACTTCGGGCCTAGGTGGATGCAGGTGTTGAAAGAAATCCATTCAGAATAGACATCTGTCTCCTGGTTCTGGTTCCCAGTATGCTCAGAGGATGTCCCCAGATTGGGCCAGCTGAGATCACATCCTTCCTGCAGCCATGGGACTGTGGTGCTTGCCAGCCAGCCTGGGTCACAGGCCACCCACCTGTCCCCATCCTCTCCAGATCTCCAGCTCCTCTCTGGGGCCACACCCTGCTCCCTGTGTCCCTGCCCCATCTGCTCATCTGCAGCCCACAGTGAAGAGGTGAAGCAGACAGTGATGCTCATTTGCTTCATGCCTAGGATAACCGCAGTCTCAGAGGAGATCCCCAGAAACCCAAAATGCTTCCAGCCACAGAGGAGGAGAGCAGCTGGCAGCCAGAAGCATCCATTCCAAGTGAGAGAAGTCGAAGGGAACAAGATTTAACCTCCTTGTCTTTGAAAAGCACTAAATGATTTGGCAAAAGGAATGAGAGGAAACCTTTGGCCATTTTGTGGATTTGTGGCCACCTGTAAATGTTCCTATCATCCTGCTTTGTACCTCTAGCCTGAATGATGGGGAGGTTGTTTGAAGATGAGACTAACCCTCAGGTTGAACATGATGTCTGGTTCAACCAGAAAAAAAAAAAAGATGAGACTGATCCTTCACTACGCGTGCTACTTCCAACCCCAGATTCTATCAGGCTCCCACTCATCCTTCAAAACCTATTTCAATGTCACTGTCTCAGGGAAGCGTCCTTAGACCCCTTAGTTAGGGAGAGTCTCTCTGTCCACTGGCAGGCCAAAGTGGCTAAGCTTTACCCTCTGAGAATTCATCAGTGTCCTGAGCTGACTTTCCCTAGCCTCATAGCCCTTCATTCCATGAAGGGGAACTTAGGGTGGAGTGGAAATTTTGATCACCTAAAGGAACAATAATTACTTTAATTCATTCATTTAAACAATATGTATTGAGCACCTATGAAGGACCAGGCCTTGTGCTGAGTGTCCCCACAGAGATCACAATAATCTTATACCACAAACAAATACAGCATCACAAAGATGCTGAAATATGAAGAAGAGACAGCAGCTAAGAGCATGGTCCTGGAGCCAGAATGCCTGCGTTTGAATCACAGCTCCATGACTTCCCAGCTTGGGGAGCTTAGCCAAGTCTCTAAGCCCCTCTGAGCCTCAACCTTATCGTCTGTAAAATAGGGATAAAAGCAGCATCTGCCCTATTCATCTGTACACAGGATTACAATGGCCTATAGAGGGAAAGTACTCAGGCTCCTGAGTGGGGCCTCCTGACCTGTAGCAGAAGCCATGTACATGTCTGTTCAACAGATACCTTTGGTAGCCTGTAGGTACCAGGTGCTTCTCTTCTCTGCTGGTCAAGGAAGGCTCATAGTAGAATAGGAATTAGCCCTGGGAGGGCAGCAGGGGCATTCCAAAGACACTGACTAGTTGGCATCCCAACCTGTTGTGCATCGTGGCTCATCTAGAAAAGACACAGGGAGGGGAGGGAGGTGCCACCTGCATGAGGCATGGCAGAAAAGCATGACATTGCCTTTATAGTGCAAAGCTTGACAGGAAGAATAAGATACAAAGTACTTAAAGAAGATAGTCGCCGGGCGCGGTGGCTCACGCCTGTAATCCCAGCACTTTGGAGGCCGAGACGGGTGGATCACGAGGTCAAGAGATCGAGACCATCCTGGTCAACATGGTGAAACCCCGTCTCTACTAAAAATACAAAAAGTCAGCTGGGCAT
>NW_016107691.1:63994-70314 GCF_001604975.1 Cebus imitator | reverse complement strand
AGACAGAGTCTTACTCTATTGCCCAAGCTGGAGTGCAGTGGCGCAATCTTGGCTCACTGCAACCTCTCAGGTTCAAGCAATTCTTGTGCCTCAGCCTTTCAAGTAGCTGGGATTAGAGGTGCACAACACGATGCCCAGTTAGTAGAGATGGGGTTTCACCGTATTGGCCAGGCTGGTCTTGCACTTCCAGCCTAATCAGGACTCACCCTGATCTGCCTGCCTTGGCCTCCCAAAGTGCTGGGATTACAGGCATGAGCCACTGCGCGTAGCCTTACAAGCATAAATTTTTTTATACCAATATACCAGGTTTCATGCTTGAGCTGCTAAGCACAGTCCCTGATCAGGAATGCTTTTCAGGGCTCAGTCCTTTGGGTTTCTCACAGTCACCACTGACTGTGGCCAAGCAGGCAGCAGCGGATGAGGGCTACCTGTGGCACTACAGAGAGCCCTCTGGTGGCAGGCGGGATGTTTACTGGGCACAGTCACTGTGACTGAATCTGAAAGGTGACGGTGGTGCCAAAGTTACCTTCCAATAAAATTTCAACTGTTGCACATTTTTGAGTGGTTGTGAAAAAATAATTTTGTGACGATAAAAATGTATAACTACAAAGAACCTATAACCTTCAATGGCTGAGTTAAGGTTGGAAAGCTGGGTGTTTGAGGGTCCCAGGGCCTGAGGTTCTGGGGTGTAGATCAGGAGGCAGGGGAGGAGCATGTGGGGGCCATGCCATAAGGCAGCTGACAGAGGGGGCTGAGCCACTGAATAGACCTGTATGTCTCAAAGGTCTCTGTGACTGAGTGTGCAAACGGAATAGGATGGGGCCAACGAGAAATGACAGCAATGGCCTAGAGGAGAGGGGATGGCAGCGTGGACCAGGCTGGCAGAGGTGGGAAGGGACGGGTAGATTGAAGGTACATTTGGAAATAATATGCAAATGGTGATAGAATGGATGTGGGGATGAGAGATGTGGGGTGATAGATGGATGTGGGGGTGTCAGGAGAACCTCCAAGGCCTGGCTCCTGGAACTGGGCAGGCAGGCATCCCCTTTGGAGTGGTAGCAAAGCCGCTTTCCTTAGCCAGAAGCCAGCTGGGGTGGAGGTGAGGGATGTCCCAGGTGCACACACCTCCCAGTTTTCAGGCGGCAGTCCTGGTTTATAGCTATCATCCCTGAATATGTACCTATTGCCCCCTTCTACTCTCAAAAATGTCCCTGTTTTCTTCTGAATGATAAATACAAATAAATGTAAATAAATTTAAAAATAAAGGAATGGATGGAAGAGAATGCTCTTCCTGACAGTGGAAGCCAACCAGTAAATGTGGAAGGGGTGGAGGATGCCATCTGAAAGCCACTATTTGGCCACCAATTGGGGAACAATTGTTTCAGACAAGAATCAAAGGATACTAAAACTGGCAAGTAACGGCTGGGTGTGATGGCTCATGCCTGTCATCCCAGCACTTTCAGAGGCCAAGGCGGGTGGATCACTTGAGGTCAGGAGTTCAAGACCAGCTTGGCCAAATGGTGAAACCCCATCTCTACTACAATAGAAAAACTAGCTGGATGTGGTGGCACATGCCTGTAATTCCAGCTGTTTGGGAGGCTGAGACAGGAGAATTGCTTGAACCCAAGAGGCAGAGCTTACAGTGAGCCTAGATCGCGTCACTGCATTTCAGCCTGGATGACAGAGCAAGACCTTATCTCAATTAAGAAAAAAAAAAAAAACACTGGCAAGTGGAAGGTAGAAGGAGAAGAGAGGGTGCACCTGGCTCAAAGCATAGCCTCCCTGCAGAGTCACATTACTCATAAAGGGGAAGAGCACATTTCCCACATTTACAGAGAAGACTCCTTCTATAACTAAGTGATAAGACAAACCACCATAGGCCCCAATAGGGCGTAAGGAGGAGCACGCAGCATCCCTTCTGTGCCATCCCTCCGAAAACACATAAGCTGATCTGATGAGGAAGCAGCAGACAAACCCAAATTGAGGGACATTCTTTTTTTTTTTTTTTAAATGCAGGAGGATAAACTTCAAAGACATCCAATTCATAAAAGTCAAGGAAAGACTGAAGAATGTTCCAGACTGAAGGAGACTCAGGAGACAGGCTAACTCAGGGCACTGTGTGGTCCTGAACTGGATCCTTTTTCTGCGAGGAGATTCTACAATTGGCAAAACCACCTCAGTGGGGTCTGGGGATCAGGTGCTGGTGTCCTCTCAGTGCTACTTTCCTGATTTGAATGGCTGCGTTGCGGTCACAGAGAATGATCTGTTGGAGGGAAAAATACACTAAAGGCTTCAGGGTGTTGGGCATCTTGTCAGTAACTCTCAGATGGTCCAGGAGATTAAAGTTCTTTGTAAGCCAGGCGCGGTGGCTCACGTCTATAATCCCAGCACTTTGGGAGGCCTAGGCGGTGGATCGCTTGAGGTCAGGAGTTTGAGACCAGCCTGACCAATATGGGGAAACCCCATCTCTACTAAAAAATACAAAAATTAGCCAGGCATGGTGGTGGGCACCTGTAATCCCAGCTACTGAAGAGGCTGAGGCAGGAGAATGGCTTGAGCCCAGGAGGCGAAGGTTGCGGTGAGCCAAGATGGCACCACTGCACTCCAGCCTGGCCAACAGAGTGAGACTCCGTCTCAAAAAGAAAGAAAAAGTTCTTTGTAATATTTGTACCTTTTCTGTGCACCTGAAATTATTTTAAAATAAAAATTATCTTTAATTTTACCCCAAAAAACTGTGCTGGTGATTTAGACAATAAATTATATGGCCATCCTAACCACAAGGACTATAACACAGACATTGTACCCCTTTGACCTAACCCTGCTGGCGAGCGGAGGGGAATGGTCCCCAGAGGCCCCTTATATGGTATTTGACATGGGACGTCAGGAAGGGAACACTCCGCTTTCCTACCCTAGGCTCCTTACCTATACCCACCTGCCCCAGAGCTCTAGCACTTCCTGAAGATGCACTCTACCCTCAGGCATTGCCACACAGAGCATCTGATCAGGTCAGGTACCTCCAGGATGGAATGCTCTGACCAGCCCTCCCTGGTCAGAGCATTGGGCCTTCAAGCCATCAGTGTGGCCTATCTCAAGCTGCCCTGGGCTGGCATTCCTGGTCCTGGCTCAGAATCTGTCTTCCCTGGGAGCCATCTCAGAGGCTCTGACCCTGAGATCCAGCCACACACCCCCAGCTATCAGTACTGTGCTGCTTGATTTCACTGTCAAAAGTCAGATATAGCTTCCCACCCGTCAGCGTTCCCCACACTACAACACTCACCCATTCATTCATTCATCCATTCCTTCAACAAAATCACTATTGAGCACTCAAAAAGACTAGTCACTATCCTAGGCACTGGGGAGAGAGCAGTAAACAAAGCATACCAAAACTCCTGCCTTCATGGAACTTACACAAATAAGAGAGATCAAAAAGAAATTGTGTTAATAAACAACTTCACAGGTAATTTGTAAATAGGAGTCTTATGGGTAAAACAACAGAAGGACTCTATACTTATTATTCCTGTGCACTTACTGTTTCTTCTGGACTTGCGGTACTCTAGCACTTACTATTCCACTATTACTCACTGTTCCCTGCACTTCCTGTGTCCCCCAACATACTCTGCTTACATACCTCTGTTCCCCTGCACTTCCCATTCCCTTGCATTTACTATTTCCCCTGCACTTCCTGTTGCCCCTACACTTCCTGTTACCCCTGCATTACTGTTCTCCCACACTGGCTATTCACCTTTGTATTACTGTCCCCTCACTTACTGCTCCCCCTGCACTTACTCTGTCCCTGCACTTACTGTGCCCCCTTGCCCTTGCTATTTGCCCCTCAGTTACCATTCCCTGAACATACTGTTTCCTGCACTTACTATCAACCTATTATGATTAACTCTGCTTGTTTTTCTTCCTAGCACTCACTGCTGTCTAAACCTCTATATATCCTGTGTGTCTCCTGGATTATGTACCTCCCACCCTAGAATATCAGCCCCTTCAGGGCAGGGATTTTTGTCTGGTTTCTTCACTGCTGCTTCCTCTGTGTGGATAAATGAAGAACAAAAGGGGCTGCTTTCTAGTGTGGTTGTTCAGCTGTTTTGCTCTGGGAAGGTGATGCTGAGCAGAGAAAGAGGTAAAGAAGGAGAATCTACAGAAGGGGTGAAAATTCAGGTTCTGTGATGTCACCTCACCATTCCCAATGCAAAGCTGATTTTCCCCTTAGATGTGCCTGCTCTGTGGAGCCACCACCGTCTAACACAGACCTAGGAACTCAGCTGCTTCCCAGGCTGGCTGCAGCAGGCCCTGGAGTGGCAAACCAGACCCAATACAGTCACCACACCCGCCACCCCCCCCCATCTCACAGCCAGGTGGAGCAGCCCCATATTCCCCACCCCCCGCTGCCTGCTTCATGGGCTGACTGCCAGCCTGGGCCTTTCCATACAACAAGCCAGCCTGTGACCACCTTGGACCCTCTTTATTCACATAATATGCTCTGTCGCCAAGTATTCCCCATCCTGCAAGTCTTCCCCGTCCTGGACAGATTGCTGACTCACTATGGAAGAGGACTTCACCTGGGTCCCTACCCTGTCAGCTGGCAGTAAGTAGAATGATTCCTTGCAGCTGAGGCCTGTGGGTGTGATTCTGGCACCAGGACACACACAGATGTTTGGGAAATAAGCCAAGTTCTCAATCACTTTGTAGAACCCACAGTTCTCAAGAGCCTTCTGAGCACCGGCTATTGTCCCTATTTTAAAGAAGAGGAAACTGAGACCCAGAGGGTAAAATGACTCACCCAAGGTCACTCTTAGAAGTAGAGTCTCACTTGCAACCCAAGCGTCCGATTTCTTTCCCTCACACGGCTGCCCCCCTCTGCACAGTGCTGACCTTCCCAGCCAGTCTGCTCAGTTCTGGCAGTGTCCTTCTGGCCTGAAAACCGCAGTTTCCCAAATTGGGATGGAATCAGAGAGGTTGGGTCAACTACACACTGTTAGCAACCCCCAGGGGCCAAATGGGGCCAGTTGCAATTTGTCTGAGATGGGCCCAGAATGTGAGGAGTGCATCCCAGCAAGGTGGTTCCCAGAGCTCAGGCTGCCTCCTGAGGATCCATGCAGCAGGGGCAGTCGGCAGAACAACGGCCTGTTTCCATCAGCTGCATTTGAAATAACTTTGTCTTAGCATCCCAAGAAGTAGACCCAGCAAGGGGGAACCACAGCCCTGAAGCAACTCACCTGTGGACTGCCCCTCGTATGCCCCGGCTCTATGGGTCTAAATGATGGGTCTGTCCCTTGGCAACCCTAAAACTTTTTGATCATAGGACCCCTTTACACTCTTAAAAATTGAGATCCTAAAAGAGCTTTCGTCAGGGGGAGTTCTATCGATCAACGTTTACCTTACTCATTAGAATGCAGAGCTTCAAAAGCACAAGAAGCCATGAGCATGCACCTCACTGGCTGTCAGAGCTGTGATGTCATCACATGGCAGGCCTGGAAAATTCCACCATGCACTGTGACAGAATGAGTGAGAAAGGCAGATCGCAGCTTTTTGTGAAAATCATTCTGATGTCATAAACCCCCTCAAAGTGTTTTAGAAATCCCCCAGGGCCAGGACCCAAGTCTGAGAACCCCTGGTGTATGTCACATCCCTGTTTCAAAATCTCCAGGGATTGCTATGACCACTTGGAAGAAAACTTTGGTGGCATCGAGTGAAATTCAAGATGTGTATGCACATGATCCCAGAAATTTTATTCCCGAAGATACACCCTAGAGAGTGCTTCAAAAGTCAAACACCAGGTCATGCATGGGGATGTCGTTTGCTGTCACAGCTTGCAAACAACCTGAATTGGCAGGAGAACTGACAAATAAATGATGCTGTATTCATATAATGGAATACTATGCAATAGCTGTATCAATGTAGATGAATCCCCAAAACAAAATGAAATGAAACATAAATTTATGGAAGAATGTGATCGGTATGAACTTATTTGATAACTTTAAATGCATACAAGACAATGCCACATACTGTCACAGATACATGCTGCATGGATAAACACAAAATTTGAGAGAGTGAGAGAGTAGTTGCCTACTGTGGGGGTCAGAGGAGAGAAATAAGAAAGGAGGATTACACATGGCGGAGTGAATTGTTTCCTTGATGGCTTAACTTATAAGGCAATGTTTGAAAGACCTATCTGAATGACTATGGGAAATGATGACAGGCTGGTGGTGGTACAACAGCACCACTACCATCAGCACCACCACCATCACCGCCACCATCATTACCAGAACCACCATCACCACCACCATCATTACCAGAACCACCATCACCAC
>NW_016107691.1:44173-63919 GCF_001604975.1 Cebus imitator | reverse complement strand
ACCATCATTACCAGAACCACCATCACCACCACCATCATTACCAGAACCACCATCACTATCACTACCACCACCACCTGTACCACCACCATCACTACTACCATCACTAACTACCAGCACCACCACCACCACCATCACTACCACCACCACCACCAAAACTACCAGCACCGCTATCACCACTACCATCACTACCAGCACCACCACCATCACCACCTGTACCACAACCATCACTACCTACCAGCACCACCACCACCACCACCATCACTACCATTATCACCACCATCACCATCACTACCATCACCACCACCATCACTACCACTACCACCACTGCCAAAACTACCAGCACCACCATCACCACTACCATCACCACCAGCACCACCACCAACAGCACCAGCACCACCACCAGCACCACTGCTACTACCACCACCAGCACCACCACCAGCATCATCATAACCACCAGGACCACCATCACCAACACTGGCACCAATTCGTTAGCTGATTCTTTGTATTTCTTAGCACATGTAGCACAGACTGTCAATTGCTTATATAATATCCATTTCCTTTCTCTGTTACTGATTTATGGGAAACAGCATGTGCCCAACCCCCTCAAAAAAGGAAACCCCACATTTTCCAGCCTCCCTTGCAAACAGGAGTGGCTCAATCAGCAATTTTTGGTCAATAAGGGGGAAGTGAGAGTTATTAAGTACAGCTGATGTGCCAGCTCCTCACAGAGAAGGGCTGCTGGCCCAGAGCCCCAGGGACCTCGACAGAATGGGACAGCTAGAGCCACAGCTGTCATCCTAGGACTATGAGGCCACCTTTGGGATAGGAGCCAGGGCTAAGGCCAGCGGAGCACAAAGCTGGAGGGAGCCTGGTCCATGGATTGGCTGCCTGCCCCCTCCTCACCTCAAGCTCCATCCTCCCTTTATTTAAGACCCTCTGGTCCGGCTGTGTGCATCCACAGCAGCACACCCTCATATCCCCATCACTGGCTGAGCTGAACAACCACACCTTCCCAAGCACATTCAGGGGGCATGCCGTTCACCAACAGTGCAAACGGCATGTGTTCCAATTCTCGTACTGACTCATCCCGCCTGCACTTTGCCTTTCTGTAGTCTGAGTTCTAAGCTTGTTGAGTCTTTCTTTCCTCTCCTTTTGGTGCCAAATAATGAAATTTCAGCAGTTAGCCTTGAGAACGCTAAGCCTTTCTTACTGCCAGTGAAAGAAATCTCAGCAAGATAAGGAGGAAGAAATGTTCCTGCTTCCCCTCAGCTGCAAAAACACAGGAGTTCTTTGGAATTGTAAGGCTGCCTCTGATAACGCGGGGAATTGAAAATGTATACATATACATATTTTCCTCTCTCTCTCTCTCCAGTGTGGAGACTGATGAGAAAATGTAAAATCCCATTCTATTTTCTTTTAGTGTAAAAGTGTCTTCAGAAGGGTTATTTGGACAAAGGAGTCTTTAAGGTGCTGGACTTTGGGCTTTGCCAGCATGAACTGCCATCCTCTCCAGGCTGCGAGACCCATTAGGAGGTGTCTTGTATGATCATTTCTTGTCCTGCCAAGAATATTTAGTTTGACATCTGTCACTTTCTGAAATTTCTTGGTCAAACTATAAAAGAATTGTTGCCATCTGCATGAAGGAAAAAATTAGTAAAAGCTAAGATGCTGTTACATTCCTTATCTGAACCAAGGTTCTGAGAGTCGTGTCTCATTTCAGTCCACGCTGATCTACTGATCTGTGCTCACAGCTTTCCCGGACTAGAATGCCCTCCCTTTCTGCTCCTCTCTTCACTTCCCTGACACCTGCTCTCCCTTCAAGCTCATCGGTTAGAAGCCCCTTGCCCCCAGCTTGGAGCTGGGTCTCCTCCCCATGCCCACAGCCCCTGGGCATCCCTCTGCCTATCTCTCCCCTCACCCACATAAGACAGGGCTTCTCTAGTTACAAGTGACAAGAGTCCAACTTAAGCTGGCTTGTGCCTAAAAGGAGCTGGGTTGGCTGCAATGCCTGGAAACCCTCACCATCCCCCTCTCAGGCTTGGATGGGTCCAGGTGCTGGGTGAAGGGCTTGCTCCTGAGTGCTGCCCCTCTCCAAGGCTCTACTATGGCCCTGATGGCCTCATTCTCAGAGGCTCTCACAAGAGAGCTAGAGCAGTTCCAAAACCACATTCTACCAGCCCTGCAAACCCTGCAGAAAAATACTTCCTTTTTCAAGAATTCCAGGAGCAGCTGTTATCTGATTGACTCAGCCTGAGTCACACGAATGTTCCTCATTGGCTAGGCCTGAGTGTGTTCCCACCGCTGAGCCCAGGCGCGGGCCAGTCCCCAGAAGAGAAGCTGGGGGCATCTTCAACGTCTGGGCAGGCAGGCCGGGTATGATGGCTCACGCGTGTAATCCCAACATTTTGGGAGGCTGAGGCAGGGGGGACCATTTGAGCTCAGGAGTTCAAGACCAGCCTGGGCAACATAGCGAGACCCTTGTCCCTATTTTATTAAAAAAAAATTTTTTTTAAGAAGACTGGGCAGGCAAAAAGACTGGACCCCATGGCAATATGAGGTTGTAGTTTGTTTCCTTGTCTGCCTTCTGTGTCTAGATCACCACAGAACATGGCACAGGCACACTAGGTGCTCAGTAAACATGTGCAGAATGCCATGAGTGGGAAGACAACATGTAGCCTGGGAGAGTCCTTCTGGTTGCAGGAATGTCAGAAACTCTGATATGTGCAGGAGTCAGGCAGGCGATATGATGGTCCACGCCAGGAGGAATGGTCAGAACTGGGGGCGAAATGTCCAATCTGAGCCTGTAACATCTTCTGACTTTTTTGAGATGCCAAAAATTTGTACATCTATATGAAATCTTGTAATATTTAAAATATGACAACTAATTTTTTTAACTTTTTTTTTTTTTAAAGATGGGGTTTCACCATATCGGTCAGGCTGGTCTCGAACTCCTGACCTCAGGTGATCCGCCCATCTCAGCCTTCCAAAGTGCTGGGATTACAGGCGTGAGCCACCACACCCGGCTGATAACTAATTTTTTAAACATTGTGCAAGCCCACAAGACACCTCCATTTACGAGGATGATGAGGGTCAGCATTTGGAACAGGGAAGAGCAGGAACCTTCTGGAAGGCCACTGTCACAGGGGCTGCATCAATGACTAGAGGAGGGTGCTTATCACTCACTCCAGTCTGTAGTCAAGGGTTTCAGAGCCAGCCCCAGAGGCAGCCCAGGCGCCCACAGTGAGGAGGTCAATGGTGTGAGGGTGTGTGCCCCCCAAGCCCCTGGCCCAGGCTCCAGCCCAGGCAAGCCCCTGCCCATGGGAGGGCTGGCTCCTTGGATCTGCTCTCACATTTTCCACCACCAATTGGGCCCTGTCTTCCCCAGAATATCATTTGGCCCCAGCCAAGCAGAACTGAACTTGCATCCCAGAGCCTCCTGGAGCCAGCTTTAAACACTCTTCACAGCAGGTGATTGGATCTTGATTTGAGGAATGCATTCAGCTGAGTCACCGTCCTCAAACAATATAAGAAATAAAACATTGGGCACGCTCCTGATCCCAGAGCCAATTATACGGGCCACTCCCCGCAAGCAGTACCTGCGCCACCCCAGAGAAGGTCCTGCTTAGAAATGGAGCATGGAGAGTTCCTCAGACGGAGAAGCTGCACTGGGCCAGGCCCTGCACGGGATGAGGTGGGGGCTTCATAGAAGCCAAGGAGGCACAATCAGACCCACATTGTAGCTGGGGAAACTGAGGCACAGGGAGCAGGAAGCCTGCAATCTCACTTGAGGAAATGGCAGCGCTGGGACTGGAAACGAGTTGGTTCTATGCTCCGGAAGTGTGGACTCCAGGCCCCGCTCTGCTAGGACTGCGCCAGGCTCTCTCAGTCCCATCCCCAGCAATCCTTTGGATATTTTCTCTACATCCACCAGGCTGACTTTGGAGTGGCTGCAGGCTCCTCATTTTGGTGCAATGGACAAGACTTGGGGCCCTTCCATTGCTGAGGGTATTTCTGTCAGATGTGACATCGCGGCGCAATGGTCAGAGGCCTGGATTCAGCCAGATTGCCTGTAGTCAAAACCCACCCTACCATTGGCCATGTGACCTCCCTCACGTTTCCCCATCTGTAAAGTGGGGCTGCATAACCCATGGTGAGGTTTAGAATGCTGCCAGAACATAGTGTTTAGAATTACTTTCATATCCCCCTAAACAATCAACCAAAAACATGTGCAGTGCCAAATGACACTGCCGTCCTCTCCGATGTGGCATGTGAAAGACAGCTCCTCCCATTCATACCTTTCACATCTGGTGTTGCTAAGCGGGGCAGTTTGGCAAAATTGCTCTCCCTGTCCCCCTCCACTGACCTGGGTCCTCCTGAGAGTGGTGTCGTGTCCTGGGTAAAGTTAGGCTGCAGATTCAGGCAGACCTGAGCTGAACACCCAGCTCTGCTTCCCGTCAGGTCTTGGGCAAATGACTGCTCTCTGAGCCTGGGAGTCCTCATCTGTAAAATGGGATCAGGTAAACCTGTCTTGCAGGGTAATTACCAGGACCTTAGCAGAATGACCTCTTGTGGATGACCCACGGGTGTGAAACATGATCACCAGCTTTGAAGATGAGACTGTCCTCCGAGAGGCTACAGCGTGGGAAGTCCAGAAGATCTCACATTTGCTGTGCCTGGGGCTGAGCCCGAGTCCCAAGGCAGAACCTGTGCATGCATCCCCAGGGACACGGTGGACTTGGGACCCACATCCTTTTGGCCTCGCTCAGTTTTTGCAGCCATGAGGAGTGTGAGTGCGGTCTCCAGGCCAGTTCTGCAGCAAAGCCATGGGGAGAAGTAAGTAGCCACTTACTCTAGGCCACTCACACTAGGTTTATTCACGGGGCTCAGTGCTAAGCATGTGCCTCTAACCCCTTGCAGCTCCCAAAAGGCACTTCTGAGGCAGAGGAGAGGCATGCTCGTGGCCTAGCAGCTGCTTCTCCAGGCTGGCTCTGCCGCATCTTGATCACCTGCCTGGGGCAGAGGGTGGACTCAGGTCTCTAGGGAGCCCATCTGCCAACGAGTTTGGTGCCACGGCCTTTGACATCCAGGCGCCAGGTGCAGGCCAGCTGAGCATCTCTGGGACAGCCTATGAGGTCGGCTGGCTGCTCCACGAGGTACCTACCCCATCATCACTGGGAGAGGAGCAGGCTAACTCTCCTGGGCTCAAGCACAAGCCTCTCTCCCGGGCCCAGGCCCTTGCTCTGCAGGTGGCACAGCAGGAACAGTTGGTTGGGGAAGGGGACTGTGCTTCCCAGACTGGCACTCCAGAAGGCAGCTCGATGCTGGGTGCCCAGCACACACTTAGTAAACAGCCTGTGCCATCACAACACACTAGCTCCTCCCCAGGTGCCTTCACCCCTCCACAGTCACCCTAAAGCACAAAGATGAGGCCACTGGAAGCTGAAGAGAAGGGGAAAGACTAAGGCACTTGGGTTATGACCCTGGCACAGGCAACCCTAAGGAAGCTAGAATGGGAGGAGAAACTGACAGATTGATCCAGAGTCTGAAAATGAGCCCATGTGACACAGGGGTTAAGGGGTGATTCTTTGAACACAGGAGCTGTTAGTTGTCCCTATCCCAGGCCTTGCTCTCTCTACTTGGAAATAAAATTAATCAAGTAGCTACTGTAGCAGGTGTCCATCTCAGCTAACACTTGAGACATGCCAGGATGTGCTGCAGTGACAAACAGCTCTTGTCTTCGAGGTTTAAAGGGCACATGTTCAGTGCAGCTCAGCAGGGGGACTCTTCCCACTGAGCCTCCTCAGGAACCTGGGCTGGCAGAGACTCTATCTTTACCATGTGCATCTGCCATCACCATGGTTGGCCAGAGCAATGCACTGGCCATTAAATTCTCCTGCCTGGAAGTGACACATGCCCCCTCTACTCACATCGCAGTAACCAGCATTAGTCACATGGCCTCATCCCTCTTCTAACGGGGCAGAGCAGGGTGATGCTCCTCCAGGTGTCTCAAGGGAAATAGCAGAACTCAGGGCCATCCTCAAGAAAACCCAGCCCTACATAAGGCAGGGAATCCCATCACAGCACACCAGGGATTTTCTAGGATGTTGCTGAGTTTCTACCATGGCCCCATTCTGCTGAGCTGGAGGAAGATTTAACCTCAGTCATGCTTAGGGCTTTTCTGCCTGTTCCATGGATCTGGTAAGGTCTCAGGACCTTGCACGGTGTCAGGCTGTCAGGGGGAGACAGGCTCTCATGCCATTTGTTATGGCTGAAGTGCGTCCCCCAACACTCATGCACTGAAGCCTTCAGCCCCCAGCACCTCCGCAGGGGACTGCATTTGGAGATTTGGCTTTTACAGAGGTGATTAAGGTGAAAAGAGGCCAATGGGGGGTCCTAATCTAATCTGACTGGTGTCCATATAAAAAGAGGAAATGCAGCCCCAGACAGACAGCAGGGACCCCACACACAGAGGGAAAACCACTCGAGGAGGCAGCAAGGGGCAGCTGACTTCAAATGCAGGAGAGGGGCCTCAGGGAAACCAACAGTGGACACCCTGATCTTGGAATTCCAGCCTCTAGAACTGTAAGAAAATAAAGCTCTGTTGTTGAAGGCCCCCATCTGTAGTACTTTGTCATGCAGCCCTGGCAAACCCATTTCATCACTGACCATGTGTTCAATCCTCCGGTGCTCTGGGCAGGGGACGTGCAGGTCTCAGAGCTCCGCTGCTTCAGATCCATGCCTGGGCTGGCACTGGGCTTGGCAGCAACTGAGGGCCCTTCCTAAAGGTCTTCTTCCCTAAATTCTCAAGGGTGACACCTCTGAGGTGGGTGCTCCACTGACCCACAAACATCAGGGTGCCGTTACTGAGGGAGGAAAAAATGGATACTGGGTGACAACCAGTCACCTGCTACCCAATGCCACCAATGAGGAAACTGAGGGTTAAGGAGAAGCTGTGAACTTCTCAAGGTCCACAGTCCATGAGCAGTAGCAGGAAGGTGAGGCTGGACTGTGACCACATACAGTGAACTCTGTGAACTCTGACCGTGTTAAGACTCCAGAACCCCTGCATCCTGCCGCTCCTCTGCCTAATGCCTGTTCCCACCCAGACATCAGACAGGAAATGTTGTCTGAACAAGGCTCTTCAGAAAGACTGAAAATGCGACGAGCACACCGCATTGGTGAGAATGTGCCGGTAGAAATGCAAGCCAGCATAGCCTCTTTGAATGGGTGTGTTGGCTCAGATTGGGTTCAGCCGTGAGAGAAACATCAACAGTGGTCTGAACAAGCTAGCCACTCATCTCTCTCGCACGTTCCAAAAGTCATCTGAAGGTAGGGTGTCCGTGGCGTGGGCTCTCTATCCTGTCGCACTGCAATGAGAAACTTCCATTCCCCAGATTACCCTATGGTTCAAGACTCCAGCCCTTATAAGCACATCCCAGTCAGCAGGAAAGAAGGGCCCACCTCCTATCTATAGGGATATATATGCATGCATACATATCCATTGGCCAGAACACATCTGCAAGGAGGCTGGAAAATGCAGTCCTTATTCTAAATAGCTGTGCATCCAGCTAAAAATCAGAGATTCTATTCCAATGGAAGAAAACAACAACATATATTGGAGGACAACTATCAATCTCTGCAGAAGACTAATAAGAGTAATTAAAACTAATTAAGAGTGTGTGCTTCAGCAATTCTACTTGCATGAGTTACCAAAGCAAATTTACAAGGATTGTTGAAGTTGCCTTGTTTGTTGTTGCAAAATCTTTCAGAAACAAAAGTCCAACCCAAGGGAACTGGTTTATAAATTGCCATATATCCATATGTATGCAGCTTCAGGAGTGAAGCCGTCCTCTACTTGACATGGAATCACCTCCAAGATGCATTGGAGCAAGCTACAGAACGTTAACATTACAGAAATAAGGATGACATACACACCGTTGGTGTGAACGCGGGATGGCTCTGGAAGGTTATGAAGACCCTGGGTGCTTCGCAGGGGTGGGGAACAGAGAAACTCAGTGCAACACAGGGAAATTTATCGTCCACCAAATACCCTCCTGTATGGCATGAACCTTTGTTTTTTTTGTTTTTTGCCATGTACATATATGGCCTATTTTTAAAAAACAAACTTAAAAACAGAACAAAAATGGTCTTTCTTCTGTTGATGCCTCTCTGCTCTTTCACTGCACCCAGCAAACCTCAGCTGACTCTTTGCCATCTTGGACCGCATGTGGATTTGATGGTCAAATCCCCATTGGCCCCCAACCCCCACTCAGCATGCCCTGTGAGCTTGCCTTCCCTAAATTACCAGGCTTTTACATGAGCTGAGAGGCCACAGCAAAGTGTGCCACTCAGGGGCACCTTACAGTACCCACTGCAGCCCAGGAGTTCAGCTCACCGGCCATACCACCAAGGTGGTAGTGCCCTGCCCACTACCAACCCTCCGGGTCCTGGATCCCAGCGCGCCTGACATGTTGCCCCACAGACATGAGCTGTGTTGGAACTGGTACCCTCAGCACCCCATTCCCCACACCAAAAAAAGGCTAATCTTGGAGACAGGCAATAGCCTGACCCTCATGGCCCTCACAGCTGGGGCTGAGACCTCCCCAGGCTCCGAAGGAAGCCTGCAGTTGGCTGGGTCCTGGGTGGGACCCTCCTCTCCAACACTGGGAATTACATAACTGGCAGCAACTCCCTTTCACTCCAGCTGCCAAAAAGTTCAAAGCCAAACTCAGGTACAAGGGTAGTGGCAGGGATACGCGGGGCTCTCTCCCCTACTCACATCTCATGATCCCAGTGTTTTGTTCTGATTTACTCACATTTTCAGCCAACCACACCCATCCTTATGACAAACATCATTCCCTGCATCCTGTCTGCTGAGGGTCTACTACACACCAAGCACTATTCTGGAGGCTAAAAATAAGAGCCACCCTTATTGTTCTTTACAGTATGCCAGCCACTTGCACTTACTGTTTTCCAGTCCTTACAAAAGCCCCTGCAGGACAGATCGTCTTCTCCCCATTTTACAGACGGCATGGTAAGTCCATTCTGAGATTTACTGGAGCTGAGCAGAGGGAAGCAGCTGCCTAAGGAAAGTGTGTGTCTCCGACACAGCAGAGACAGGTGCTGGCTCGAAGAAACACAGTTCTCCTCTCTCTTCATGTCTGTCCCCCGGGCGGACAGATGAGCCCAGGAGCAGGGGTGGCTGGGATCCTGTTTCTCTATGCCTCCCCAGCAGCCAGCCTGGGGCTTGGTTACTGGGGACTGTTCCTTGGTTGAGCAAACAGAGGCCCCCTGAGCCTCCCAGCCCTTCACCCAGTCCTCAGGCTCCTAGGAGAAACCAGCCTCCGAAAGGTTTTGGTATTCCTGCTAAACCTCCACATCAACACCTTCTGTTCCTTTTCCTTTTTATTAAAAAATAGATCAAGAAAATATACACACTTCAGTCCATCCACCATGATGGGCTTTGAGGAGGCATGATGGGATGGAGGCATTGGGAGAGCCAGCCCTGCCCTTGTGCCAAGGGTGCAGAGAATGAGGGTGCCCTTGGCCAGCCTTGCCAAGCATGGCCCTGGAAGGAAAGCCTGGGCCATGTGGCTGAGCAGGATGACAGCAGGTGAGAAGGGGAGGAGGGTCCCCAGTGAGAGCAGAGATGGCAAAGGGGATCAGGAGCCCCAGGGAGGCGGGGGCCTCCAGACTCACGGTGGGAACAGAGCTGCACAGGGCTTCCGCCCACAGAAGGTCCCGCAACCTGGTCCTTCTCCCCCAGGGACTCTGGGCCCTCTGGCCTCCTCTCTGGCCTGTCCTCTGCAGGCTCTGACAGCCACTCTCAGGCATTGATGGCCTTCCAACGCTCACTGTCCGTGCTGTTGATGCTGCCAGTGTGGCAAGGCATGGAAGCGATGTCGTCCAGGTAGGCCATCCCGCCAGCAGAGTCGAACTGCGTGCTCGAGTAGCTGGCAGCTGAGGCCCCAGCAGCCCCTGCAGCCTCCAGGCCCTCCCGCCGGGCCACAGCATAGGGCTGGGGTAGGTGTACGTCCGGCTCCTCTGTCTCATCCACTTGGCATTTGTAGGAAAAGAGGATCTTGGGTTCCGAGCTGATGGGTGGGAGAGAGGGGCAGGGGAGCCTTGATGAGTGACTCAGGAACAGCCTTCCTTCCAGGCTGATGGGGCCACCAGATAAGGAAGGAATCAGCCAACAGTTGCCTGTTACCCACCCCGAGACGGCCTGTCAGCTGGACCCCAGAGCCCATCTAGACTTGTTTTGGAACCCAGCCCTCCTCCTCCTGGCTGTGTGAGCTGGGACAGGGGGCCTCTGTGCCTGCTTCCTCATGGTGAAAGGGGTGCGTGGACCCCGTGTAGAGGATGAATGAACATAAATCATGAGCCTTTGACAGCGCCTGCCCAAGCGCTCAGGAAAGACTTGGCTGTGGCCTCTGCTCCCACTCCTGTGACCCCTGCTGCTCATGTTGCCACCCACTTCACCCTGGCCTGGTCCTGCAGCCCTCAGGGCAGCTCTCCAAGGGGGACACACTACACCCAATTTACAAAAAAGGAGCCTGAGGCTTCGGAGAGAAATCATGTGTGCAGCAGCAAGATGGGGCCATGGAACAGTCTGGCCCTCTCCCAGCTTCACTCAGGTGGGAGGCTGAACCCCTACCCCCAAGACCCAGCAGGTGAGAAAGGAGGGCAAAGCACCCACATTCCAACCACATCAGAGGCCTAGAGTAGAACCCCCAATCCCATGTCTTCAGCATCCCATCTCATGGATGCTTCTGCGGATGCACATGTACACAGCAGTGTACCCACTCCCAGAGAATCCCACTGAATTCCCACCCCAAAACCTGCTCCCTTCTAGATCTTCTCCCAGCAGGGTACAAGCTCCATGAGGACAGGGATTTGCATCCACTGTAGGCCTTGCAACTTCTAGTTCTAGCAGTGTCTGGAACATAGTAGGTGCTCAATGAATGCTTGTGAATGAATGAGTTAATATATTATTAAATAAAAACCACTTTGACTGGCACAGTGGCTCATACCTGTAATCCCAGCACTGTGGGAGGCCAAGGCGGGTGGACTGCCTGAGCTCAGGAATTCGAGACCAGCCTGGGCAACCCGGTGAAACCCTCTCTACTAAAATACAAAAAATTAACCGGTTGTGGTGGCATGTACCTGTAGTCTCATCTGCTTGGCAGACTGAGGCAGAGGATTCACTTGAACCCAGGAGGAGGGAGTTGCAGGGAGCTAAGATCACACCACTGCACTCCAGCCTAGGCAACAGAGTGAGACTCCGCACCCACACCAAAAAAAAAAAACCCAGCAATGCAGAACAATATGCATAGCTTCTCTCTCTCTCTCTCTCTCTCTCTCTCTCTCTCGCGGAAAGACTGTCTGTGTGTACTGTATATGCAATGTGCATACATATGTATGCATGTGTGTACATGGCACATATCTACATGCATGTATATGTCGAACGCATGTGTGTTCGTGTGTATGCATGCATGTGGGTGTGCATGTGCATGTTTGTGTGCATGTGTCTGTGTCTGTATGTGCATATGTTGTTGTGTGTGTATGTGCATGTGTGTATGCCTGTGCATCTATGCCTGCCTGTGCATCAATGCCCGTATGTGCACATGTGTGCATGCACATGTGGGTAGTTATGCGTATATCTGTTTGCATGTACATATCTGTATACGTGTGCCCATGTGCATGTGTGTATTTTCTGCACATGCACATTGTATGCATACACAGCCCCTCAGCATCAATCCTTGCACCTGTGGGGGAAGAAGGCGAAGTTCCGCCGGCAGCCACGCGGGGACACTGGCGGCTACAGACTCACCCGAAGAAGCCACGGAGGAAGGCCACATAGATTAGGGGAGCGAAGAAGCTGAAGTACAGGAAGGTTGTGGTGTCTACACAGCTGCAGAGAAGGCAAGTCAGCACGGGGCCTCCCAGTCCCACACTGTCCCCCTTAGCCGCCCCACTCCCTTCGTCCCTCCAGGTGGTGGATGCTCTGCCTCCAACTCCCCATGCCCCCACCCAGTGGATGCTCTGTCCCCAACCTTCCCACATTCTCAGTAGGTCAACACTCTGCCCTCCACCTCCCCATGCCCCCAGTGGGTGGATGCCCTGACTCCTACCTCCCCATGTACCCAGTGGTGGATGCCATGCCCTGCCCCTCACCCACCCCTCTCCTGTAGCGGATAGACAACCTTGCCCTGCCCACCCCCCACTTCCCCATGCCCCAAGCGGGTAACAGCCTGTCCCCTCCACATCTCCCCATGCCCCCAGTAGGTGGACATCCTGCTGCCCACCTCTCCATGCCCCCAGTGAGTGGACACTCTGCCACCCACCTCCCCATGCCCCCACAGTGTGGACACCCTGCCGCCCCCATGTACCAGAGCCCCTCGATGATGTCCAAGCACAGCAGCACACTCCCCAGCCCCTGTAGCAGGTTGAGCAGCGCCAGGATGCCCGCATACACATAGAAGCTCCTCCGAGCTGGGGGCCAGACAGGGTGAATCATGAGGTTCCCGCCCCGGCCAGGCCAGGCTCTGCCTCCCGCACCTACCACCTTCAAGCCTGGTGTATCCCCCAGGGCCCCTCTAGGCCTCCCTCTCACCCAGGGCTCTCCCGCTCCCAGCCACAGTGGCCCAGCAGACCCCCTCCTGCTCCCGCCTGTCCCAGAGCTGCTGGCCAGCTGCTCACAAGGCAGGGAAATGCGCTCCTTCAGCGGGGTCTTGGGGAGGATGACCACCAGAGAGTAGACCTATGGAGACAGGCAGGGCTGAGAAGGTGCTGGGGGTGCAAGCCCAGATCCACAACCAGGAACCCAGGCATCCAATCCCCTGCCTGGCCCTGAGGCCCCAGCCACCCCAGCCTGAACCTCACCAGGAAGAAGAAGCAGGAGCTGACCAGCCAGAACTGGCGGCCCCCATGGCCATAGATGTTAAAGTCCTCAGCTGAGAGATGGGCATCAGGGTACAGGATCTCCAGGGTCCCCTGCAGGGGCAAGCAGGAAGGGATGAAGGGAATCTCAAGGCTCTTCCCTCCCAGGGGCTTTTCCCGATGCAAAGTCCCCTAAGCTTTCCACCACACTAAGTCCAGCCTCTTGGCCTGACCCTCAAGTCACCTGCCCCAGCCTGCTCCCTGGCCACATCCTGCCCACCCGATTGCAGCATCCGGAGCTGGCCAGTCTTGGTATGAGTCACATAGGGCAGGGGGCAGAGATGGGCAAAATGCAGTCCCTGGCCCCAATCTAAGAATGGGGCCTCTAGATGCATGCTTCTCAGGGGGGTCTTGCACTGTCCCTACCTGTGCTCCTTGTTAAAAGGGCAAGTCCTGAGCCTCCCACCCCAGCACCCTGGCCTACCGGTTCCAAATCTCCCAGGGACACCAGAACTTGCCTCGGTAACAAGTACCTCATGTGATCTCTCAAGTGCAAAGTTTTAGAGCTCTGACAGTGATAAAGACTGGAAACCTGACCCAGGCCCAGAAGCAGTGGGTTCCTGGTGCCCTGACTCCTGGTGTCTCCTGCCCACACCCACCCTCTTACCTGGGTGACGGAATAGGCCAGGGACAACACCGTGGTGATGGCCAGCACCCGCTTGATGCTGGACTTGCTCTCCAGGTGGCCTGGAAGAAATGTGCTGGTCAGTACGCAGGAGCCAGCCTGTGACCAGGCCAGGGCCAACCCACAGCCAGGAAGGGGCAAGGGAGAGCATCGCTGGGGCCCAAAAACCCAGTAATACACACACCGAAGGCCAGGCCCAGGATGATCACACTCAGCTCGATGGCCAGCAGGAAGAAGCGGGTGATCTCCCACAGGATCTGCATGCAGAGTAGGCAGAGCGTCAGCCCAGGCCAGGCCTCCCCAGCCTCCCTCAGCAGGCCCAGCCGCACCTTATCAGCAACAGTTGCAGCATCCGATGTGCTCACCGTCATGGACACCACGGTGCGGGCAATGCCTACGAGCGCCACCACGAACACCTGGTGGGCAAGGGAGTGGTGTGGCAGTCGGAACAAGAGCCTCTGCATTGGCAGCGGTGGCAAGCCTACCCCACATCTACAGGACCCTTTGATTGCCGAGATTGGAAAGGAGGAAGGGGCAAGTCAGGGTGGGACTCGGAGGCAGGGAGCGGGCTCCAGGAAGCAAGGCTCTCAGACTTGCAGACTTAACAGTCTGCAAAATCCTGCTCTGGGTGGCCTCTGGCCTGGCCCTCCCCTCTCGGGGCCCCAGTTTCCTAGCTAGCACCAACAGCCTTGGGCTGGTTAGTAGGTGAGCATGGTGGAGCCAGATGGGCCAGGTTCACATCACAAGCAGCAGGCTTCTGCTTCCTGGCTCTTTATCTTAGCTTTCTCATCTATAAAATGGGGGCAGAAACAAAACCTACTGAGTTTGATTGTTGGGTCAAATGGGTTAACAGATGCAGCAGAAGCCTGCCTGGCACCCAGGAAGGGCCAAGTATACGTTTGCTGTTATTATCTTATTCCTGGTTTTCATTCTGAGGCATGCAGGACTGGAGGAAAGGTCACTGAGAAGAGGTGCCGAGACCTCTGAGGAAGCCACTGGCCTGGCAGGTTTCACAAAAGTGCCTGCTCAGCATCTATGGCTCTTACCGGCCTGGTATCCATCCCCTTCCTCTCCCTCCTCATGCCCACTTTGGTGGTTCTGGGTGAGTCTGAGCCTACTGCTCCTGGCTTTAGGGATGGGCCCGGGATGCAGCAGCACTGGCCAGTGGTGTGTGCCATTCCCCTGGCCTCAGGGCTGGTTCAGGGAAGGGCATGGAACCCAAGGGAGCCTCATGAGAGACCCAGGATGTGAGGTGCAGCTACCAGGAAAGGCAGGCAGAGGGCATGCAAGCCTGGCACCATGGGTGCCACCCTGCTGCCACAAGGGGAGATGGCAAGAGAGCAGGGCCATCGGGGAGTTCCCAGGCTCAGAGGGAGATGGAGATGGTGCTCCAGCAGCACTGCTGCACCCCAAAATCCTACTGTGCCTGAGGTCCAGGAACTTCCCAGTTTCTCAGTCAGAAACCGGCTTCTATGATTCTCAGTTGGGTTTTCTGACACATGCCCAGATCCATATATACTTTGTCTTTTGTGCCATGAGAAATTGTGTCAGCAGGGCAGGCAGCAAAAGCAACAAACTGCAAAACGCCTACTGTCTGCCAAGCTCCCACTGGGCTGCAGCTATGCAGGCGGCCTCACAGGTGCTCACATGAACATCATAGCCCTCACCTGAAGCCCATACCTAGCCAGCCCATACCTGAAGCCTGTACCTGGATAGCCCACAGCTGAAGCCTCCACCTGCAGCCCACACCTGCACAGCCCAGACCTGCAGCCTGTACGTGGAACCTGCACCCAGACCATCCACACCTGGAGCCTATACCTGGACAGCCCACATTTGGAGCTGCCTTCTCGACCACAGCCCAGACACCTCTCCCCAGGCAACATGTGCCAGGACCACCAAGTGGTGAGAATGCAGGCTCTCCCAGCAAGTAAGACGTCTTCTCCAAAGAGGTTTCACAGAATGGACATGTGAGGAACGAATGGATGGAGGATACAGTGGGCATTTTTCCCCACCCAGCATTTATTCCCCTCCCCTCTAGTACCAGCTCCCCAATTCTGTCGTAGGGACCACCTCCCTCAGTCCATATGGTCCGGCTGAGCTGATGCTGTCCTCCCAGCTTCACAGTGCCCCTCTCCTTGCTCTAGCCACAGAGCTTGGCTCAGGGATGAGCATCATAGGTGGGCCAGTCAGAGGAAATCCCGAGTCTACACTATCAGAAAACAAGCACTGTCTACCTGAGTTGTAGAGGCAGGATGTCAGCTCAAAGCTGCTCTTGGCCATCTTTGACACCATATGGGAAGAATTCATACAAGTTAAGTCCCAAAGAGAGCCAAGATGCAGAAACAGATCCTAATGACATCATCTAACTGCCTGGATCCAGTCATATCTGAAGCTCATTTTCATTATAGAAGCAGTTAATTCCCTTTTTATTTAAGCCAGTTGGAGCTGGCTTTTCTGTCAACTGCAGTGAACTTACCAGAATGTAGAAGGTGATAAAAATGGGGCTGGAGGTGATGCGGATCTTGGCCCGAGCAGATGGAAGCTTCCAGAGCAGGAAGATGAGGAAGAGCACATTGGGGATGAGCAGCATGAGGTCCCAGTACCGGACCCTGGCAGACACGCACAGGAACTGGTTCACTAGTAAGGCCACATATGCACCCCCATCTGTAGCACACAATCTGGTCCACCCTCACCACCTCCCCACACACCAGAAAAAGCCACTGACACTCAGCGAGCCTGCCAGTGTTATGACTGCCCCACCTGGAGGTGCCAATGTCTTCGTAGAGCAGTAGCAGGCAGCGATGAGGTACACTGATGTTTGGTGCCAGGGGTGGGGGCAGCGCTGTGCTCCCATTGGCCCAAGTTGCCTCCTCCAGGGTGTCCATCCTGCCAGCAGCCAGCCCTAGGGGAGTGAGAGCTGTGCAGGGGCTGTGTGGCCTGGGCCACTGTCCTCCTTCCTCTGGACCTGGGACTCCCAGGGCAAAATTAGGAGGGCTGCACAGAGCACCCCTATAAACCACCATCCCCACCCAGTGCAGCTCAGTGTGGAGCTCCACACAGGTCATGACCCAATCCCCCAGGCAGGGGCCCAGTCCCCCATTTCAGGCTCTATTTCACCACCTGCAAACAATAAGAAAGCCACCCCCTCAGCTGAGCATCTCCATGTGCAAGGCATAGCCACTTGGCTCCTTTCAGTCCTGAGGGCCCATGAGAGCAGCGTGGGTGAGGGCACAGCCTCTGGGTTCACAGCCCAGCCCTGCCCCTTCCTTCCTGTCCTTTCCGTGCCTGTGTCCCCCCCACGGAATGGGGGTAACAAGTGGGCTGTGGTGATACCAAGTGCCTCAAACAAGGCACACACACGAAGAGTTCTTGGTAGTGGTCAGCTGTGGTTCCGACCCACCACACCATGCAGAACTCAGAGGCCACGGACTCATGTGAGGCCACAGCACTGCTAAGGGCCAGAGCTGGGCACCATGCCCTCCTCAGTTGCACTCTCTGGCCCTTGACTCCCTCTGCTACCGCAGACACACGTGGAGGGGACACTGAACTGTTCCTAGGAGATGCACAGGACGTCTCCAAGTGAAGACAGGCATTGGGGAAGAGGCTGTACCACAGAGGTGCAGGGCGAGCTGTGTCTGCAATAGCCAGGCTGCAGGGTGAAGCTGGGACAGGGTGGGCCCAAAAGCCAGGAGCCCACATGATACTCTGAGCATGACAGATAGAGTCTAGTCTGGAAGACAGGAGAGCTGGTGGTCTGGGATCCTGGTAGCCACTCTGGGGTTGGGGGACTGATGGTCTGGCCAGAAAACCAAGACTCTTGAGTTAGAGGACTCTCAGGGGACAGACAACAGATACTTCTGCAGGGAGTTCGGGGTGATTGAGGTGTGGCCTGAGGCACAGAACATAACAGGTGCAAACATTTAGAATGATTTGAACAGATTGGGCCAGATGCCCGTGACGTGACTCTGCTTCACCAGGAATACTAGTAAAGGCTGTGGATGCAGCCCCAGGCTGTCGTAGGTTCCTATGGTGGACACCACACAGCATAAAAAGAATGACCCGCTGCTACAGGCAACACGAACGACTCTCAGAAGTGATGTGGTGTGAAGCCAGGCACAAGGGCCCACCGGCGTACGACCCGTGGAGAAATGCAGACGGGGCACCTTTGGGGAGATAAAGAGCATGGTAATTGCGGGAGGCCTGCCAGCTTCTGGGTGAACAGCTGCAGGCATGTTCACTGTATGGTAATTCATTAAGCCACACACTGATGACTCATAGGTCATAGGTGCACTTCAGTAAATTTTAAAAAGTAAAAAAGACGTGCCCTACATCAAGGACCCAGATCTCCCCATCAGCAAGGAGCAGCCCAGTGAGATGAACGTCTGCCAGCAAGGTGTGCAGAAACACAACAGGAGCCCTGCCTGTGTTGTCGCTAATGCCATCCCTGAGCAACAGCAGCCCAAGACAGGGCTGGGGGTACTTAGGAGTATTCCAATTGCTCGTCCAAGCTCTCAAACACCAGAACCACCTCTGGATGAAAGGCAGGGAAGACTCCAAAGGGGGCGGGCCATGGGCTGGGGCTCAGGTTGCTCCAGTGGGCCACTCACTGGCTCTGGGATCATGTCCCCATCTAAATAAGGACGGCAGGGTGCAGTGACACACACCTGCAATCCCAACACTTTGGGAAGCTGAGGAAGGAGGAGTGCTTGAGCCTAGGAGTTCCAGACCAGCCTGGGCAACACAGCAAGACCACATCTCTACAAAAAATACAAAAATTGTCCAGGTGCAGTGGCTTATGCCTGTAATCCCAGCACTTTGGGAGGCCAAAGTGGGCGGATCACTTGAGGTCAGGAATTCGAGACCAGCCTAGCCAACATGGCAAAACTCCATCTCTACTAAAACATATGAAAATTAGCCAGGCATGGTGGCGCATGTCTGTAATCATGGCTACTTGGGAGGCTGAGGCAGGAGAATCTCTTGAACCTGGGAGGTGGAGGTTGCAGTGAACTGAGATCGTGCCACTGCACTCCAGCCTGGGTGACAGGGCAAGACCCTGTCTAAAAAAAAAAAAAAAAAAGGCTGGGCATGGTAGCTCACATCTGTAATCTCAGCACTTTGGGAGGCCAAGGTGGGTGGATCACCTGAGGTCGGGAGTTCAAGACCAGCTTGACCAACATGGAGAAACCCTGCCTCTACTAAACATACAAAATTAGCCAGGCATGGTGGCTCATGCCTGTAATTCCAGCTACTCGGGAGGCTGAGACAGGAGAATTGTTTGAACCCAGGAGGTGGAGGCAGTGGTGAGCCAAGATCACACCATTGCACTCCAGCCTGGGCAACATGAATGAAACTCTGTCTCAAAAAAAAAAAACAAAAATTAGCCAGGTATAGTGGTACATACTTGTAGTCCCAGCTACTAGAGAGGATGAGGTGAGGGGATGGCTTGAGCCCAGGAGTTCAAGGCTGCAGTGAGCTACGATTGCGCCACTGCACTCCAACCTGGTTGACAGAGTGGGACCCTGCCTCAAAAAAGAATGAATGAATTAATAAAACATAATAGAATGAGGCCATAGCTGCAATCTTCAGAGTGATGGGTTATATTAAAGAGAACAAATGTCTGGCACATAGCAGATCCTAAGAAAGAAAATGGCTCTTTCCCTACTGTTGGGAGGGGAGCAAAGAAGCCTACCCTTCATTCACATATGCTTTCATTTGCTCGGCAGACCTTAACTAGCACCTGCTGAGTGCCAGGCACAAGTCTAGGTGGTTGGACATGGCAGGGAACAGGGCAGACAAGGCCCTGCCCTCACAGCGAAGGGAAGCCAACAACAAGCATGAAACCCATATTTAAAAAGCAAACTTGGTGGGAGGGAGCAAACTTGGCAGGGTGCAGTGGCTCATGCCCGTAATCCCAACACTTTGGGAGGCTGAGGTGGGAGGATCACTTGAGCCCAGGAGTTTGAGATGAGCCTGAGCAACACAGCAAGATGCTGTCTCTACAAAAAGTTTAAAAAACTAGCCAGGTGTGGTGGTACCACACCTGGGATTACACCTGTAATCCCAGCTACTCAGGGGGCTGAGGCTGAAGGATCACTCGAGCCCAACAGATCCAAGCTGCAGCAAGCTATGATCATACCAGTGCACTCCAGGCTGGGCCAGAGTGAGACCCTGTCTCAAAA
>NW_016107691.1:32442-44123 GCF_001604975.1 Cebus imitator | reverse complement strand
AAAAAAAAAAAAAAAAGCAAGCTTCTGGAGATAAATACTAACAGAAGAAAACAGAGAGATGGAGCAGAATGATAAGAAACACAGTTGAGACTGCTGGGTCCCCCAATATCTACCCTTCCGTTTAGTGATGGAACTGTAGAGTTCAGCTTGCACATGGCTTCCCAGGACAATGGGGACTTTTCCTAGCTTCCCTGCAACTGGGTGTGGCCATGTGGCTGAGTTTTAGCCAACTGGACACAAGCGGAGTGAGATTTGCCAATTTCAGGTCATGCCCTTTTCCCTTCTGTGTGGCTGGAATATGGATACCACAGTGGGAGCCAAGAGCAGCCTCCTTAGACCAGGAGGCAGAAACCCTGTATTGAGGGTAACAGAGCAATGAGAAAGGTGTCTGGGTCCCCAACACAATGGGGCCTCCATGCACATACTGGACAGCTTGCACAGAGGCTTTCATGCAATGGGTAAAAGTAATCTATTTTATTATCTTAGCCTTTGTTTCAACAGCTAAGCCCAAATCCCAGTGAATATAAAGGTACTACTTGGACTGGGTGGTCAGACAAGGTGACATTTGAACTGAGATCTCAATAAATAAACAGGAGCCAGCCTTGGAAAGATCGAAATAAAGAACATTGCAGGGAGAGAAAGCAAATGCACATGTCCAGAGGTAGAAACAGGCTTAGCCTGTCCCAAGGGCAAAAAACAGTCAGGGTAGCTGATACCAGAAAGGTTGGCAGGGCCAGGTCCCACATGCAATTTAATCTAAGTGCAACCAGAAGGGTGTTACGAGGAGTGTGGCGTCTAGTTTCCATGGGGACAGGATGGCTGGGCTGCCAGTGAGAAGGGGCTGAAGTGGAGGAGGCGCAGAGACAGGGAGGCCAGGAGGAGCTCCGGCAACAGTCCAGGCAAGAGAAGACAGACAGAGGCTTACGCTAGTGGCAGCAGCAGGGGTGAAAAAGACAGATTTGGGAGACCTTTGGGAGGCTCAGCCAACAAGACCCACTGACAAATCAAACACAGGGAATGAGACAAGAGGCCAAAGAAGGCTGATGGTGTAGTTGGGCCTGAGCCACTGGGCATTTTGCAACTTAGGCCAACACTATCCACCAGACACTGTCCCCTTCTTCCTCACTTACAAGCTACTATTTTGTTTAGGATCCCTCTATAAAGCCTAGTGTTCAAGCAGGGGCCCCTCCCCAGCACCAGAAGCTGAGTCTCAATTAATTTCAGCCAGTGGTCTCTGGGGTGGAGCCAGCGTGGAGCGCTGCTCTAGTTTGACATGGCAACTGCAAGGGAGCAGAGGGCTGTAGATTTTTTTCGTGCGCAGAGTCCAGGGCTGCCAAATGTCTGCAATGCATAGGACAGTCCACCAGATGAGTAACTGTCTGCCCTTACAGCTAGCATGCCCTGCAGAGTGACTCTGGTCAAAGTCCAGAAGGGTGGCCCTTCTGCTCCTGACCAGTGGCTGGTTGAGGCAAAGGCATTTGCTGCCTCATGGGGAGATCTGTGTCTGTGTGGGGCAGTAGAAGGCATGGTGTCCAGAACAGTGCCTTCCTGCAGCCCAGAGGGCTGGGCCACCACACTGAGCATAGGGGAGCTTATAGCTGGAAGCGGGTATGCAGCTCTCTTCTTGCGTGACTTCTGGTGTCATGATATCATAACTTGTAACTTTGAGTTGAGAGTATCAGTCACCCAATGAAGGAGCGAGATTCTACAGCCCTCTCCTCCCCACCCCTATTATTTTATTAAATTGTTTTTGAGACAGAGTCTAGCTCTGTTGCCCGGGCTGGAGTGCAGTGATGCGTTCTCTGCTCACTGCAACCTCTGCCTCCCAAGTTCAGCCTCCCAGGTTCAAACGATCCTCCCACCTCAGCCTCCCAAGTAGCTAGGATCACAACTGTGTACCACCACACCCAGCTAAGTTTTGAATTTTTAGCAGAGACAGGGTTTTGCCATGTTGGCCAGTCTGGTCTAGAACTCCTGACTTCAAGTGATCCGCCTGCCTCAGCCTCCCAAAGTGCTGGGATTACAGGTACAAGCCGCCATGCCAGGCTATCCCCACCCCTATTATAAAGCCAAACCAGGCAGAGCAAATGCCTGGTCCTAGCAGCCCAATGCCAGCTCTGACCCAGGACAGAATGTCATGCAGCCCCAGGACAGGCAGGGCCAGGGTGTAGGCCAGGCACCCAGCAGCCACCAGGAAGCTGAGAGGCCTACTGTGGCAGAGAAGGCAGTGGGGAGGAACAGGGGCAGGGAGGAGGAGAGTGGGGGAAGTCAGGCCGAGTCCAGGGTATGGAGGGCAGAGTGGGCTTCTCCTGGTTTTGCCTGCCCAGCATGCAGGCTCTTGCCAGTTGCTAAGAGCACCATTTTCCTGAGGGGGAATCTCAGCTCCTAGACTCTTTGGAAGTTTAAAGATGTCTGACTCCACCTCTTCACCACCCAGGGAATGCAACTGTGATCTAAGCCTGGTCCGTCAGGATGTTCCATCACCTGGCCAATGAAAATCTGCCCTGAGACTTTTGCTCTAAATTATTATAATTATTAGAGCAAAAGTCTCAGGGCAGATTCTCACTGACAACTGAGGAAACACTCTCTGCTGAGCTCAGTAAGTCAGAGCTGTACCACCTAGACCTTACACTCACAGGCTCGCCTGAGAGTACAGCTAACACAGAGGAGTACAGAGCTGAGACATGGATGGAGACAGATCTTGATGAGCTCACTGGAGCCCCCAGATTCTGCCACACCTAAAGCCAGTCCTACCCCCTTGGACTTTTCAGTTGTAAAACCCAACAAATCCCCTTTTCTGCTTAGGCCAGTTTGAGTCTGACTTCTCTAATTCATCACTGAAAAACCTCCAGCCAACACAGGTTATGGAGTCAGGCAGACGGGGCTGCACTGCTGGTTCTGCCACGTGCTTGCTGTGTGACCTGGGGTGAGTCACTCCCCCTGCAAGTATCGTGGGGACAACAACACCTGCCTAAAAAGGTTGTCATAAGAATCAAGCAAAACCAGGAAGGTAAATGTCTACAAAAGTGATATGTGTACAAAGGTGATTGCTGCTTTTCTTTCTTTTTTGAGATGGAGTCTTGCTCTGTCACCAGGCTGGAGCACAGCGGCATGATCTCGGCTCACTGCAACCTCTGCCTCCCGGGTTCAAGCAATTCCCCTGCCTCAGCCTCCCAGGTAGCTGGGATTATAGGCAACTGCCACCATGCCCAGTGGAATTTTTTTTTGTTGTTGTTTTTTTAGTAGAGACAGGGTTTCACCATGTTGTCCAGGCTGGTCTCGATCTCTTGACCCCATGATCCACCTGTCTCGGCCTCCCAAAGTGCTGGGATTACAGATGGTAGCCAATGTGCCCAGCCTGGTTGCTGCTTTTCTTACCAGAGGAGGGGCTGAAGGGCAAGGAAGGGAAAGGAATTTGTTCCCAGGCCCATGGACCCCTCTGGAAGCCCCCATTGCTATGGGGTCTGAGGAGAGGCAGAGGAGGTGTTAGCTGCTCTCCCTGCCCCTACTTCCCTGACAACAACATAGCAACCTCTGCGCCCAACCTCTGTGCTCTGGCCTCCAGCCCTGGGAGGGAGGTACTTATGCACTGTGCACGTGGAGCTCGGAGAGGCAGCCACTTGCCAGGCCCGCAATCCAGGCTGTCTGTCTCCAGAGCCCAGGCCCCCGGTCAACAACTTGCCAGGTGCCCCTCTCTGGGCCTCAGTTTCTCCAGCTGTGGGTCAAGAGCACCAGGCTTGTTCTAGAGCTGTCTTCTCAGACCTGATGTGGGAACCACCCTGGTGTATTTAACATGCAGATGCTGCTCCCAAGGGCAGAGGCAGGGCTGACAGTCTGTGTTTCCCACAGGCTCCCAGGTGCTGTCCCTGCTGCTGCTGCTTGGTTCAGCAACCACACTGGAGTTATGGGGCTGCTGGCCATACCAGCATTGCCATTATGAATCAAAGCTTATGAAATAACTGAAGCACTGGCTTTTTTTTTTTTTTTAAACAGTCTTGCTCTGTTGCCCAGGCTGGAGTGCAATGGCACAATCTCGGCTCACTGCAACCTTCACCTCCTGGGTTTGAGCAATTCTCCTGCCTCAGCCTCCTAAGTAGCTGAAATTACAGGTGTGTGCCATTACATCCAGCTAATTTTTGTATTTTCAGTAGAGATGGGGTTTCGCCATGTTGGTCAGGCTTATCTCAAACTCCTGACCTCAGATGGTCCACCGGCCTTGGTCTCCCAAAGTGCTAGGATTACACGTGTGAGCCCCCTGCCTGGCCAGCACTGATTTTTAATTAACAGGATGCACACTTCCTATGTGCAGACACGGTGCTCAGTGCTTTACACGTGGTGACACACTTAACCATGGCACTGAGTTCTAGGGAGAGAGGACAATTACTGCCACCTTGTACAGAGAAGAGGAGAGGCAGAGAAGGAGTCAGTCCTCAGCCTTCTCTGCTTAGTTCTTAGACAGCTGCTCCCAAGTACTGACAAGGAAGTGGGAGGGGTTGGTCAGCTCATGAAAGGGGCCTGAGGGCGGTGAGAAGGGGTGAAGCCCTGGGGTGATTCTCAGAGGAGGAATTCCTAGGATGCAGAGCGCCCTGGGCAACCCCGGGCCTCCCAGGACCAAGGAAACTGGGACAGCCTGTTTCTTCCACCTGGGAGGAGTCTCCCAGCCTCACAACATTCCAGGGGCCTCTGCCTCCCCCACCTCCCACCGGACTGGGGGACAGGATGCTGACTAGGCTCAGGTTGTGTTCACGCAATGCAGGGCCTGCTGAGAGCGCCCGGACAAGGCCTTTTCTCTCCTCTCTGGGACTCAGCTTACCCTGATCTCATCAGTGCAATAGGATTCACCAGACCCCACCCACTGCTACCGAATGGGAAACGCTGGGGGAGCGGCGCCCTCAATGCTTCCCACCCCATCGGGTTTCAAATACTGGAGCAAGGACGTGGTAGGGAAGGTTCCACAGGGCAGAGGCCAAATTACTTTGCTCTCCTGCATTGTCCTTCGGCCTTGAGGCTGGCAGGCCTACGGTCCCTGTCCTAAGCCAGAGTCCCCAACAGAAAGGGGAAGCTTGGGTCCAGTCTGACCTGCCCCCTGCCCTGCCTCGTTGCCCTCCACCTGCTAGGCTGGTCCGTTCCTCAGGGCTTTGGTGCTGGCTCTTCCCCAGCTCTCTCCTGCCACCTCCTCTGAGAAGTCCTCCCTCCTCAGCTGTCTCCAGTGCCCGAGCAGGATTTGGGTGTTTAACTACTCTCTACCCCGGGAGTGCTCAGGACCCGGTCCCCTAGAAAACGGTCTGACACGACAAGAGCCCTCAACAGGTTAGGATGGGAACAACTGAATCTCCAGCACCGCCAAGCCCCGCTGGGGACTGGACGACCCCGCAGCCCCTCCTCACAGCAGAGCAGTGAGGCAGTGGGGCAAAGCCAGCCCCCAACCGCCTTCCCCGAATCCAGGGGGAGCAGGGGCCTTGAGACGGCCTCGCGGGGCAGCAAGGCCCCGAACCCGCGGCAGGCTCGGCTCAGGAGCACCTCCGCTGCTGCGGACGCCCACCGTGGGGCTGGGGCCCGTGTCGCTACCCCGCGTCCGACCGGGTCGCCGAGGCCCGGATCTCCGCCCCCCACTGCCTCCAACCCAGGCCGGCCCGACGCCGCTGCGTGCTGCCTGCTCCCAGGCCTCGGGTGTCCCCGCTCCCCGAGCGATCCCCGACTGCCCAGCGCTCCTCCCAGGGCCTTCCCTCCCAAACGCTGCCTCGGCCATCCGAGCTGCGCCCGAGCGGGAAGGGGCCGCTCGCGGAGCAAGGAGGGGACGGCAGCGGGGTTTCCCGCCGGGGCGAGCGACGGGACTCCCCCACTAGCTGCGGCAAGAGACGGGGAGAAGGCCCCTCCTTACCTGAGATCCCGGGCCGCCCATCCGCCGCCGCTGGGTATGCACCGACCCGGCGCAGGCCGCGGGACTCCGGCCTCCAGGGCCGGACCAGGCGGCCCGAGCCGGGGACCGTCGCGCAAGAAACGCGCGCGACCGGCTCCGCGGAATAGGGGCTAGACAGGAAAGGCGAGGCGGGGTCCGCTCCTGGGCCGCCGGGCTCGCAGACACTCTGCAGCCCTTCCCGACAGCGGCGACCAAGAGGGCAGGACAGTCCTTTCCGTCCAGCCCAAACCGCGAAAACGGCCAGTGTCCCACAGTCCCTGAGTTCCTGCACCACTAGGGCCCGCCCTCTAATCTCCAGCAGCCTATAGGAATAAGCCATCAACGAAAAAAAGTGAAAGAGACCAATCAAATTCCAAAGAGGCGGAGCAGCCCGCCGACCTCTTAAAGAAACAGCCAGGAGGCTGTGCGGAGACGAGACGGTGCTTCACCGAAGACAGAGGGCTGCATTTCTCACTCGGAAAGCTGGCGGAACCGAAGACTGGAAAGCTGAGGACAAGCCACCTCTTACTCTGAGCGCCTTCCAGCTGTGCTGCTGTCTGCGGACTAGCTGGCGGCAGGCGTGCTCCACCTCCGGTCGGGCCTCGGCCGGATCGTCGGGGCTGAGCCTCCGGGGACCGCCCCATCGCGTGTGGGCGCCTCGGGCGCCCTGCAGGGGTGACCTGGAGTTAGCAAGAGGGTAAGGCGGGCGGGCGGGGGACCCTCCCCGGCGCCACGCGCTCCCGCCGCGCGGCCGCCGCCTCCCAGCGCGCTGCTCGACGGGGTGCCGCCAGGGCCTCAGGCACTCTTCTTAATAAACCTGTAGGGCGGTCATTATAGGTCATTATAGTCTCGTTTTACAGTGCGACCTGAGGCTTGGAGAGGTCCAATAACTTGCCCAAAGCTGCGCAATGAGGAAGTGACACAGCCAGGACGCTTCTCCCCAACTCTAATTTCCATAATTCTTCAGGCCGCTTCCTCTGGAAAGCCCTCCCTGATTGCGCCTGTCTTACCCCCTGGCATTTATGCTGCATTCACCATACGAAAGCCGTGCGGGTCTCTGTTTTTGTCCCTTGGCTAGTTCCTGCTCCTGTCTCCAAGCCTGTCCCCCTGCCCGGCTGGCTTCTTGCCACATCACGTCCTCAAGAGGGTTTTGTGGGCACCCTCGCTGGAGCGGCTGTCCAGTCTCATATGCTTCCGAACACCTTAATTCTCGCCTGTTTTCATTTACCTGCCTCCCTGTCCAGTCTCCCCACCTATTATAGAATTGCAGCATCATGAGGACGAAGCCACGCTTGCCTATCCCCTGCAGCATCCTGAGGCTGACTCAGAGCCTGGTACAGACTGCAGGCACCCAGTTATTACAGGCACCCCAAGACTCACAGTCCATGACAGCACCACTGGGCTGGAATGAGAGTGGGCCCCATTCTCCCCCTTGCTCCTGCCCTAAAAACACAGGGAAATTGGGGAAGAAACCACCTTGTGATCCTCTGGGACTTCATCTGGGACTTTCCCATCCTGGACTGCATCCAAATGTGCATAGCCTAAGTTTCAGTTTCTGTATTCGCCAGAGAGGCTGGGCAATACCAGCCTGTGTGATCACAAATGACCACAGCCACAATGGGCATGGGGAATCCAGTGGCTCCTCAAGTTCCAGCTGAGAAGTTATACACATCACTCCCACTCACATTCAATTGGCCATGCTTCTAGCCTCCAGAGCGCAGGAAATTCCCACCTTACCACGTGCCAGGAAAAAGAAGTCACGGGACATGTGTGACCAGGCCTAAAACTACCCCTCTGTTTTTCTTTTTCTGCCTTTTGAGACTCAGGGATTTCTGCATTTTCTTCTCTTGAGTTTTGGACCTTATAACTAGGTTTCTGTGGGATTTTGTTGTATTTGTGAAATAACTAAGGGTATCTATTTCACCTCTCCCTTTAAGAACAGAGGCAATGGCTAATTCACTGCAGTGTCCACTGTACGCCTGACAGAGCATGACATCTGCAACCTTCAATGAATAGTAGCTTAATAAACAGAGCTCTGCCTCTCAGGTTCTTCATCGCCCTACAGCAGACTCAGGGGTGGCTATGGCTGACAGTAGGAGATGCTGCTACAGAACTGGGCTCCCTGATGGCCATGGGGATGATAGCAATTCCCAAATAACAGAGACCAGATAGTAGTGCTTAAGTGTGAGAAGCAGAGTGGGTGCAACTGTCATATGACCATCAAGGTTGAGCTCAATATATCACTGGGATAGACACCCTGCATAGTAAACAAAATACCTGCACTAGTTCCTTGGTCTATGGGCTGAGAGTGATAGTCGAGTGAAAGCCTCTGAGACCCCACTATCCACCACCCACCCCAGCCAAGAGAGCACATAAATAACATCACACACCAAAGAAAATGGTGGAGATTGGTGCCACCCTTGAAGATCAAAGGCATGTGTGGGAGGGTATCCCCCACCATATACCTATTCGATTCGTCAGTCTGACCTAGAAAAAAACACAAACAGGCCAGCACAGTGGCTCACACCTGTAACCCCAGCACTTTGGGAGGCCGATATGGGCAGATCATGAGGTCAGGAGATCGAGACCAACCTGGCCAACATGGTGAGACCCTATCTCTACTAAAAAATACATAAAATTAATGGGACGTGGTGGTGCTCACCTGGAGTCCTAGCTACTGAGGAATCTGAGGCAGGGGAATCGCTTGAACTCAGGAGGCGGAGGTTGCAGTGAGCTGAGATTGTGCCACTGTACTCCAGCCTGGTGACAGGAGACTCCATCTCAAAAAAAAAAAAAAAAAAAACAGAATGGCAATGGACTGTTGCAGATTCAGCCAAGTGGTAACCCCGACCACAGGTGCCATGCAGGTGTCATTGTCATTGCTAGCACAGACAGATCAGCACAGCCTCCGCTTCTCTGGATGTAGCCTTCCATCTGATCACCATGCTTTTTCATCCCTATCAGGGACAATTTGCATTCACAGGAAGGGACAACAGTACACACATATGGTCTTGCCCCAGGCCAATGGTACCTTTCCCATCCTTTGTCATCATAGAGTCTGAAGGGGACTGGGCCATCTGGATGTCTTGCAGAACACTGCACTGGTTCACCGTGTCAATGACAACGTGCTAATCAGGATAGATGAGCAGGAGGTGACAAGTAAATGGAAAATTTGATGAGATATATGTGCTACAGCAGGCCGAAGATTAAGCCCTACAAAGAAGTGGGGGCTTGCTACATCAGCGAGGTTTGTAGGGGTCTGGTGATCTGCGGCACACCAGAACATCCTCCCACACACCCCATCACAGGTGAGGAAGCACAATGCTTTGAAGCCTCTTTGGGTTCTGAAGGTCGCAGATTCCACACCTGCAAGTGCTGCTCTGACCTATATATCTCTGGGTCACATGATATCAAAGGCTGTCCCTGAGGCTATGGGACCCACAGACCCCATGATACTAGAGGCATACGTGGTGGGAAGACATGTTGTGTGAAGTTTACAGCAAGCTCTGGTGGCGAAACCACAATGTAGGCCCCCTAGGGTTCTGGAGCAAGACCAGGCCATTTATAGCAGAGAACTAGACACCATTCACAGAACAGGTCTGCCAGGCTACTGGACCCTGGTAGAGATGACTAGGGGACATCAAGTGACCATGAGGCCAGAGCTGCCTCTCGTGAACTGGGTTCTGTCAGGCCCACTAAGATGTAAATTCAGGTGGGCCAAGCAGCAGTCCGCTGTGAGACTAAGCAATCCATTGTAGATCCACCTCACCTACCACTGCCACAGCAGCTCCTCCCCCATAGTTCACACCCATGCCAATGGGCGGTTCTTAGGGAGGGAAAAGGCTGCGCTTGATCACAGCTGAGGGAAGGCTCATTACAGGGGTCAGATGTGGTACCTGGAGGTGCAGTGGTCACATGGAGCCCTTGAGGATGAAAGCCGCAGGCTACAAATGGTGGAACCAGAGGAGGGAGGAGACTTGTACTCCACAATGTCCTGAAGCAGCTGCCTCAGCGCTGTTTGCCTACTGATGCGAGAAGAGCAAACCCCAGCATGATGTGTCGTGGAACAAGTCCTCACTTCCTGAGCCTGTCCCAGGCTGCCTGAGTGTCTTCAGGACATGGCTGCTGCCTTCCCTCAGAGCGAGCAAAGCTGTAGTCATTTTGTAACTGAATCCTCAAAGTGACATCCAATCATGTCTGTCCTATGCTGTTGGGAGATCACACAGGGGTGTGCATACCAGAAGGCAAGAGCCATCGGGGCCATAATAGAGGCTGCCTACTCACCCCACTCCCACCAGTGTTTAAACATGCCCAAGAACCTCTCATCTGAGAAAAGGCCACATCCCACTCTAGCACCTGTGCCAGCTCTCACAGTCCATTCCACACCTGGGAATGCCTCTCTGACCCATACATTTCTGGGTGATGTAAGCACTCCAGCCTCTAACTAGTAACCCACATTCACCCTTCTCACTTCACTGCATCCTACCCCTCAACATGCTCCAATGTGGTGTCTGACTCCAGACATACCCACCATCGCCAGGGCCACCAACAGCTCCTAGTCCTTACCAGATGACCTCTGGACATTGACTGCTCTCTTCAGTGTCCTCTGGGAGGGCTCCCAATAATCCCCAGCCCTGCTATGACCTCCTCTCCTTGAGTGTGGGCTGGACCTCAGGGCTCATTTCTAGCTAAGAGAATATGACAAAATATCACTTTCAAGACATGGTGTTTGTCTTTTATGGCCTTTGTCTCTTTTTCACTTGCTCTGAAAGAAACCAGCTGCCAGGTTGTAAGCTGCCCTGTGGAGAGACCCCCACCCAAGAGCCATTGGGAAGCTGAGTCTTCAGTCCAACAGCCTATGAGGACCTGAATCCTTCCTATGTGAGGAAGCTTGGAAGGGGACCCTCCTCAAGATGAACCTTCAGATGAGACAACAGCCCTGGCCAGTACCTAGCCTACAGCCTTGAAAGACCTTTAGGAAGAGGCACCCAGTGGCATCATGCCCAGATCCCTGACCCACACACACTGAGATAATGTGTGCTAATTGCTTCAAGGTGCTAAATCCCAGGATAATTTTTTATGCAGCAATAGATAACTAACAAGCCCATGCAGAGTCTCCTCCATCTTTCCTCTTGGCAGCTCCTAGCATCCCAGGAGCATCCTTTATATCCTTTGTTGGTGTCTCTTAACTGGTGGGGTTTCCCAGGTTCCAGACTTAGACCTTTTCTTCTCTCTGCACTCACTCTGTATTATACAACCAATCCCAAGCCAATCTACAGCTGCAGTCCAAACTCCCCCTCAAGTCTCACTAATACATATCCAATGACTTCCTAGATATGTCCACTCAGGGCCCACATTCAGCACAGCCAGAAAAAAACTCATCCTCTTCCCCCTTAACTCACTGGTTTTCCTGTGCTCTCTCCTCTCAGCTATCATCCACTTAGCTAAACCAGGATCCTGGTGTCATCCTGCATGCCTCTCTTGCTGTCCTCAATCACCAAGACCAATAGACCCCATCTCCTGGCCGGGCACAGTGGCTCACACCTATAATCTCAGCACTTTGGGAGGCCAAGCAGGCAGATCACTTGAGGTCAGGAGTTCGAGACCAGCCTGGCCAACATGGTGAAATCCCATCTGTACTAAAAATACAAAAATTAACTGGGCATGGTGGCGTGCATCTGTAATCCCAGTTACTCAAGAGAATAGCTTGAACTCGGGAGGCAGAGGTTGCAGTGAGCTGAGATCAGGCCACTGCACTCCAGCCTGGGCAGAGAGCCAAGAC
>NW_016107691.1:18998-32327 GCF_001604975.1 Cebus imitator | reverse complement strand
AAAATCCCCACCTCCTAAACATCTTGTATTTCCAGTCCTCTCCATCACTCCTGCCCCTACCCTGTGTCCCATGCAGAGATGCTTGTTCACTGCACAAAGTGCCTAAGAGGGCTGCGATTCAGCCCTGCCTCAGCTACTAAAGCCCTATCCCAAGCTGCCTGTAACTAGAGAAGAACCACAGCAACCTCCTCATTTGCTGCCTTCAGCCTCGTTCAAATCACTCCCACCTGGTGGCAGCCAGAAGGATTATAAAACCCACACTGGTTCACGTCTCACCCTGCTCAAAAGGCTTTCCATTACCTTCAGAATACAGAATGCTCAAACCGTCTAGAAAAACATCGAGCTCTTTTTTGATCTGGATTCTGTCTCCATCAAGTCTTGTCCGTTGCCCGGCGTCACAAGCTCCTAGTCTTAGGGAGGAGCTTAGGGAGGGCTCCTAGTTCCTAGGGAGGGGCTGGCACATCCCCGCTGTGCCGTGCCCTCCGCGGCCTTGCACATGGCATCCTTCTATCTGGAACATCCTCCCTGCATCTTCGCTCCCCTGGGCAAGGATAAGTCCTACTAAAGCCTCAGTTGTGACCCCCTCCAAAATCCCAGAATTGTCCAGCTGCTTGAAGCATTGAGCCTTAGAGCTTTGGGAGAAGTTAAAAAATTCTAAGACAGTAAGAAGGCGTCAGAAAACCAGGCTCTGAACCTCTGTTGTCAGTAAAATGGTCCTGATGTGACCAAGGTCACGCAGCCGGCAGGTGTGGTCAGGGCTCCCGGAGCCGCAGCTCCTACCTCGGCTCAGGCTCCCAAGCCAGAGCAGGTTAGCGCACGCGTGCAGCGCCCAGCCTCACACTCCCGGCTCCGGCCCTGACAGCTCGAGCGTTGTGGGCGGGACCTCCAGACAGCGTGGGCGGGGCCAGACCCTCTAACCTGCCCCTTCGTGACCCCGCTGGTTGCCAGTGAACGCCGACGTCATGACGTCGCGTTCCGTCGGGCGCTTCGCGGGCTTTGGTGAGTCACGTGAGCCACTTTTCGCGCGAAACCTGGTTGTTGTTGGAGTGCCGGAGAGGAGAGTGCTACTGTGATGGCGGTGAGCGCGTGGGCGCGGGGCGGGTAGGAGGGGTGGTGCGGACGCGGGAGACAGGGGTGTGGAGGCTGCACGGTTCTCGTACTCTGACTCTGGTCCGGGTCGGCGCTCTAGGTGAGGTGAGCCCCAGGCTACGGGGCGCGGCTGCTTTTTCGCCTGCCCCTCGCGTGACGCCAGGCCGCCTGGCGACTCGCCTTCCTCGCGCTGATCTGGGCCCTTGGGCTTCCTAAGCCGAGCCTGGTCCGCTCAGCCCCTGTCCTTTACTCACCCCACACATGCTTATTGGGCGCCATCTGTATGCCCGGCGCTGAGCGCACGAAAGGCAGGCCCCCATTTCACTACACTCCTTTAAATTTAAAAAAAAAAATATTCCCAGTAATCTGTGTTCTGAACACTACACTTACTGTCGTAGTATTTTCTTGCTCCTTTGTCTTGTGTACTGTCTCTTCCACGTCGGAGTTGCAGACCCCTTGTTTTGGTGGCTCTTGTATGCCGTCTATCTCTGTCACAATACCTCGCGCACTGTGTGTGCTGAAACAGGTCGAATGCTTAAGGGGGAGACGATAGATTGTAAAGAGCTAAATAAGCAAATGACAAAACCTCTGGTTTTTCATGGAGAAAGGATGGTGATGTGAGTGACCCGATATTTGAGCTGGCTCCTGTTTGGAAGCCACTGGCTCAGACTGCTCAGCAGAGAGCATTCCAGGTGAGAGACCAGGAAGTGCAAAGATCTGGAGGCTGGAAGGGGTTTGGTGTGTTGGAGAACAAGACTCACAGGTGGAGAGATAGGAGGGAAGTCCCCCTGATGATGAAAAGGAAGCTGTATCATGCCTCACTGGCCTCCTAGTTTTCTGATAGTGACATCTTCTCTTGCAGGAATCATCGGAGTCCTTCATCATGGCATCCAGCCCAGCCAGGCGTCGGCGAGGCAATGATCCTCTCACCTCCAGCCCTGGCCGGAGCTCCCGGCGCACTGATGCCCTGACCTCCAGCCCTGGCCGTGACCTTCCACCCTTTGAGGATGAGTCTGAGGGGCTCCTAGGCACAGAGGGGCCCCTGGAGGAAGAAGAGGATGGAGAGGAGCTCATTGGAGATGGCATGGAGAGGTAATTTCCTTCAAAGCCCTGGACTCAGCAGATAGTTTTGCAGAGATCCCATTGTGCGTTTGGTGGCCTCGTTATGGGAGCTGGGGGGAGATGAATCTGATGGCATTCTTGCCTTTGAGCACAGCTTGGTCCAGGGTTCTGGGAAGACAGGTTTACAGAGCCATGACATAGGTCTCTTTAGCTTGGTCCAGTGTTCTGGGGAGACAGGTTTCGAGAGCAATTACACAGGTCTCTTTAACTTACTGTATGTAACTTGGAGAGACTAGACCCTAAGGTCTGGGTAAGCCCCAACTCCATAAGCACCCCAGAAAATGCAAGGGTCTCTAATCTGGAGGACTCCAATAGGACACACCAAATCAAAAAGACAGGAAGCAGTATAGGGCTGAGGGCCCCCACAGGGTTTGGGGTGTCCCTTATGCTGTGCTGAGGCTCAGGATCTGAGAAATAAAGAGACAGGACAAAGAAGTAAAAGGAAAACACAGCTGGGCTTGAGGGGCCACGCCACCTATGAGCAGAGTCAGGTGAGGCCCCGAATGTCCAGAAGCGTGAGTATTTATTGCGTATAGGTTAAGGGGGCAGGGCAGCGAGTGAAATCATCTTTAAGGATAGTGATAGGGTTGTGAGCAATAAAACAAAGGGCCTACCCCCATTAGGTCACCTAGGCTAGGAGGTGGACAGTGCACAGCAAGGGTCCCATTCCCATTAGGCCACCAAGGCATGGAGGTGGGCCATGTGCAGTGAAGAGGGTGCAGTGTGTAATACCTCTATGGGCAAACTACTTCTAAGAAGATTTATGGGGGGATGCTTTAAGTCACACAACAGTGACAGAGCTGTCAGGGTTACCGCCACCTGCTGGCAGCTTCCAGTGAGTCCTATAGGAAGATGCTTTTCGAGCAGCACAGTAACAAGAGCTGATAAAGTTCACAGTCACCAAAGTGTGATTGCCGTTATGAGGGCAGCCTTCCGCAAGAACTGGAGCAAGGTCCTACAACTCCTTTATCAGGAGCAGTGGCTCTTGCCCTAAGCCTGCCATACAGCGGGTATCTTTATGATACTGAATGCTGCTGCCTGGGCCATGGATTCTTGTCCTGGTATAACTGTGTTTCCCTTAAATCATGTTCTGCACTGTGTCTGCTCTAGGCAGTCCTCCAATTATAAGCTGCTTATTTCTTAATTCATGCTTTTTATTGTGTCTACTCTAGACATTCCTCCGATATGAGCCAAGATATAATTATATATATGTAGGGAAATACTCTTTAGGCACTCATAGTATGAACTATTATACGATTATATTTAGAAGATTATATAAAGGGAAATAACTGAGTAGTAACACTACACTGAGATAATCTTCAAGCTCTAATTCTATAAACTAATATAAAGGATTATATAAAAGGAAATAACTGAGTAGTAACATTATAAACTGAGATATTCTTCAGGCCTTAATTGTGCCAGGGTTCTGCTTAGCTCTCCTTTCTCTATGCCTATATGTGGGGGTTTACCCACAAGCAGGAAGCCCATTGTTTCTCCACAGCTTTTCAAAGGAAAGGTGTATGGGGGAGGAGGGATCTGATAAATCAAGTTTTAGAGTCAATCAGCAAACATTTATTATACCTAATGTGCACCAGGCCCTTTGTTAGGAGCGTTCTTGTTTATTAGTAAACGTGTTAGCCAGGCACGATGATTCATGCCTGTAATCCCAGCACTTTGGGAGACCAAGGTGGGTGGATCACCTGAGGTCAGGAGTTTGACACCGCCTAGCCAGACATGGTGGTGGGCGCCTGTAGTCCCAGCTACTCGAGATGCTGAGGCAGGAGAATTGCCTGAACCCAGGAGGTGAAGGTTGCAGTGAGTGGAGATCATGCCACAGCACTCCAGCCTGGGTGGCAAAATCAAAACTCCATCTCAAAAATAAATAAACGGGTTATTAAGACTTAATGCTAGGAGAGTGGAGTAAGCTCTGCGAATGAGCAAGGTTAGATTTCTACTCCTACCTTACTCTGTGTTTCCAGCTGGGATCGGGTAGCTACTATAGTAGCAGAATTGTGTGAATGCCCAGGAGCCTCGTGGAGATGCTCCTTTCATGCATTTCCAGCCTTAGCTCATGTGAGAGTACTGTGCAGGTTGTCCTGCTGTCCTGAGAATGTCAGACAGGCGAGGGGCTTTCAAGGTCACTTCAGACCGGTTAGATCTTTGCTTACCACCCCCAAGGATGAGACTGCATGTGCTATAGACTCTAGAAGGAATGAGGAGTCTTTGGATAAATCTACCCTGGAGTTGGGGTCAGGGCATGGGACCTGGATGGCTCCCCAGTTCTGCCTAGTAGAGTTGTTCAGGCCAGATGCCCCTCCGCCGTGTCCCCTTCCCTGTCTTGAGCCTTTCTCTTTGCTTCTCTTTTCCTTCAGAGAGTGAGAGGCCCTTGGCAGGGGGCTTCTGGGTACAGAGGTATGTGATAGAAAGCGGAGCCCAATGACATTTGTTTTTGCGGTTTTTAAAAAAAAAAAAAAAAAATGTTTATTGGCTATAGTTTATATATTAGAGTTTACCCCTTGTGAAAATACAATTCAGTGCAAATTCAGTGTAAATTTCCTGAGTTATGCAGCCTTCACCACAATCCAGTGTGAGGACAGGGCCATTGTCCTGTTGAGATCCTCCTGCCTGCGTATAGTTCATCTCAGTTCTCACCCGACCCACAGGCAACCAAGAATCCACTTTGTATCTCTAGGTTTTCCAATTCTGGCCATTTCATATAAATTGAATCATATATATGCCCTTTTGAGATGGGCTTTTTTCACTTGGTATAGTTTTAAGGTCTTTCCATGTTGCATGTGTAGCGGCACTTCGTTCCTTTTTATGGCTGAATCATGTTTCTTCGTATGGAGATACAACATCCATTCATCAGTTGATGGACATTGGGTTTCTTAAGTCTTTTGGTGATTATGAGTAATGCTGCTATGAGCATTCATTACAGGTGGTTTTGCTTTTGGTTTTTTTTTTTTGGAGTTTTGAGCTTTGATCTGCTGCTCAGGCTGGTGCAATGGTGTAATCTCAGCTCACTGCAACCTCTGCCTCCCAGATACAAGCAATTCTCCTGCCTCAGCCTCCCAAGTAGCTGGGATTACAGGCATCACCACCACACCCGGCCAACACCAATTTTTGTATTTTCAGTAGAGACGTGGTTTCAGTTTCACCATGTTGGCCAGGCTGGTCTCGAACTCCAGACCTCAGGTGATCCACCTGCTTCAGCCTCCCAAAGTGCTGCAATTATAGGTGTAAGCCACCACCCCTGGCCTGCTACAGGTTTTTGTGTGAACAGGCCTTTAATTCTGTTGGCAATGTAGAAGTGAGATTGTTGGTCCTATGTTTATAATCTTTTGAGGAACTGCCAGACTGTTTTCAAAAGCAGCTGCACCATTTTGCATTCCTCTCCACATTCTTGCCAACACTGGTCATTTTGATTCTGACCATCCCCACAGGTATAAAGTAGCATCTCATTCCTGACGGCTAATGATGTTGAACATCTTTTCATACACTTGATTGGCCATCTGTGTATCTTCTTTGGAGAAATCCTTGACTTACTTTTTAATTGGGTTGCTTGACTTTTTATTATTGAGTTGTAAGAGGTTTTTTACTTATTCTGAATATAAGTCGTCTGTCAGATGTGTAATTTGCAGCTATTTACTCAATCTGGCGTATCTTTTTCATGTTTTTAATGTTTTGAGGTGCAAAAGTTTTGAAATTTGATGGAGTCTAATTTACTTTTTTTTTTTTTTTTTTTTTGTATTAACCAATTAGAAGTTTGCTGAGGGCATTTTGTGTGACTTGAGATCCAGGGAGAATCGGACCGATACCTTTTCCCCAAGAACATGGAAAAAATCAGAGTCCAGTCAGCTCAGATGTCTGCCTGGCTGGGTTCTGCTTGTGACATCAACAGCATAAAAAGCATTTGACAGCATTTATTGCAGAAAAATAGTAACAGTCTCTCTCATCACCACTTAACCTGAAAAAAGCATTTGAGGGGATTTTCTTAGGGAGGCGGTATGGCATGGGAAAAGGAGCTCTGGCCTTGGACTGTATTTTGACACCCAGCTCTGCAGAGGCAAAAATCACATCTTCCCCTCAAATACCCATTTCCTCTTCTTTCAGATGGAATGACACTGTCTCCCTCTTAGTACTGCAGGGAAGAGAGCACAGTGCTTTGCACTCATTGGGTGCCTTATTAAGGCATTATTTCTCTTCCATATCTGAAGGAAGATAATGTGGAAAATAGGTATCTGATGGTCTTGGAGTAACTCAAAGGGTTGACAGTGGGTGGCCATTTCAGAGAGGCTGGTTTGGCTGACTGCATAGAAGCCAGGACATCAGGGTGTCAACGGCGGCATAGTCAGAGATGGGGAAAGTACAGGGAGAATTCCAGCCCTCACAGAGAGTTGGGTCAGCTCTCTGAAGCCTTTTGGTCGAATGTTTTATGGTTCCTTGAATTCTTTTTTTCTCAGTGGGTGCATAGAAGGTCTCTGGAGATCTACCTCCCGTTTTGAAATTGTGGTAAAATATACAACAAAATTTACCATCTTGACTTTTTATGTTTGTTTGTTTTTGTTTTGAGACGGAGTTTTGTTCTTGCTGTCCAGGCTGGAGTACAGTGGCACAGTCTTGGCTCAGGGCAACCTCTACCTCCCAGGTTAAAGTGCTAGGATTACAGACATGAGCCACCATGCCTGGCTGTTTATTTATTTATTTTTTTGAGACAGGGTCTTAGTCTGTCACCCAAGCTGGAATGCAGTGGCACGAACATGGCTCACTGTAACCTCAAACTACTGCACTCAAGCAATCATCCCACCTCAGCCTTCTAAGTAGCTAGGTCTATAGGCATGTGCCACCATGCCTGGGTTATTTTCTTTTTTCCTTTTTTTTTTTTTTTTTNTTTTGCGATGGAGTCTTGCTCTGTCACCAGGCTGTAGTGCAGTGGTGTGATCTCAGCTCACTGCAACCTCCACCTCCCAGGTTCAAGTGATTCTCCTGTCTCAGCCTCCCGAGTAGCTGGGATTACAGGCACACACCACCACACCCAGCTAATTTTTGTATTTTTAGTAGAGATGAAATTTTACCATGTTGGCCAGGATGGTCTCAATCTCTTGACCTTGTAATCCACCCACCTTGGTCTCCCAAAGTGCTGGGATTACAGATGTGAGCCACTGCGCCTGGCCATTTTCTATTTTTATAGAGATGGGTTCTCACCATATTAAGTCTGTTCTTGAACACCTGAGCTTAAGCGATCCTCCTACCTTAGCCTCCCAAAGTGCTGAGATATTATAGGCATGAGCCATTGCGCTCAGCCAGCTTAAACGCTTTTATGTCTGTGGTTCAGCAGCGTTACATACATTCACGTTGTTGTGCAGCCATCACTGCCATTCACCCACAAGTCTTTTTTCTTTTTCTTTTCTTTTTTTTTTTTTTTTTTCCAGTTTGAAAACTGAAACTCTGTCTCAGTTAAACACTAACTTCCTATTCTTCTCAGCCCCTAGCAACCATCATTCTACTTTCTGTTCCTTTGAATTTGACTGCTCAATGAGTGGAACTAGACAGGATTTGTCCTTCTGTGCCTGGCTTCTTTCACTCAGAATAATGTCCTCAAGGTTCATCCATGTGGCAGCACATGACAGAGTTTCCTTCTATTTTAAGGCTGGTACATCATCCATCATATGGACAGATCATATTTTGTTCATCTATTGGAGACCTTATCGGAGCCTTCTGTGTTTCTGACCTGGAGGCGCCAAGCCTACCCACACTGGGGCTTCTGAACCTTACAGGACAGGCCCAGTTCCTGGATGGGGTTTGATGTTTCAGGTGTTTGTTTTCAGCAGTAACCACATCTGTTTTATGTGGGGCTCTCTCAGGGATTACCGTGCCATCCCAGAGCTGGATACTTATGAGGCTGAGGGACTGGCTCTGGACGATGAGGATGTAGAGGAGCTGACGGCCAGTCAGAGGGAGGCAGCAGAGCGGGCCATGCGACAGCGTGACCGAGAGGCCGGCCGGGGCTTGGGCCGCATGCGCCGTGGGCTTCTATACGGTAGGTCCAGGTTTCTGCCTGCTCAAGGTGCTGGGAGGGAGTCCCGGAGGCGAGTAGAAGGTGCTGGGGATGACTGCAGTAGCAGGTGTCTCTTGCCTCCCCAGACAGCGATGAGGAGGACGAGGAGCGCCCTGCCCGCAAGCGCCGCCAGGTTGAGCGGGCCACGGAGGACGGCGAGGAGGACGAGGAGATGATCGAGAGCATTGAGAACCTGGAGGACCTCAAGGGCCACTCTGTGCGCGAGTGGGTGAGCATGGCGGGCCCCCGGCTGGAGATCCACCACCGCTTCAAGAACTTCCTACGTACTCATGTGGACAGCCATGGCCACAATGTCTTCAAGGAGCGCATCAGCGACATGTGCAAAGGTGTGGCTTCCCTATGGCGCCTCCATAAATCCCGCCGCAAAACATTGTCCCAGCAGAGTGAACACGTGAAGCACAGGGCATGTGGGCGAGATGTCTGACAGAGAAACCAAATGCATTGAGTTTTGCACCAGGGCTCTCCTGCGGCTGTGCAGTGATCATATCTGGGCCACCAAAGCGTTTTTTGACAAGATTGAAAATGGACAGATTTTATATAAAAATCTGGATTGTTACCTTGATCTTTGTAATAGGAATTGACTTTTTTTTTTTTTTTTTTTTTTTTTTTTTTTTTTTTTTTTTTTTTTTTTTTTTTTTTTTTTTTTTTTTTTTTTTTTTTNTTTTGAGATGGAGTTTCGCTCTTATTGCCCAGGCTGGAATGCAATGGCATAATCTCAGCTCACTGCAATGTCCGCCTCCCAGGTTCAAGTGATTCTCCTGCCCCAGTTCCCTGAGTAGCTGGGATTACAGGCATGCACCACGATGCCTGGCTAATTTTGTATTTTTAATAGAGATGGAATTTCTCCATGTTGGTCAAGCTGGTCTTGAACTTTCAACCTCAGGTGATCTGCCCACCTTGGCCTCCCAAAGTGCTAGGATTACAGGCATGAATCACCACACCTGAACAGGAACTGACAGTTTATTCATAAGTTTTCTTTCAGGCTCTTGTAAGGCATTTCATGTTTGTAGTCCGGTAGGCACTCTGCTCAGATTTCATTTAACCCCCCAGCAACTTTGAACACTGTGCGACAGGCCGATTTTACGGAGTGGGGAGTTGAGGCTCAGGCTGTGTCACTTAGCTAAGTCACAGCTGAAGCATGGTAGAACTAGAAGTGAAAGCTGGGCTTTCTGAGTCAAAGTCAAGAGTTAGGGTGGGTAGGCCTTGCTTCTCACACAGGCATTGTTGCAGCCCAGCCCAGTCCCCATGCTTAGTTACCTCTCTTCCCAACATGCCCTCCTCTAGAGAACCGTGAGAGCCTGGTGGTGAACTATGAGGACCTGGCGGCCAGGGAGCATGTGTTGGCCTACTTCCTGCCTGAGGCGCCAGCAGAGCTGCTGCAGATCTTTGACGAGGCTGCCCTGGAGGTGGTATTGGCCATGTACCCCAAGTATGACCGTATCACCAGCCACATACACGTCCGCATCTCTCACCTGCCTCTGGTGGAGGAGCTGCGCTCGCTGAGGTGAGCTAAGGGCAGGTGAGGACGGCAGGTCTGAGCTCAGTGCTGGGTGACTCGGTTGTGAATCTGGAGAGTGGTGGCAGTGTGGGTGGGGCGGGGTGCAGCCAGTAGCACCCTCTTCACTGGTGAGTTGTGGTTGCACAGGAGTGTGATGGGAGGGATCTTGCCAGAGTGGGGGCTGGGCCTAGTTTCCAGGACGGTGTATTGGGATGCTTTCGCCTGCAGCCTGGCCTTTCCCTGGCTCACAACATCTGATGTGCCCTCTGCCTCTGCCCTCAGACAGCTGCACCTGAACCAGCTGATTCGCACCAGTGGGGTGGTGACCAGCTGCACTGGTGTCCTGCCCCAGCTCAGCATGGTCAAGTACAACTGCAACAAGTGCAGTTTCGTCCTGGGGCCTTTCTGCCAGTCCCAGAACCAGGAGGTGAAACCAGGCTCCTGTCCTGAGTGCCAGTCGGCTGGCCCCTTTGAGGTTAACATGGAAGAGGTGAGAGGGGACACAGGGCCTGCTGCTAGCTGTCCTTAGGGGTGCCCAATATGCAGGGCCTGACTGGCCTCTCAGGCTATGGAAGACAAGTGGGGCAGCCGCAAGGAGCAAGATAGGATTGTGTGTTGGCCACACCCTGGGGTGGACCCAGTCTGTCTAGCCAGTGGGTTTAGTTTGGCCTACATGGTGTTTTTAGGAATTTAAGCCGATATTTAAGTAAGGCAATTTTGTTTAAACCATACAAGTTTATGGCCCCTCTTGAAACAAGGGAAGATCTGGCAAATAGCACCTGCTTCTTGCCAGGTCACTCCTTCAGGATGTGTGTTCACCAGTCTCCATGGCATCATCACTCGCGTGGGGTGGCTGCAGTCCCATTGGGCCTTCCCCTCGGCTTGTTCTTGGGACTTGGCTGGCTTGTGTGGGGCCCCTGGACCGTACTAACCTCCTGTACCATATTCAGGAGACCCTTCTAAAGCCTCTGGCCTTAAGGTCTTAGGCACATTACATGTGCCTTTGTATTTGAGCATCCCTGTCTATAAATGGGCTCTTAGTCCTAGTGGTGGTGCCCACACCCCTTTACTGCCTTGCTAGTGTAGCTGTTGACTGTCCTTACCACTCTGCAGTTCTGAGAAGCTGCAGGCTGGATGCTGGCTGAGCCACACCTTTGCTCACTCTTACCATGCCCTGTCTGTTCCCCTCAGGCCCTGCTTCTAGGGACCTGAGATAGTACCTGATAGAGGATTAACAGTTAGAACCATCATTCATGGACTACTGATCAGTGCCAGGTGGTGGGTGGCATATTACCTGGTCCTTTTTCACAGCTTGTAAGGCAGGAATTGTTACTGGCCCTACTTGCAGAGTGTTTAGAGAACTGGCTGAGGTCACCCAGCCAGAATGTGGCTCAGGACCACAGCTCAGTCATCTTGGTCCAGAGCATGTGCTTTTAACTGCAGTGCCGTATGGTGAGATAATGGACATTAAATGACATGGCACAGTGCTGGCCTTTGATGCTTGAAAGTGGTAGGTGAAACTTCCTCTAACGTACTATTTGTCAGATACTAGGTTGATGTTTGTATGACTTGCTTTAATTTTCACTGTGAGGTTGCAGAGAAGGCACAGAAAGGAAGTCATTTACCCAGAATTACACAGCTTAGACACAGAACCCAGGCAGCCCGATTCTAGCATCTGTACTCAAGACAGCTCAGCTGTACAGCATAGAGCAGGTGCTGAGTCTGGCAGGGCATCCCAGAGGGATGGTGGCAGGAGTGGGGACTCTCCACTGATGTGCTGGGTCTCCATTCACTCATTCCCTACTGTCTTTGGCTCTTCATTTGCTACTCAGGAGTTGGAAACCTGCCTGTTCTCCCCTGGTGGGGGTCAAGGTTGGGTGACATAGTCAGTGCTTTGAGGCCTTCTATGTGTCCCTTGCAGACCATCTATCAGAACTACCAGCGTATCCGAATCCAGGAGAGTCCAGGCAAAGTGGCGGCTGGCCGGCTGCCCCGCTCCAAGGATGCCATTCTCCTGGCAGATCTGGTGGACAGCTGCAAGCCAGGAGACGAAATAGTAAGTGGCCAGGGCAGGCTGCAAAGGAAGCTTAAGTTGCAGAGGGAATTGGCAGAAGCAGTTGTGGCTGGGCTGGTGGGGGTGTCTGGTCGCAGGGACACTCAGGCTAGGATTTACATGGCTGGGGCAAACAGCTTTGTCTCCTCTGGTGAATGGGTTGTTGGAATGGTGGGTTTAGGGGGTGATTTACTGAGTTACTTATCTTGGTGTCTGTAGTATGGAACACAAGAATAGGAGAAATTGGAGGAAGGCAGCATAGAGATGGGCCCCCACCCCGCCTGTAGCCCCTTGGTTAGCCTCTGACTTATCGGCCCCTTCCTTTCCCCAGGAGCTGACTGGCATCTATCACAACAACTATGATGGCTCCCTTAACACTGCCAATGGCTTCCCCATCTTTGCTACTGTCATCTTGGCCAACCATGTGGCCAAGAAGGACAACAAGGTCGCTGTAGGGGAACTGACTGATGAAGATGTGAAGATCATCACTAGCCTCTCCAAGGATCAGCAGATCGGGGAGAAGGCAGGTGGAAGGCAGGGCTGGGGGCTGCCAGGATGCTATGAGGGGACATGAGGGGTGGCTAGGGGTGTGGTGGGCAACTAGGGCTCACTGCTCAAACCTTGCCTTATTCTCCTGGAGCCTCAGCTGGGATTCCTTGGTCCTGGAAACCACGAGTCCTTCCTATCCTTTTAATTCCCAGCCTGGAGCTCAGTAAGCTTGTCTGAAAAGGAGGCCCCACGCTCCAGGGGAAGAGGTAGACTCTGGCATTGGGGATGGGTGAACCTGGCTCTGCTTCCACCATGGGCCAGCAAGGTAGTGAGCTAACTTGGATGACCTCTCTGACCCTGTGTGGTGGGGAGGAGTCCCCTGCTGAGGATTGTGGTGAAGGTTAGAAAAGAGCTCTTCCTTCAGCAGACCATTTTGACCTCTGGTTTGAAATTGGAACAGAGGCAGGGCAGTGGGATACCTTATGTCATGAGGCGTTCCTAGGGATCCAGCTGTGGCCAATGGGAATTTCTTCAGGAAAACAATCCAGTATGGTAGTTTTTGTTTGCTTTTTTGTTTTTAAATAGAGATGGAGTCTTACTATGTTGGCCAGGCTGGTCTCAAACTCCTGGCTCAAAATCTTCCCGCCTTGGCCTCTCAGAGTGCTGGGCTTATAAGTGTGAGCCCTTGTGCCCAGGCGGTTGGACAGTTGGTTTTTAATGCAGACATTATTACTGAAGGATGAGGAGATAGGGATTTATGTTGCAGAAATACAGATTACTTAAACAGAACATTAAATTTCTGTTGATAAAAATCCTTTGCTATTTCTCCCATCCTGCCCCCAGAGTGCCACGTGTTCTCAAGCTCACTGCTCTCCCCTTTTTCTCTCTTCTTTCCTCTCTTTCTCAAGTCAATTTTCCTTTTTTTTTTTTTTTTTTTTTTTTTTTTTTTTTTTTTTTTTTTTTTCTTTTTTTTTTGACAGAGTCTTGCTCTGCTCTGTT
>NW_016107691.1:0-18977 GCF_001604975.1 Cebus imitator | reverse complement strand
TTTTTGAGATGGAGTCTTGCTCTGTCACCCAGGCTGGAGTACAGTGGTGTGATCTTGGCTCACTGCAACCTCTGCCTCCTGGGTTCAAGCAATTCTTGTGCCTCAGCCTCTGGAGTAGCTGGTATTACAGGCACGCACCATCACAATTGACCAGTTTTTGCATTTTTAGTAGAGACGGGGTTTCACCATGTTGGCTAGGCTGGTGTTGAACCTCTGACCACGCTTGCCTTGGACTCCCAAAGTGTTGGGATTACAGGCATGAGCCACTGCACTTGGCCTTCAGATCAACTTGAAGTTCGGTTTTTAATGCAGAGCAGTTTAGCTCACCCTTTAGCCTCCCCTCTTCTGCTGCCCTCTGGCAACATAAAATTCAGATCCCATTTGGCTTATTCAACAAACTGGGTAATTTCCTTCTGATATGTAAGCCCCACCATGGACAGGAGCCATCACTGGCTTAATCACCTCTGTCCCCAGAGCCTGGCTGCAAGAGGAATGGATGCTGGGGTGAGGAGAGCTGCGTCCAGGCTGCAGGCAAGCTGACTGGTTGTTTTGGTTGTTTCTCTCCATCCACCTTCTCCTGAAGCCTGTGGAGCCTCCTTCTGGGTTCCTCTGTGGCATGGCCATAGTTGCCCCTTCCTTGTCCTCCTTACCTGTCACATTTACCCTTGTCTGCCTGCCACTTAATATTCCTACACATGCATGGTTTGTTTCCTTTCTTTACTCCCTGAGGCGTGTTCTCCAAGTAGGCAGGGTACTTTTGTGTCTCAGTTCCTTTTCACAAGTGTATTATTATGTGGCTTTGCATCTACCGTGAGAAACTGCTGCAGGCTAGACAGTGAATCCAGTAGGAGTGAAGCATCCAGTGTTTGTGGGCTTATACGTTACTGTAATTGCTCAGGAAAGCTCCAGAAATGCATCCGGGCAGAGGTTGGTATTGGTTCCAGTTCCTCCTCAGTTCTTGGCCATCTGAGGTTGGTATTGGTTCCAGTTCCTCCTCAGTTCTTGGCCATCTAACCTAGGGATTCCCATAGGAGAGGTGGGTGTTTCTCAGCCTCAGGAGGACAGGAGCTTTAGTTCAGCCAACACACATTCATTCCTGGAAGACCTCCTAGGGCCAAGTTCTGGGGATACAGTGGTGGGTAAGTCAGACATGACCCTTGCCCTCAGAGCTCATATTTTACTAGGGATCCCAATAATAGGAAAGAGACAAGATCTTTTCATGTAGTTTTACACGCGAGGAAGACAGTCACACAGACAAAGAAAGCCAGGACCTCCCAGCCTTCTACCCTTACTACAGAGGCTTATGAGTGCTACCATAGTGGACACCTTTGCAGAATCTCATCCAAGTGTTTGAGGCGATTTCTGCAGGCCTGGGTGGGCTTAGTCCTGCTGGGGTCTTGCAGTCCCTAAGCAGTCAGGCCACCTGTGTCCTACATGCTTATGTGTGTCTGTGCCCACCATGCTGAACGAACTGTGTGCTTCAGGAACACTCTTCTGGTACCTTCTCCCCCTTTGCTGTGAGGTTCAGCCACTGATCTCCCACTCTGTTGATTGAAGAGGTGAGAGACCCGTAGGTGAGTGTGTGGTGGGCATGGCATGCCTGGGCACTAATACAGCATCTGCCCAGGCCATCCACATGTGCCTCTGGAGCCCCAGCTTCCAGAATGACTTGTTCCCCAAACGGAGGCATCCCTGCCCCATTCTCTTGCCTTGATGCCTGCTATTTGTGTCTGCCTTAAGCACCTTCCTCCCTCACTTGTCCCCAGATGACTTCTGGCTTCTGCAGATTCCACCTCCAGCAGGAATTCCTGCAGGCTTCTGCAGCTGACTTTCGTATTGGTTTTTATTTTGAGTTAGTTATCATCCTTGAGGAATCAGGAGACTTCATATAGAAATCCAAGTGCCTGGGGTTTTTTTTTTGAGACAGAGTTTCGTTCTTGTTGCCCAGCCTGGAGTGCGATGGCGTGATCTCGGCTCACTGCAACCTCCGCCTCCTGGGTTCAAGGGATTCTCCTGCCTCGGCCTCCCAAGTAGCTGGCATTACAGGTGTATACCAACCAAGCCCATCTAATTTTTTTTGTTTTGTTTTCTTTCTTTTTTTTTTTTTTGAGACGGAGTTTTGCTCTTGTTACCCAGGCTGAAGTGCAGTGGCGCGATTTCGGCTCACCGCAACCTCCGCCTCCTGGGTTCAGGCAATTCTCCTGCCCCTACCTCCTGAGTAGCTGGGATTACAGGCACGCGCCACCATCCCCAGCTAATGTTTTGTATTTTTAGTAGAGACGGGGTTTCACCATGTTGACCAGGATGGCCTCGATCTCTTGACCTCGTGATCCACCCGCCTCGGCCTCCCAAAGTGCTGGGATTACAGGCTTGAGCCACCGCGTCCGGCTTTAATTTTGTATTTTTAATAGAGATGGGGTTTCTCCATGTTGGTCAGGCTGGTCTCAAACTCCTGACCTCAAGTGATCCGCCTGCCTCAGCCTCCCAAAGTGCTGGGATTACAGGCATCAGCCACCGTGCCTGGCAATGCCTGGGTTTTTGAAAATCCAAGATCTGTGGGTGCTGGCTCTGTTCCTCTCTGGTAACACTGACGAAGCCGAGGCATAGCTGCCCTTGCAGGCGGGACCTGTGGCCCCGGCTTTGCCCCCTCCCCTACTCTGTCAAGTTTCACGGCCCTGCCTGCCTTCCATGGGCCCTGGACACTGGCCTAATCCCTTATCTTAAAAAATGAGAGGATGAGAGGAAACACTCATAGTTGTTATAAAGATCAAATAAATTAGTGTATATAAAGTACTTGGCTGTTGGTGAGTGCTCAGTATCTAGCAGTTACTGCACATGGCTGCAAATGTTAAACTATTTGTACAAAAACTGGATGGGAGAGCCTGTGATAGGCCTGCAGAAAGCATAAGCAGCCAGTAGGTAGGATGAAAATAGATTTGAGCCTGGCGCTTTAGGTATTTTACATACATTATCTCAGACTCACAGTACCCATGCAGGTGGGTGCTTTCTCTCCCTTTGCTGGGTAGAGCTCACAGTACCCACTCAGGTGGGCACTATATCTCTGCTGGGTGTGGGGACTGAGGCATACTAGGAGCCAGAGCACCTAGAGCCATGAGGAACATGAGCTTCAGATTTAGATGCATCTGAGGTTGAGTCTTGCCTCTCTAGGAGAAAATGGTTTGACCTAAGCCTTGGTTGCCTCTGTAAGACGGAGAGAAACAAGGTTATTATGAGGATTACATGAGATAATTCATGGAAAGTGCTTTTATTCTCTGGCAGGTCTGGGATTTTATTCTGCCACACTTTCCAGCCATTAAATTAGCCTGTTACTCCTGGAGTAACTGGGTTAGCAGCAGAAGGCACAGCAGGCAGTGGAGGCATTCGCACATTTGCTCTCCTTGTCCTCCTGTCCCACGGGGAGGTCCCCTGGATGCAGTGTTGCTTTACAGGAGCGGGACTGAGTTGGGCAGTCTGTACTGCATAGCAAGCAGGAAACTTGACCCTGGAGGAAGACGTTACCTCATCCTGCAAGGTTGCTCATTACAAAAACTACCCCGGGGGAATGAGTTGAGTTGAGAGAAGTCAAGGACCGGCAGTCTTAGCACATCCAGCATGAGGTGTGTCGGGCGTGAGAAGTCCATGGAGGGGTCTGCTCAGCATCCCCAGCACAAAGTAAGGGTTTCATAAGGGAGTCAATATACTTACTGAGCACTTAGTATCTGCTTGGTACTGTCTGGGTGATTTCTGCATAGCAACAGTTCTATGAGGTAGGCTTCATCTCTACCCGTTTTACTGATGAATAAACTGAGGCACAAGAGGTTAGATAAGTTGGCCACAGTCACATAGCAAGTGGCAGAGTCAGCAGTCTGGCTTGAGTCCATGCTCGCAGTGACTGTATTGTGCCAATGGTTTGTGAGTTCATTTGGTTATTGTGAGTTCCATGGGCACTCTGTGTAGCATAAAGCCTGGCCCACATTTTAAAACATTGTTACAGAAAGTTTCAAACAGGTATGTGGAATGGTGTAATGAACTCTTTGTCTTAGTCCATTTTCTACTGCTACAATGGAATACCATAGACCGGGTAACTTATAATGAACAGAAATTTATGGGCTAATGGTTCTGGAGGCTGGGCACTCCAAAATTGAGGGCTGGCATCTGCTGAGGGCCTCCTTGCTAGGTCATCCCATGGCAAAAAGGTGAGAGTTTTAAAGAGACAGAGTGGGAGTCCAGAGGGGACCAGACTCATCCTTTTACAAGGTACTTACTCCCTGGATAGCAGTGCTTTTATCCTCCATTTATGAGAGCAGAACCCTCATGGCCTGGTCCCAACTTCTAATACTGTTAAATGGCGGACTAAGATTCCAACACATGCTTTATACATTCAAACCATAGCACTCTACCCAGACTTCACAGCTGTCACAGTCACAGCCAATCGTGCTTTCTTAATGTACCACCCATTCACCCCTAGTATATTTCAAGGCAAATTCTAGGCATGCCATTTTTTTCTGTAACTATATCAGTATGTATATGAAAAATAAAAGGCTCTTTTTGAATAAACCTAACCACAATGCCATTATCTCACCTTAAGAGATAATTAACAATTCCTTAATATTCAATATTCTGTTGGTGTTCACATTTCCCTGATTATCTTATCCCTTCCCTCTGTTTTTTACAGTTTCTTGGAGTCATTATCCAAATAAGGTCCATAAATTGTGATTGGTTGATCTCTCTTAAGTCTCCTAATCTTTAGGTCTTTTCTCCATCTCTTTTTTCCTTGTAATTTTTTGTGGAAGAAACTGGGTCATTTGTCCTGTTGAGCCTTGCAGTCGAGATGTTGCTAATTATGTCCTCATTGGACACATGCCTCTGTCACCTGTGTTTTCTGTAATTTGGCAGTCAGGCACTGAAGCCTAGCCTAATAAATGCTTGTTTTCTTTGACTTACTAGTTTTAAAAATAATGAATTGGTTCTCAAGTGACCCAGTTAATTTTACAGATTAATGGGCCCATGTGGCATTGAGGTTTCCATGCTTCAGGTGTCATCCCTATGATGCTCAAGTATCCCATTTTTGCCAGCTCAAACCTATTCATGGTGGCTCCTGAGTTCTGTTGACATGACCTTGGTTGTCTTTGAGGGTTTTTTTGCTTTCTGGTAGAAGATATTGCAGGCTCCTCTTGTACATTTCCTGCCCCATACCTGGAGTGGGACATTTCTCCAAGAAGCCCTGTGGGAAGCGTTACTTCCTTTCAGAGGGAGATAGTAGTTAGAGACCTCTCTAAAGCGGCATGAATGTGGTCGTCGTTTAGGCAGGACACTCAGGATGCAGTCTGGCGGGGGGGGGGGGGGGGTGTCTCCCCCCAACCTTCGGGGCTGATTTTCCTGTCCTAGTGCCCTCTCCCTGGGGGGCCCAGTGCTTTTTGAGCTCCTTTGTCCTGTAATGATGGAAGGTTATGGGCGAGCCCACTGCAGGGGGTATGAAGGTTGAGAGTCATCAAAGCACAGCTGTGCTGCAGGTGGATTTGGAAGCAGCCTACTACAAGCAAGAAATGTCTTTGATGTCTCTGATTCTATCTTTAAAATTCATGCAGATTTTGCTCTCTCCCTGTCTCTTTCTCTCACACACATACTGAAATAGAAATGTTCCAGTGACTCACCAGTTGGAATTACTTGACTTCCTGGTGGATGAATCTCCCAGATGTGCCACATTGATTGCATTGACCAGGCACGCACTTGGCATGAACTGTCGAATTTGTGTTCACCCTTCTGTGAGTTGAGTGTTGCCATCTCTCTTTTCCATATAAGGAAACCGAGGCTTGGAGTAGGCCAGTGCCATGACAGGCCTACTTCTGGTCTCTTTTCTGCTCTTGGTCTGTGATCTTGGGAAAGGCCTTTCTGAAATATGTCAAGATTAGGAGTTCAGGTGTCAGTTCTAAGCTCTAAAGTTCTGTGATTCATGAGAAGAGCCAACTAATGAAAAGCTTTAGAGTCAGGCAGGGCTTGATACCAGGGCCCAATGCAGTTGCAGCAACTGTGGAAGTGGGTGTCTTTGAGCTGGGGATGACCCAGTTCCCTGATGCCAGAGCATGTGAGTGACCTATTCTGAGCATCTATTCCCATTCCCATCGCTCTCCCTCCCTTTCTCAGATCTTTGCCAGCATTGCTCCTTCCATCTATGGGCATGAAGACATCAAGAGAGGCCTGGCTCTGGCCCTGTTTGGAGGGGAGCCCAAAAACCCAGGTGAGCACCCACCTTTCCTCTTCAGAGATGTTAGCAGCTTTCTCTTCAGGGAGCAAACATTCAAAGTACACAGTGTTTTTAAAGCCTGGGTGCTGGGGAGAAAGAATGCATTAAAAGATGGTCAGGCTGGGCGAGACTCGTTCTTCAAGGGAAAAGGTGGCCCTGAGTTGGGCATCCTGGGTGTCAGTCTGTTGGGGATACAGTGTTTGTCTGCTTTTGTGATTTAAGCAAATGTGTCTTTGCTTCTCTTCTATTTAAAAAATGTTCTGTCTTTTGAAAAACTGTTGTTCTGGGTTTTTGTGTGTTTTTTTTTGTTTTTGTTTTTGTTTTTTTTTGGGAGATGGAGTTTTGCTCTTGTCCAGGCTGGAGTGCATTGGCATGATATTGGCTCACCGCAATTGCTGCCTCCCAGGTTCAAGTGATTCTCCTACCTCAGCCTCCCGAGTAGCTGGGATTACAGGCATGGACCACCATGCCCGGCTAATTTTGTGTTTTTAGTAGAGACGGGGTTTCCCCATGTTGGTCAGTCTGGTCTCAAACTCCCGACCTCAGGTGATCTGCCCGCCTCAGCCTCCCAGAGTGTTGGGATTACAGGTGTGAGCCACCACACCCAGCTTAAAAAACTTTGAAGTACAGAAATGATATTGTCACATGAGTATGTATTTATATTATACTTATAAAGCACTAGAAGTCATAGGTAAGACTGATCTCACCATTGACCTCCCCTTCTCATCCTGGTCCTTCTCTTTGTGGCCATTTACAATTACACGGCAAACACAGGGTTTTGTGACTACACACATTTAGGTGTACAAGCGCAGCATCCTCTGCATGCCCAGCGTAGCCTGCTAAGCTCTCCCACTCAGTGCCAAGTTGGGGCATCTTTTTGTGTTAGTGCATACAGAGCAAGTGCATTCTTTTAAATGACTGTATCATGCCACTGGATAGCGCAGTTTATTCAGCCCTCTGTTTTTTTTTTTTTTTTTTTTTTTTTTTTTTTTTTTTTGTCTTTTTTTTTTTTTTTTTTTTTTTTTTTTTTTGAGACGGAGTTTCGCTCTTGTTACCCAGGCTGGAGTGCAATGGCGCGATCTCGGCTCACCGCAACCTCCGCCTCCTGGGTTCAGGCAATTCTCCTGCCTCAGCCTCCTGAGTAGCTGGGATTACAGGCACGCGCCACCATGCCCAGCTAATTTTTTGTATTTTTAGTAGAGACGGGGTTTCACCATGTTGACCAGGATGGTCTCGATCTGTTGACCTCGTGATCCACCCGCCTCGGCCTCCCAAAGTGCTGGGATTACAGGCTTGAGCCACCGCGCCCAGCCTCAGCCCTCTGTTTGGAGAACACTTAGATTGTTTCTGGTATTTCACATTCTCGGAGGATGTCTCGTGTGAACCTCCTCTGCACCCATGCGTCTTTTCCTGGGAGTGCCCACAGTGGGACTGCATGGCATAGAGCACCGTATCCCTTTTTAGAGGGACTGTGCCTTACCATTCCTAACAAGTAGGTTGAGGAATTGGTGAGGGCTGCAACTGTGCCCTTCTCCCCCTCACTTCCCACTCTCCCCCTCCCCGCTTCGCGTCGTCCCCTCCAGGTGGCAAGCACAAGGTACGTGGTGATATCAATGTGCTTTTGTGCGGAGACCCTGGCACAGCGAAGTCGCAGTTTCTCAAGTATATCGAGAAAGTGTCCAGCCGAGCCATCTTCACCACTGGCCAGGGGGCTTCGGCTGTGGGCCTCACGGCTTATGTCCAGCGGCACCCTGTCAGCAGGGAGTGGACCTTGGAGGCTGGGGCCCTCGTTCTGGCTGACCGAGGAGTGTGTCTCATCGATGAATTTGACAAGGTTGGTCCCTAGTTGACGAAGGCTGATGGGACTCAGGGTATGTGTGGGCTTGGGCCTTAGTGAGGGGAACGTTGTTAATGGGGTGCGTTGGGACCTCATCGGAGACTTAGTGGTAGGGACACAGACCATGCTAAGGGACGGGCATTTTAATCTTGTAGATGAATGACCAGGACAGAACTAGCATCCACGAGGCCATGGAGCAACAGAGCATCTCCATCTCGAAGGCCGGCATCATCACCTCCCTCCAGGCTCGCTGCACCGTCATTGCTGCCGCCAACCCCATAGGTACAGCAGGCACCCTGGCTGCTGGGGCTCAGGTGGGGCACAGGGAGGTCCTGCCTGCTTGAATCGGGAGCCCATGGGATCCCCAGGAGCCAACCTAAGGAAGTCATTGAGCAGCAGAAAGTTCCCCTCTTCTGCGTATGCTGTGAGAGTGGGGAACAATGAAAGTGGGACCCGGGACATCTGATTTTCCTGTCAAGCCATGTTCCTAGATCCATCTTGGATGTTCTCAGAAGGCCAGTGCCCCTCCAGCCGGGATGGAATTGGTTGTTGGTCTTAGCAGCAAATGCTTAGAGAACCCAGACTCTGTCACCTGCTATGTTCTTGGTTTTTTCTCCATGGGAAGCAGTGATGCCTTCTGTCTAAATTAGGCTATTTTTGGGCATTGCTTGGGTAAGCTCTTTGCTGTCTCAGACAGCGAATGCTGAGTACCCACCCATGTCTTCCTCTTCCACTGCCCTCATCCCCTTCTGCCATCAAAGTGACTTGGGGTCGCAGAGATGGGAAGATGGGGCAATGCACTCTGACCGAGAGGCTCCCCTGTGTTTTAGGAGGCCGCTACGACCCCTCGCTGACCTTCTCCGAGAACGTGGACCTCACAGAGCCCATCATCTCACGCTTCGACATCCTGTGTGTGGTGAGGGACACTGTGGACCCAGTCCAGGTACAGCTTGCATGTGCCTATCTGGGGACCTCGGGTGAGGCTCCCCTCAGGTGGGGTTTTACGGTGTGCCCCCAGCACAGGATGGTGCTGCAGGGGTCGTAGCCTATTTTCTAGGCTTGTTCCCTCAGTCTCTTATGTCCAGAAGCCACCCTGATTTCTCTTTCCTTCACAGCACCCCCACTCCCCCACCCACCCAGCAATCCACCAAATCTTGTCCCAACTCCTGAGCCTGCCTACCTCCCTCACTTCTGCCTCTGACCTGAGGCACTGCCATTGTCTGAATTGGCCTCCTGGCACCCATGTGGACTGTCTTCCAGTTGAAGACATAAATCAGATCAGCCCCATCTTTAACAGCTGCTCAAGGCTTTCTGCTGTCATCAGAATAGAATCACAGTCCTCCCCTCCGGCCCGCCTCTGCCATCTCTGTAGCTACCAACTCCTCGCTCCCTTCCCTCACCTGCACCTGCCTTTCTCTATCTCAAAAGGGCTGAGACCTTGTTCCTGGCAGGCACTCTCTCACACTGTCATGTGACTTGGATTTTGTCATCGTCATCTCAGTTTCCTGTCCTTCAGGGAAGGGCTTTGCCAGGCACCCTTAGCTAGAGGCGTCCCCTTGGTCCCTTGATCCCATAACCCTATTTTTCTTCTGAGCATTACTTTCCATAATTAATTTTTAAGATTATTTGTCTCTTGCCCCCTTGTGGAGGTGAGCCCTGTGGGGGCTCTGTCACTTGTCTGGTTTGCCCCCCACACCCAGAACTGCCTGACACATGGTCAGTGTAGTCAGTCTTGTTGAAAGAGCATTGCCCTCGTAGGGCACACACGCAATTCTTCTCCAACCGCTGACCTCCCGAAGGCTCTGCACACCCACAGTCAGACCCACTCTCTCATGTCTTGTCTTAGGATGAGATGCTGGCCCGCTTTGTGGTGGGCAGCCATGTCAGACACCACCCCAGCAACAAGGAGGAGGAAGGGCTGGTCAACGGCAGCACCTCTGAGCCCACCATGCCCAATACGTATGGCGTGGAGCCCCTGCCCCAGGAGGTTCTGAAGAAGTACATCATCTACGCCAAGGAGAGGGTTCATCCAAAGCTCAACCAGATGGACCAGGACAAGGTGGCCAAGATGTACAGTGACCTGAGGAAAGAGTCTATGGTGAGAGCCCAGGCAGAGCTGGGAGGTGCAGTCTGAGCCTTCTGACCAATGCAGCAGGGGAAGTGGTCAGTCAGGCCAAAAGGTGCCGGGGCGGTGGTAGGGGTGGGCATAAAAAAAAATGAAGGTTGGATACAGTGGTTCATGCCTGTAATCCCAGCACTTTGGGAGGCCAAGGCAGGAAGATTGCTTGAGGTGAGCTCAAGACCAGCCTGGGCAACATAGTGAGGCTCATTGTTCACAAAAAATGTTCTAAAACTTAACTGGGCCTGGTGGTGTGTGCCTATAGTCCCAGCTACTCAGGAGGCTAAGGAAGGAGGATCACCTGAGCCCAGGAGTTCAAGGCTGCAGTAAGCTCTGAGGACACCACTGCACTTCAGCCTGGGTAATAGTGAGACCCTGTTTCAAAAAAAGATAGGTATTAATATATACCTTAACCATTTTGTTTTAGATGAAATTTAAATATGCAGTCATTTTTCTGTCTCTGTATAGGGCCAGAGCCTTAATTGTTGGTCTGCTTATTAAATTCCATATTGACTTTGTGTAAATTTCGCCCAAATGAACACAAGGTCTGGTTCATTCATAGTGGAGCAGAAGTTTAAAGGCAGCTTGCAAGCCATTGGAATGAAGAATCCTTGTAGATTGCTGTCTCAGCTACACCTAATCAACGCAGCAGCTTTTTAAAAATTTCTGTCTTTTTACCAAGTTTTTTCAGAGCATTCAATTTAGTTTTCCTAGAAACAACTACTTTTTTTTTTTTTTTTGCACTTACCTTGCCCTGGATTATTCAATATTTAGTGTGTGACAGTAACCAATACAGCTGGCCACAAATACAACATTCTCTGAGATGCACAGAAGTCAGCTAGTGGGAGCAGAATTGTGCAGGTATGATGGTGACAGGCTGTAAGCATGCAGCATCCACTGGCATCCTCCTGTTTCCAGGAGGGATAGGAAGTGTGCTTTTACTGGGCAGCGCAGTCAAGCATTGTGCATTTCTGCTGTGACACTGTCAGATGGGTCTTCGTAGCTTGGCTCCTAGGAGCGCCGCTGCTTTATCTTCCTTGCGTCTCTTTCCTGCTCATGGAAGACCTGACACTGTGCCCTTCTCCAGGCAACAGGCAGCATCCCCATCACAGTGCGGCACATCGAGTCCATGATCCGAATGGCAGAGGCCCACGCACGCATCCATCTGCGGGACTATGTGATAGAAGACGATGTCAACATGGCTATCCGCGTGATGCTGGAGAGCTTTATCGACACACAGAAGTTCAGCGTCATGCGCAGCATGCGCAAGGTGGGTGTGCACCAAGGCGGGAACCTGATGGGCAAGCTCAGCGAAGCAGGCCACATGTGGGTATCCAAGGCTCTGGCCTGGATGTGTCTCCGGGAGTGGCAGCCTGTCGGACCTGGCTGCTGGCACAGTGAGTAAAGGGGGCGTGGCAGGTGTGGAGCGGGTGTTTGACTGAGGCTTTTTTCCTGCAGACTTTTGCCCGCTACCTTTCATTCCGGCGTGACAACAATGAGCTGTTGCTCTTCATACTAAAGCAGTTAGTGGCAGAGCAGGTGACATATCAGCGCAACCGCTTTGGGGCCCAACAGGACACTATTGAGGTCCCTGAGAAGGACTTGGTGGATAAGGTATGGGCCCGGAAGGGAGTTGAGGGTCGAGGTTTGCTGACTTGGGAGCTGTCAGTCTCTTGATGGGGCTCTGTCATAGTGGATCATGAAATGGGTGGGCATTGGTTGACAGCCGTTTATTGAGTGCTTACAGTCTGTTGAGTCCAGTTTGTGCCTGAGGTCTGACAGCAGGGGAATGAGATGAGTCCTGTTACTGCCTTCCTGTTATACAGAGGTGAAGACAGTCACAGGGCAGCCAAGTAACTTATCCCAGTTCACACACACAGCTTGCAGAGTGAAGATTTGAAGCCCTGTCAGCCAGCCCCTTAATCGGCCTTTCCACCCCTGGATATTTTCCTCCCATAAATGGAGGTGGTGGTGTCTGATAGTGCACTGGAACTGGGGTGCTCTGGAAACGCACATATTCTCACACCACTGATGGCCCACTGGACATTTCCTCCTTGCAGGCTCGTCAGATCAACATCCACAACCTCTCTGCATTTTATGACAGTGAGCTCTTCAGGATGAATAAGTTCAGCCACGACCTGAAAAGGAAAATGATTCTGCAGCAATTCTGAGGCCCAAAGCCATCCAGTGATTCCCTGGGATTCTGGTTTGGGGCAGTCAGACTGTGTGGTCAGTGTCCTCTGTGCTTTATGGACACAAAACTGGACCACCTGGTGAACTCAAGATGCTAGGGCCAGGGCTTGTTGCAGGACCTCTGGCTGCACCTGGCACGACTGTTTCTCCAAGCCTTTCTGCTTCTCACCTCTGGGTGGGATACCTTGCCAGTGTGTCTTACCAGGTTGCAGAACATCTTGCCACCTCTGAGTGCTTTGTCTCCACTTGGTGCCTTGGATCAGAGCTGTTGATTTCAGGATGCCTACGTGTGATTTGGGAGACAACCTCCTTACGTGGATTTCAGGAGAACTGCTGCCCTCTTGGTATGAGTTTCATATCTAGGCTGCCTCTGCCTTTGGCCAGAGCGCAAGCTGAAGATGTTTGTAATCTTTTTCAGTTTCCTGTGGGTTTCTGTGCCCCTGTGGTGGAAGAGGGCACAACTGTGCCAGCAAGCGGTCTGGGCTTCTCAGTCGCAGGAGTCAGATGTGAGTTGTGTGGATTATCCACTTGCCACAATTATTGGCTGCTGTTAGTGCCTGTTTCCCCACTCTCTTATTTGTGCATTGTTTCTGTTTCTGTAGTTTTCATTTCTAATAAAGTTGAATAAAATATAAATGCTGGTATCTATCAGTTTCCATTCTGCTTTAATAAGTAACCTGGACTTACTCTCAGGGCCCTTTCCACCTTCTCCCTCTAGATTTCTGTAGGAGGTAGGTTGGATTTAAAAAGCTGTTTAGTTTGTGGATGTAGAGAAAGCAAAAATGATCTGAATCTCCTCATGGAACTTGGTTTGCAGTCACTGCCTCTGTGATACTGAAATGGAATCCATGGAAATCCTAGTTAGACATGCATGTTGAAGGACTAGAGATGGTGCAGCCCACCTCCCAATGGGGCAGTACCATCCATCACCTCACCCAGAGATGCTCATGGGCTGCCGGAGGGATTGCGGTTCCCATATTGGGTTCTGATGTCTGTCTTGTCCAAGTTTTCTTTTTTTTTTTCTTTGAAGAAAGGAAGGAAGGAAAGAAGGAGAAAGAAAGAGGGAGAGAGAACGGGAGTCTTGCTCTATTGCCCAGGCTGAAATGCAGTGATGTAATCATAGCTCAGTGCAGCCTCAAACGCCTCACCTCAAGCTACCCTTCCACCTCAGCCTACCCTACCAAGTATATGAGACTACAGGCATGTACCTCTGTGCCAGGCTAATCTAAAATAAAAATTTCATATCCTTTTTCTTTTTTAAAACTGTTTTCTAAAGTGACTATCTTGTTTTGTATTTCCACCAGAAACAAGAGTTTTGCTCCAGTTGTCCCATATATTCACCAGCATGTTGTATTATCAGTTGTTTTATTTTAGCAATTCTAAAAGGTGTTTAATAGTGTCTTAATTTGATTTTATTTTGTGCTTCCCTAATGAGCTATGATGCTGAGTATCTTTTTGTGTGTGTGTGTGATTATTTTAATTTAATATAAATTAAATTAAACATTTAATTTCTCAGTTGCACTAATCACATTTCAGAGGCTCAAAGGCCACATGTAGTTAGTAGCTATCTTATTGGATGGCACAGATTATCAAACATTTCCTTTATTGCAGAAACTTCTGCTAGACAATAGGATGCCTTAGCTAAAGTCATGAGTTGTTTCACATCAGAATTCATGGCTAATCTTCAGTAAGAATAGAGGAATTTTATAAGACTATAACATTTAGTCCTAAAGCATTCAAAGTCCAATTTTCTCATTCCATGTTACAGTTACAAATTTCTCTAGTTTTGATTTAAAAATTACCTGACCATATTTGCTATCTCCCCAACTAAGCTGGAAGCCTTTTAAGAATGGGGCCACTTTTTATCCAATTTTCCAGTCTGTGTCTTTTGATTGGGGCATTTTGTCCATTTACATTTAGGATTAATATTGATATGTGTGAATTTGATACTGCCATTTAAAGCTAGCTGGCTGTTTTGCCCATTAGTTGATGCAGATTCTTCATTATGTTGATGCTCTTTACCTTTTGGTATGTTTTTAGAGTGGCTGGTACTGGTTGTTCCATTCTATGTGTAGTGCTTCTTTCAGGAACTCTTGTAAAGCAGGCCTGGTGGTGATGAAATCTCTGAGTAGTTGCTTGTTCACAAAGGATTTTATTTTTTCTTCACTTGTGAAGCTTAGTTTGGCTGGATATGAAATTCTGGGTTGAAAGTTCTTTTCTTTAAGGATGTTGAATATTGGCCCCCATTCTCTTCTGGCTTGTAGGGTTTCTGCTGAGAGATCTGCTGTGAGTCTGATGGGCTTCCCTTTGTGGGTAACCTGACCTTTTTCTCTGGCTGCCCTTAGTATTTTCTTTTTCATTTCAACCCTGGTGAATCTGACGATTATGTGCCTTGGGGTTGCTCTTCTTGACGAATATCTTTGTGGTGTTCTCTGTATTTCCTGGACTTGAATGTTTGCCTGCCTTGCTAGGTTGGGGAAGTTTTCCTGGATAATATCCTGAAGAGTATTTTCCAGCTCTGATTCATTCTCTTCGTCGCATTCGGGTACGCCTATCAGACGTAGATTAGGTCTTTTCACATAGTCCCACATTTCTTGGAGACTTTGTTCATTCCTTTTTACCCTTTTTTCTCCCGTCTTGCCTTCCCGTTTTATTTCATTGAGTTGATCTTCGACCTCTGATATCCTTTCTTCTGCTTGGTCCATTCGGCTGTTGATACTTGTGCATGCTTCACGAAGTTCTCGTGTTGCGTTTTTCAGCTCCATCAATTCACTTATATTCCTTTCTATTTTGTCCATTCTTGTTAGCATTTCGTCAAATCTTTTTTCAAGGTTCTTAGTTTCTTTGCATTTGGTTAGAACATGTTCTTTAAGTTTACAGAAGTTTCTTACTACCCACCTTCTGAAGTCTGATTCTGTCATTTCATCACACTTGTTCTCCATCCAACCTTGTTCCCTTGCTGGTGAGGAGTTGTGATCCCTTGTAGGAGGAGAGGTGTTCTGGTTTCGGGTGTTTTCATCCTTTTTGCGCTGGTTTCTTCCCATCTTTAAGGATTTATCCACCTGTCGACTTTGTAGTTGCTGGCTTTCAGATTGGGTCTCAAATCTTTCAGATTGACGTTCTGTTTGTTGATGATGAGGTTATTTCTGTTTCTTGGTTTTCCTTCTGACAGTCTGGCCCCCCTGCTGTAGGTCTGCTGAGGTTCACTCCAGGCCCTGCTTGCCTGGGGTTCACCTGCAGCAGCTGCTGAACAGCAAGGGTTGTTACCAGTTTTCTTCTTCTGCTATCTTTGTCCCAGAAGGATACCCGCCTAGTGTCAATCTGACCTCTCTTTTATGAGGTGTCTTTTTGGATATATAGGGGTCAGGGAGCTGCTTGAGGAGACGGTCTCTTCTTTATAGGAGCTCAAATGGTGAGCTGCGAGCTCTGTTGTTGTTCATTCAGAGCTGCTGGGCAGGTACTTTTAGGTCTGCTGCAGCAGAACTCATAAACTGCTTTTTGTTCCCAGGTGCTCTGTCCCAGGGATTTAGGGCTTTATTTATGAGTTTCCGTTATGCTGCCACCTTCTTTTTTTTTTTTTTTCCTTCAGACCTGCCCAGCCCAGCAAGAAGGCAGCCTAGTCACTGTCGACCTATAGCAGCTTTGCTGAGCTGCTGTGGGCTCCGCCCCGCTGCCCTCAGTCCTCTTTTTTTATCAGTTGAATGGGTGACTGTGTCTCCCAGGAGCTCCACTCGCCAGCTAAAATAGCACCTGGACCCATGTATTTTGTGCAGAGACCCACTGTGCTGGGGATCCGGCCAAAACAGCCATGCTGTCTGAAACAGCTGTGCTGGTGACCCGTGGGGCTCCTCCTGAGAATCTCCTGGTCTGTGGGCAATAAAAATCCCTCTGTAAATGCGGCGTCCACTCACCCTCTGTGCTCTCACTGGGAGCTGCAATTCTGAGCTACTCCTAATCAGCCATCTTGGATCCATCCTCTCGCTTGCTTTCTTTCTCTCTTCCTTTCTTTCTGTTTCTTTTTTCTTTCTCTTTCCCTCCCTCCCTCCCTCCCTCTCTCCATCTTTCCTTCCTTCCCTTACTCTCTCCCTCCTTCTCTCTGCTTCTGTCGCCCAGGCTGGAGTGCAGTGGTACCATCTTCCCTCATTGCAAGCTCCACCTCCCAAGTTCAAATGATTCTCCTCCCTTAGTCTCCCAAGTAGCTGGGACCAAAAGCACCCGCCACCAGATCCAGCTAATTTTTGTATTTTTTATTAAAGGCTGGTTTTCTCCATGTTTCTCAGGTTATCAGGCTGCTCTTGAACTCCTGACCTAAGGTTATCTGCCCACCTTGGCCTCCAAAAGTGCTGGGATTACAGGTGTGAGCCACTGCACCCAGCCTCCACCACTCCCTTTTGTATCGCCCAACTCACACCTTGCCCATGCCACTCATGCATACCCCCTGCCTTGCCCCATGGTCATTTGGGGAGTCCTGCACTATATGGCCTTCAGTTCAGAGACCAGACATCAGACAGCAATCTGGATCTCTTCCTTGTTGGGAGGTGAGACCTTCAGAAGAGGAAGCCTGCAGGCTGAACACAGTGACTCTCTGGGCAAACAGCTAGACTGGAACTGAGTAAAATCCCTAGCCAGAAAGAAAACTTCCTTGTCAACTCTTCCCTGACCCTATTTTACAGATGAAAACACTAAGGCTCAGAGGAGAGGAGACAGAGCAGGCATTGGAACCATAGTCTCCTGGCTCCAAAGCCAAGTCCTGTCCACCTAGCCAGGCTCCATCCTTCCTTCTGTAAATGTTTATAACAGTATGTGCTGGGCACTCTTGTTAGGCCCTTTTACACATATCACTCAGTCTGCTTTTCCCATTCATTTGACAAGTGTTTATTGAGTCCTACTGTGTGCATGAGCTAGACTTCATACTAGGGACACCTTGGTAGAAAACTCAGGCAAAGTCTACCCACCTGGGTTTCTAACAAGACAAAGAGAGGGTTGGCGCTGTGGGAAAGGCTGTGAAGGCCATGAATGAAATGTGGGGTCAGACAGGAAGGGTGGTCAGGGATGCTCTCTGCATGGAAGGGGCATCTTCTTGGTTTTGAGACCCAAATGCCAAAATACCTGTGAGAAGCAGGCCATGCCCACTCAGTAACAGAGCTGAGCCACAACCCTCCATAGATGCCAAACCAAACACCAGATCAGGCCAGCAATGAGGGACAAAGACCAAGATCTGGAAGGGTCTTGCCACCTGAGCTCACAAGGGGATTTTTGTTATGCTTCTTTTTTTTTTTTCTTAACTATTATTATGGTGGGGTTGGGGGTCCTTAGTGCACAAGAAACATTCTAGAAACCATAAATCAAGATCTAGGCTCCAATCCCTGCTGTGCCCTTGCTGTGTGACCTCGGGCTGCTATTGCCACCTCTCAGGGCCTCAATTTCCTTCCCTTTCTGTAAAATGGGGAGTCTAATTATACCCAACTGGCAAGGGGGTCCAGGGAAGCCAGTAAGCTCCTTCATGTAAAGAGCTGATGTCTGCATGTGACCCAGAGTTACAGATTTGTAATGGGGATTGAAATTACTGATAAGTGGCCAGGCATGTTGGCTCACACCCATAATCCCAGCACTTTGGATTATGGCCAAGGCAGGTGGACCACCTGAGGTCAGGAGTTTAAGACCAGCCTGGCCAACGTGGTGAAACCCCATCACTACTAAAAATGCAAAAATTAGTTGGGCATGGTGGTGTGTTCCAGCTGCTCAGGAGACTGAGGCAGGAGAATCACTGGAACCCAGGAGATGGAGGTTGCAGTGAGCTGAGATCATGCCACTGCACTCCAGCCTGGGCAACATGAGTGAAACTTTGTCTCAAAAGAGCAAGCAAGCAAGCAAGCAATTACTGATAACCTTACAGATTGTCAGAGGCACACAAAGGACTAAGAGAGGGGACCATGCCCATCCTCTCACACACAGAGAGGGAAGCAGTCTACCTACCCAAGACCACACAGCAACCGGCTGTCAGCAGCTGCATCGCCCCAGCCTCTCCATTATGGCCCCAGGCTTCTGATGTGCCCTGGAGGGGCCCTTGGGCCTTCCCCTACTACCTTCTCTCCCTTCCTCACTTTAGCTCTTCTCTGCAGCCCCTGGTTATGGCCAAAGTCTGGGGATCTTATTAGTTTGAGGCAGCCTGAGCATCTTTCTGTGCTTTCACCCAGAGAGAGAGCACCAGGCCCCACGCACATCAGCTGTGATTCTCCACCGGTTCAAAGAAGAGGGGGTGCTGTTATTCCTCCAGGTTGACAACATGATAGATTGAAAAGCACATGGGAGGCCGGGTGCGGTGGCTCATGCCTGTAATCCCAGCATTTTGGGAGGCTGAGGTGGGTGGATTACCTGAGGTAGGAGTCGAAAACCAGCCTAGCCACCATGGTGAAACCCCATCTACTAAACATACACAAATTAGCTGGGCGTGGTGGCATTTGCCTGTAATCCCAGCTACTTAGGAGGCTGAGGTGGGAGAATCACTTGAATCCAGGAAGCAGAGGTTGTAGTGAGCCGAGATCACACCACTGCACTGCAGCCTGTGTGACAGAATGAGGCTT
>NW_016107690.1:2200171-2201507 GCF_001604975.1 Cebus imitator | reverse complement strand
AAAAAAAAAAAAAAGAGAAAGAAATTTCCTCAAGTGTAGGGGGCAACTACTGGAGAAAGGGGCATGTCTGACGTGAGTGAGTTACACCATGAGAACAAGAAAAATCTGGAGTATTTTCTTAGTTAACATTACCAACTAAAACCAAAAAGTGGGAGGATTATGCGTTCCTGCTGGCTGATGCTGCTGACAGCACGCTGTTTGGACAGAATCCCAGGCACTGCTGGCAGAAGCAGAATTTCTCTCACACAAAAACATGGGGGGAAGGGGCAGAGATTCAACCAGAGCATTTAGCTATGGAAAATGGAAAACAAAAAATATCTCTTTAAATGCTAGTGCGGCCACTCCCATTGCCTTTCTAAAATCAGGCCTCTTTAGGGACTTTGCTCAAGTCTTCAAGATAGTTCTTGTCACTAGTTAGGACCAAAATAAAATCACCTCCTTCTATGGGATGATTTGGTAGTTGCTCCCTGAAACGGCCTCTGGCCCCTTCAGAAAAATTCACCTCACTGGCCAGCAACAGATGCTTGAAATTCTTCTTTGGCAAAAGGAATTCCCCCTTTCAGCCTTCACTTTTTTTAATGCAAATAATGTCAGAGTGAGGTTGCCATTTACTGTATGTAAATCAGTTTGTCAGAGATTAGCAATGGAGTCTCACAGGAACAAATATAATGCAAAATGAAAATTGTATGAATAAAGGACTGAATTAAGGACCGAGCCTATAGCCTATTGATAGAGAATAATTTCATTTGGACACGTATTTTCTGGCATTTGCGGAGCAAGGCTGATGAAATGCAACAATGTTAAGGTAAAGTACAGTCCTGCACCTACCATGTTTCAGGGCACTGAATTAGGTACTGGAGATACAAAGAAATGGTTTCTCACAATTAAGGGCAAGAGACAAAATATGCAAAGGACAATTACAATATGAATGCTAAGTGCTATGATAAAACTATATATAAGGTGGGACATCCAATTGGGGCTGGGGTAGATAGTCACGGAAGGCTTATTGGACTGACTAGTAAGTCAGTCCTGAAAGATGAGTATGTATGTCCTGGGGAAAATGGATGGGGAGATCAGGCATCTCAAATAGCAGAAACTATGTTAGCAAAGACATAGAAGTGGGAAAACTCACACTAGGCTTGTGGCAGCCATGGAGGTGAACATGCTACTAAGATCACCCTTCAAGAAAACCTGCTATGGCCGGGCGCGGTGGCTCACGCCTCTAATCCCAGCACTTTGGGAGGCCGAGGCGGGTGGATCACGAGGTCAAGAGATCGAGACCATCCTGGTCAACATGGTGAAACCCCGTCTCTACTAAAAATACAAAAAATTAGCT
>NW_016107690.1:2195480-2199378 GCF_001604975.1 Cebus imitator | reverse complement strand
CCAGGAGGCGGAGGTTGCGGTGAGCCGAGATCGTGCCATTGCACTCCAGTCTGGGCAACAACAGCGAAACTCCATCTCAAAAAAAAAAAAAAAAAGGCCAGGTGTAGTGGCTTATGCTTGTAATCCCAGCACTTTGGGAGGCTGAGGCGGGCAGATCACGAGGTCAGGAGTTCGAGACCAGCCTGGCGAAAATGGTGAAACCCCGTCTCTACTAAAAACACAAAAATTAGTAGGAAGTGGTGGTGCATGCCTGTAGTCCCAGCTACTTGGGAGGTCGAGGCAGGAGGATCACTTGAACCTGGGAGGCGGAGGTTGCAGTGAGCTGAGATTGCGTGCACTCCAGCCTGGGCAACAGAGTGAGACTCTCTCTCAAATTAAAAAAAGCCGCGCTTGGTGGCTCACACCTATAATCCCAGCACTACTTTGGAAGGCCGAAGCGGGTGGATCACCTGAGGTCAGGAGTTCAAGACCAACCTTGCCAAACATGGTGAAACCCGATCTTTAGGAAAAATACAAAAAATTAGCTGAGCGTAGTGGTGGGACCCTGTAATCCGGCAGGCTGAGGCAAAAGAATTGCTCGAACCCGGGAGGCGGAGGTTGCGGTGAGCCGAGATCGCGCCACTGCACTCCTGTCTCGGTGACACAGTGAGATTCTGTCTCAAAAAAAAAAAAAAAGGTGAGGAGCTACAGGTGGCCACATGTGGAGTCCAGTTCAACCTCCACCCTCTCTGAGCAGTGTATGGGAGGGGCACAGGCGTTGGTCCATTCATCCGCAAAGTGTATCTGAGCCCAGATGCCCCTTGCTAGGTCATCCTGAGGATACAGAATATAGAGAGCCTGCTCACACAGGATCCTGGAGGAATTAGCTGCCCAGAATGTTAGTGCAGCGTTTCTTCCCCGGGGAACCGTGGACATCAGGGCCAGATTGTTCTCTGGGTGGGGCTGTCCTGGTCACTGCAGAGTGCTAAGCAGCGGCCCTAACCTCCACCCGCTCCACGCCACAGGGTGCTGAGCAGCGTCCCTGACCTCCACCCAGTCCACGCCAGGAGCTTCCCTGCCGCCTAGTTGCGACAACCACAGATGTCCCCAGACATCGCCCAGCATTTCCTGGGGGTGGAATCACCCTGGTTGAGACCCCTGGGTTGGGGGATTCCAAGGGTCTCCAAGAGACTCTGTGTCCCGTGGTCCTCTGCCCTGTTGAAGTCCCACGAGGCTGCACATATTGAAATCCACGCCCTGAGTGGGGAGGGAGAGAGAAGGTGAATCCCAGCAGCTGGGGTCCCCCCTGGTTTACACAATCTGCCCCATCAGGAGTTTCTCCTAGTTTATAGGTGGAGGTAAAATTAGGGAATTATGGTTTCAGAGTCGTGCTGCTAGAGACCTCCCCAATCCCTCCTAGGAATAACAGACTTTTTTTTTTTTTTTTTTTTTTTTTTCTTTTTTTTTTTTTTTTTTTTTTTTTTTTTTTTTTGAGATTGAGTCTCACCCTGTTGCCCAGGCTGGAGTGCAATGGCTCGATCTCGGCTCACTGCAACCTCTGTCTCCTGGATTCAAGTGATTCTCCTGCCTCAGCCTCCTGAGTTGCTGGGATCACAAGCGTATGCCACGACCCCCGACTAATTTTTTGTATGTTTAGTAGAGACGGGGTTTCACCATGTTGGCCAGGCTGGCTTCGAACTCCTGACCTGGTGATCCACCCGCCTCAGCCTCCCAAAGTGCTGGGATTACAGGCGTGAGCCACCGCACCCAGTCAACAGCCTCTTTTTCCCAAATAATTAACACGTGGATTTTCCAGCTCTGTGGACTTCGGCAGCCCTGGGGCTGGATGGTTCTCTGGGGTGGGGCGTCCTTGGCCACCAGTGCAGGGAGCTGAGCAGTGTCCCAGGCCTCCAAGCACTCCATGGCAGGAGCACCCCCACCAGATGGGATGACCACAAATATCCCCAGACATTGTCCCATGTCCCCTGAGGGTAGAAATGCCGCAGCTTGAGACCCCTGTGTTCAGGCCACCTGCTTATTGATTCAATTCCTGCAGGGAAAGCTGCCCTAGCAGGGAGCCGTGGCTCAGGCCTGTAGTCCCAGCACTTTGGGAAGCAGAGGGAAGAGGATTGCTTGAGCCCAGGAATCTGAGACTGGCCTGGGCAGCAGAGTGAGATCTTGCCCCTACAAAACATATTTTGTTTTATTTTATTTTTGTTTTTCTCTCTATATATATTTTTTGAGTCAGAGTCTCACTCTGTCGCCCAGGCTGGAATGCAGTGACGCGATCTCGGCTCACTCTGTCTGCCGCCTCCCGGGTTCAAGCGATTCTCCTGCCTCAGCTTCCTGAGTAGCTGGGACTACAGGCATCTGCCACCACGCGTGGCTAATTTTTTGTGTTTTTAGTAGAGACGGGTTTTCACCACGTTGGCCAGGCTGGTCTCGAACTCCTGACCTCGTGATCTGCCCACCTCGGCCTCCCAAAGTGCTGGGATTACAGACCTGAGTCACTGTAACAGGCAGAAAAAATCCTGTGCTTTAAAACTGTCGCCACAAAAGTCACAGGATGATGTAAGTCTGTCACAAGCTGACAAACCATCTCTGTGCTTGTTACAAGCTGATAAATGACCTCAGTGCTGAAACTCCCTCACGCCCCCTCACCCAATGTCAACTCCCCTTTTTTTTCTGTTTTTTTTTGAGATGGAGTCTTGCTCAGTGGCCAGGCTGGAGTGCAGTGGCACAATATCGGCTCACTGCAACCTTTGCCTCCCTGGTTCAAGCAGGCAACATGGTGAAACTCTGTCTCTACTAAAAATACAAAAAATTAGCCGGACATGGTGGTGGGCGCCTGTAACCCCAGCTACTCGGGAGGCTGAGGCGGGAGAATCGCTTGAACCAGGGAGGCGGAGCGGCCGATATCTCGCCAATGCACTCCAGCCCGGCCACAGAGCAAGACTGTGTCTCAAAACAAAACAAAAACTAGCGGTGGACACGGGGTGAGAAGGGCGTGAGGGAGTTTCAGCACTGAGGTCATCTATCAGCTTGTAACAAGCACAGAGATGGTTTGTCAGCTTGTGACAGACTGAAACCATCCTGGGAATTTTGTGGCGGCAGTTTTAATAAAAACAGGGTTTTGGCCGGGCACGGTGACTCAGGCCTGTAATCTCAGTACTTTCGGAGGCTGAGGTGGGAGGATCATGAGGTCAGGAGTTCGAGACCAGTCTGGCCAACATGGTGAAACCCCGTCTCTACTAAAAATACAAAAAATTAGCTGGGTGTGGGCTGGGCGTGGTTGCTCACGCCTGTAATCCCAGCACTTTGGGAGGCCGAGGCGGGTGGATCATGAGGTCAAGAGATCCAGACCATCCTGGCCAACAGGGTGAAACCTCGTCTCTACTAAAAATACAAAAAAAAAAATTAGCCGGACGTGGTGGAATGCACCTGTGGTCCCAGCTACTCGGGAGGCTGAGGTGGAAGAATTGCCTGAACCTAGGAGGTAGAGGTTGCACTGAGCCGAGACTGCACCACCGCACTCCAGCCTGGTGACAGAGCAAGGCTCCGTCTCCAAAAAAAAATTATAATAATTAGCTGAGTGTGATGGCAGGTGCCTGTAATCCCAGCTACTCGGGAGGCTAAGGCAGGAGAATCGCTTGAATCCAGGAGGCGGAGGTTGCAGTGAGCTGAGATGGCGCCACCGCACTCCTGCTTGGGAGACAAAAGCGAGGCTCTGCCTAAAAAACCCCCAAAAACCAGGATTTTACAGATATGTGTAAAACAGGAATTTACAAGTATGTGTAAAAAACAGTTGTTTTCCGTGACCTCCCGGATCTGCCCGGGTGGCTGTAATCAGGCTTTGCTTAATCGGACGTGTGTGGCCGCCTTGCTGAGGCTCCTAGATAAGGAAAGTTGAGGATTGCAG
>NW_016107690.1:2194425-2195470 GCF_001604975.1 Cebus imitator | reverse complement strand
TGACCAGGATGGTCTCGATCTCTTGACCTCGTGATCCACCCGCCTCGGCCTCCCAAAGTGCTGGGATTACAGGCATGAGCCACCGCGCCCGGCTCACCTAATCTTACATAAAGTGCCAATCTACTGAGTGCTAGAGGAAAACCTAACTGACCATACCCTGCCTGCTTCCTGTCTCTTGTAACCTGTGGATGACCACACCCTCCCCCTTTCCCCTTAGCCCATTTTTCCCACGTTAAATATTGAAGACCTAGGAGAGACTCGGGGGCTCCTGCCTGTAATCCCCACCCTTCTGGAGGCTTCGGTGGTGGGTGGATCACCTGAGGTCAGGAGTTCAAGAGCAGCCTGGCCAACATGGTGAAACCCTGTCTCTACTAACACAAACACACAGGCTGGATGCAGTGGCTCACACCTGTAATCCCAGCACTCTGGGAGGCTGAGGCGGGCGGATCGTGAGGTCAGGAGTTCGAGACCAGCCTGGCCAACGTGGTGAAACGACGTCTCTACTAAAAATTCGAAAACTAGCCGAGCGTGGTGGCACCTGTAATCCCAGCTACTCAGGAGGCTAAATACAAAATTAGCCACGATGCCCGGCTAATTTTGTGTTTTTTAGTAAAGACGGGGGTTTCACCATGTTGGTCAGGCTGGTTTCGAACTCCTGACCTCAGGTAATCTGCCTGCCTCAGCCTTCCGAAGTGCTGGGATTATAGGCGTGAACCACCGCGCCTGGCCCTATCTGTATTTTTTTTAGAGGCTGGGCACGGTGGGTCACTCTTACAATCGCAGCACTTTGGGAGGCTGAGGTGGGCAGATTGCTTCAGGCCAGGAGTTCGAGACCAGCCTGGCCCATTTGGCAGAACCCTGTCTCTACTAAAAATACAAAAATTATCTAGGCGTGGTGGTGCATGCCTATAATCCCAGCTTCTTGGGAGGCTGAGATACGAAAATTGCTTAAATCCAGGACACAGAGCTTGCAGTGAGCCAAGATAGTGCCACTGCAGTACAGCCTGGGTGACAGAGCAAGACTCTGTCTCAATGAAAAAAAAAA
>NW_016107690.1:2190649-2193008 GCF_001604975.1 Cebus imitator | reverse complement strand
CTACTCGGGAGGCTGAGGCAGGAGAATTGCCTGAACCCAGGAGGCGGAGGTTGCGGTGAGCCGAGATCGCGCCATTGCACTCCAGCCTGGGTAACAAGAGCGAAACTCCGTCCCAAAAATAAATAAATAAATAAAAATAAATAAATAAATAAATAAAGGGGCTTTTGTTGTTGTTCACACAGAGTCTTGCTGTGTTGCCCAGGCTGGAGTGCAATGGCGAGATCTCAGCTCACCGCAACCCCCACCTCCCGGGTTCAAGAGATTCTCCTGCCTCAGCCTCCCAAGTAGCTGGAATTATAGGGGCCCGTCAGCATGCATGGCTGGTTTTTGTATTTTTAGTAGAGACGGTGTCTCACCATATTGGTCGGGCTGGTCTCCATCTTTTGACCTCGTGATTCATGGGTCTCAGCCTCTCAAAGTGCTGGGATTACAGGCGTGAGCCACTGCACCCAGCCTAAATTTTATATTTTTCTTAGAGATGGGGTCTTGCTATGTTGCTCAGGCTGATCTTAAACCCCCGATTTTTTTTTTTTTTTTGAGACGGAATTGTCACCCAGGCTGGAGTGCAGTGGCACGATCTAAGCTCACTGCAACCTCCGCCTCCTGGGTTCAGGGGATTCTCTGCCTCAGTCTCCCTGGTAGTTGGGATTACAAGTGCCCACCACCACGTCCAGCTAATTTTTTTTAGTAGAGACAGGGTTTCACCATGTTTGCCAGGATGGTCTTGCTCTTTTGACCTCATGATCTGCCCGCCTCGGCTTCCCAAAGTGTTGGGATTACAGGCGTGAGCCAGCGCGCCCCGCTGAAACCCTGGTCTTAAATCATCCTTCGACAGGGACCTCCGAAAATACTGGGGTTACAGGTGTGAGCCAACACACCAGCTGAAGCAGTCTGTAGCTCAGAGAGGGCAAGGGTGTGATTGCTGGCTCAATTTCATGTCTGTCTGGGCCTCATAATTAAAAGGAACTTGCATTCCTCAGATAAATGATGCTCTTTTCTTTCCACAAGGAAAAAATGTCTAGGTCAAACTAAAAGTGTAGAGATGAATCTCTCAAGCGAATGTTTTATTTGGCAAGAAAGAATTGCAATTTGAGGCATACATGAGACCAAAGAGGAGTTTGGCGGCTTTATAAAAAAAGAGGAACATCTGTAATCTCAGCACTTCTGGAGGCCGAGGTTGGCAGATCACCTGAGGTCGGGAGTTCGAGACCAGCCTGACCAACATGGAGAAACCCCATCTCTACTAAAAATACAAAATTACCAGGGCGTGGTGGTGCATGACTGTAATCCCAGATACTCTGGAGGCTGAGGCAGAAGAATCACTTGAACCTGGGAGGCGGAGGCTGTAGTGAGCCTAGATGGTGCCACTGGACTCCAGCCTGGGCGACAGAGCCAGACTGTCTCAAAAAACAGGCCAAAAAAAACAAAAAACAAACAAACAAACGGTAGAAGGGACTTTTGTGCTTGACAGTCAGAGGCTTTAATCACCAGGCGCTGTGGCAGTGACAGCAGGACTCCATCAGCGGGACTCCATCGCTGAGCAGAGGAAAGCCTCAGAGGTCAAGTGACGCGCCCAAGGTCACCCAGCATGGAAGGGGTGGGGCAGGGCTGGAACTTGGCCAGGCAGGGAGGGTGTTGGTCTTTCCTGGGGACTTGGGGAGGTGCTGGTGGTGAAACTGCCTGGGCAAAATTACAGCTGCGATACTGAAAGAGCTCTATCTAAAGCAACTGACTCCCTCTCACTTCTAACCTCCACGCTGGCTGTCCTTGTTCATACCTGGGCATAGGCTGAACTCACTTTGGGAGAAACTTATAGTTGTTTTTTTTTTTAAACTTTTTTTTTCAGTCCCCGTAGAGACTGCCAAAACTTGCCAATGCTGACTATATTTCAAGTCATCATGGCGGGGTATTGGTGGTGCATGCCTATAATCCCAGCTATGCAGGAGGCTGAGACAGGAGACTGGCTTGAACCTGGGAGGCGGAGGTTTCGGTGAGCCCAGGGTTAGGGTTAGGGTTAAGGGGAAAAGTTTTCAATTAGCCATAATCGCGTCTCGTTTAAACCACATTGGCTGGCCGGGCGTGGTGGCTCACGCCTGTAATCCCAGCACTTTGGAAGGCCAAGGCGGGTGGATCATGAGATCAAGAGATCGAGACCATCCTGGTCAACATGGTGAAACCTCGTCTCTACTAAAAATACAAAAAATGAGCTGGGCATGGTGGCGCGTGCCTGTAGTCCCGGCTACTCGGGAGGCTGAGGCAGGAGAATTGCCTGAACCCAGGAGGCGGAGGTTGCGGTGAGCCGAGATCGTACCATTGCACTCCAGCCTGGGTAACAAGAGCGAAACTCCGTCTCAAAAAA
>NW_016107690.1:2187694-2190614 GCF_001604975.1 Cebus imitator | reverse complement strand
AAAAAAAAAAAAAAAAAAACCTCATTGGCTATACGATACTGCCACTGTGCAAGGTTGTTTTATTTTTTTGGTGACAGAGTCTCGCTCTGTCGCCCAGACTGGAGTGCAATGGTGTCATCTCGGCTTGCTGCAACCTCCGCCGCCTCATGGGTTCAAGCATGACCCCAACTCTTCTCTCAGCTGCTTCCTTTATGCCCAGCCCCCTTCGATCTCCCAATCTGTCCTTATGGCCACCAGGGGAATCTATTTTCATTATTTATTTATTTTTGTTTTGTTTTGTTTTGAGATGGAGTCTCGCTCTGTCACCCAGGCTGGAGTACAGTGGCTCAATCTTGACTCATTGCAATCTCTGCCTCCCGGGTTCAAGTGATTCTCCTGCCTCAGCCGCTGGAGTTGCTGGGATTACAGGCGCCCACCACCACGCCCGGCTAATTTTTGTATTTTTAGTAGAGACAGGGTTTTACCATGTTGGCCAGGCTGGTCTCAAACTCCTGACCTCAAGTCTATCCACCCGCCTTGGCCTCCCAAAGTTCTAGGATTATAGGCCTGAGCCACCACGCCTGGCCCAAATACTAGATCTTATTCATTCTTTTTTTTTTTTAACCCAATAAACAGCATTGTTGTCGAATGAGTCCTGGGCTTGGAGTTAGAGCGGATCGTGGACCGTGGCTCTTACACTAAATGAGGATTTTTGGTTTTACTAAGCAGTGTGTGAGGAGGTGTTCGGCGTCCTCCTCCTCGGACGGGATTCGAACTCTCCACCACACTGGCCCGCCCACAGGATCTCCCCGGGTCTCCGCTTCGGGCCGGCGAGTGGGGGGAGGGGACGGCCGAGGGCAACCGAGGACGTACGTGCGTGCGTGCGTGCGTGCGTGGATTCGGGCGGGCGGGCGAGTCCACGGGGCGGGGCGCCGGGGGGGTGGCGCGCGCGGGGCTGCCGGTTGGGCGGCGGGCGCGCGCCGGCCTCTTCGCTCCAGGCCCCCCCTCGCGCGCGCGGCGAGTGGTTCCGCCCGGCCCCCGGCTCATTGTGCTAGCCTCACGCCGGCCCAAGATGGCGGCGGCGCTGGAGGCCCTGGGCCTGTGACCACAAAGAGGGAGCCGGGGGCCGGACCGGAGCGCGGCGGCGGCGGCGGCGGCGGCCGAGGCCGAGGCCAGGCCCCCTCTCCTCAGCCTCCCGCCCCTCCCTCCCGCCCGCCCTCCTCCGCCCACCGGCGGCCCCGCCCCTCCCCCAACCGCCCGCCTAGCATGGTGCGGCGGCCGCGCGCGCGGACATGGGGGAGAAGCTGGAGCTGAGGCTCAAGTCGCCCGTGGGGGCCGAGCCCGCCGTCTACCCGTGGCCGCTACCGGTCTACGTGAGTGCCGCTCCCCCGCCGTCCCTCCCTCCCGGCCTCCCCTCCCCCGCTGCCCCCGGGGACGCCCCAGCTCCCGTAGCCGCGCGCGCCGGTCCTCCCTGCGGAACAGAGCTCCCGGACTGTCGCTGCCCGGGACCACCGTGGCTTCCCCGCCGAGGGCCTGGCGACCGTTTCCCGCAGGGCGGGAGCCGCTGGTGCCCGGCGTGGGAGCAGGAGCCGGCGCCCCCCGAGCCCGGCCGCGCTGCTGTTGCCCCCGCCGGGCTGTCCCGGGCGCCGAACGGGAGGGGTTTCTCGTGCCAGGCGCGTTTTGACGGGAAGCCCGGCCGCCCGGCTCGTTCCCGGCGCTGTCAGTGTGCCCCGCCGCCTGATTTCGCTTTTTGAGGGCACCCTTTCCTGTCCTCGCTCCACTTTTTACAATTAGGCGTTTGCTCCACTCTTCTTACCCGGGCACGGCGGGCCCGACCCTGAGAAGGTGGGAAATGCCGTCCCCCTTGAGTGGGCGGGAGCGGTCTGACCTTTGGAAATTGGGAATTTTTGCCCCCGTCGTCTTGATCGGGTGTGGGCTGCCTTGGCCCTGGGAAATTGGGAATCTGACTTTTGAATCGTAGTGGGTGGGACTGGCTTGACCCCTGGAAATTGGGAGTTTTTTCTGTCCCCCAATCGTAAGTGGGCAGGACTGGGCTGACCCCGGGAGTTAGGTAATTTTGTCTCCTTCATCTTGGTGACCGTTGGAAAATGACAGGCTGGGTGGAATGTTACAGAGGCACCCTCCCCCCTCCCCCGGTGGCTCCAGAAACCCGCGTGCGGCTCCCGGGGTGCGCGTCCCGGCGTGGTCCCTGGGGAGGCGGGGCGCGGGCGTCTGCGCTTGGGACCCTCTGGCCACGCTGCGGGTCCCTTTTAGGCGAAAAGTGAAGCAGGCGATGTCGGCCAGCGTGTCCGGGTCTCGTGTTTTGGGGGGCGCGCCTGCGGGGCCCGCCCGGGCATCCCCGCGCGCGCTGCGACTCCCGCGCGCGCGCTCGACTTGTGTCAGTTTTTGGAAACGTGCTCGCTGGGGGCGGGGTCAGGACGCGGCGAGCGCTAGGGAACCCGGGCTGGCTCTGGGCCCTGGGTCCCTGCGAACGGGAGGGGGAGGCAGCGAGGCTTCCAGCCTGGCCGCACGTCTCGTGCGCGCTTGTCCTGCTCCTGGAGCTGGCGGCGTCGGGCCATGGGGCTCTGGCTTCTCCGGTTGGGCGGCTTTAGTTGTGCTCCTGGGCAGCCTGAGTCGGGATCTGGGCTGGGAGACTTCCTGGGACAGAAACTGAATGCAAAGGCAGCGCTTCTGTGACTCGCCTGGTTTCCTCCCTCTAACGTTCAAACTCCAGAGCCCTTTCAGCCTCCACTTCTCTGTTGGGGTCTTATCGTTTTAGGTGGTAGAAGGCGTCTGACCTTAACATTATTATTATTATTTGTATTATTATTATTATTTTTTGAGATGGAGTTTTGCTCTGTCACCAGGCTGGAGTGCAGTGGCGCAATCTTCACTCACTGCAACCTCTGCCTCCCGGGTTCAAGCGATTCTTCCGCCTCAG
>NW_016107690.1:2180780-2186614 GCF_001604975.1 Cebus imitator | reverse complement strand
TCGTGATCCACCCGCCTCGGCCTCCCAAAGTGCTGGGATTACAGGCTTGAGCCACCGCGCCCGGCGGTCTCGATCTCTTGACCTCGTGATCCACCTGCCTCGGCCTCCCAAAGTGCTGGGATTACAGGCTTGAGCCACCGCGCCCGGCCTAGAACGAGGAATTCTACCTGTAACTGGCTGGAGATCCACTGAGGGGTTCACCACCTTCGGACCAGCCCCATTATTTCGCTTCACATTTGTTTATTCAGACTGTCGCCCAGGCTGGAGTGCAGTGGTGCGATCTCGGCTCACTGCAACCTCCTCCTGCCGGTCTAAGCGATTCTCCTGCCTCACCATCCGTAGTAGCTAGGACTACAGGCAAGTGCCTGGCTAATTTTTGTATTTTTTTGTAGAGACCGGGTTTTACTATGTTGGCCAGGCTCGTCTGGAACTCCTGACCTCAAGTGATTCACACACCTTGGCCTCACATTTATAGGCGTGAGCCACCACGCCCGGCCTCACATTTATTTTTATTTATTTATTTTTTCAAGTCAGGGTTTCACTCTTGTTGCCCAGGTTGGAGTGCAATGGCTCTCTCTCCATTCACTGCGACCTCCGCCTTCCGTGTTCAAGGGATTCTTCTGCTTCGGCCCCTGAGTAGCTGGTATTATAGCACTACCACACCTGGCTAATTTTGTATTTTTAGTAGAGGTGGGGTTTCTCCATGTTAGTCGGGCCGGCCTCAAACTCCCAACCTCAGGTGATCCACCTGCTTTGACCTCCCAAAGTGCTGAGATTATAGATGTGAGCACCACGCCTGGCCTTGCATTTATTTTTGTATCTTCCTCTTTTAGTTTACCTAGGGCGTTGTTGATTGTTTGCACGGTACAGTTCTACATGTTTGACAGAGGCGCCGGGTGGTGGCCTGACTGCGCTGCCGTCCAGGTGCAGAGCCCCCAGCTTCCCTGTGCGCCCCTGTCCTCAGCCTGCCTGGGAGCTCTCGGCTGTTGCCCGTCTAGCCTTACCCATAGTTACACCCTTCTCAGAAAGTTGGGTAAATGGAATCAGCTGGACTTTGCCTTTTGGTCCTGGTGGCTTTCAGGCGGCAAAATCCATGTTGCTGCAGTTTTCAAAAGTTACCCTGTTTTTTTTGCTGACTGTAAATCCACTGGACAGTTGGAACACAGATTGTTTATCCGTTTGCCTGCGGGTCACAGGACTGTGGGCTGTTTCCAATTCTTGGTGATTAGGATGAAGCCTTGCTAAACTCCCCTGGTGGGACTTTTTGTGGAAGTCAGTGTTGGAATGGCAAGGTTCTCAGTGGACTGCCCGGTGTGTGCTAAGTGTCTGTTTAACGTCTCTGCGTCCTCACAGTTGCCGTTTGTCGGTGCTGAGAAACCCACTGGACCCTGATGTTGGGGCTTGGGGGAGTGGTCTTGCCAGGTGCCTGTCATCTTTTCCCTGGTAGTGAACGTTCCGGTGAAGGCAGCCCCCCACCCTGCCCCAGCGTGACCCTGCCTGGCCAACGCCCCATCGTGAATAGTAAGGAGCGGGCTTTCTAGTTGTGGGCGGGCCTGTGCTGCTGTGCCGCGTCTTTCCCGCGCCCTCACTGGCCAGGCCCTGGCTTGGCAGGGTGTGCTGCCCTGGCGCCGTCTGCGTCCTGTTCCTGCTCTGGTTGGCCCGCTGCCGGGTCCAGCATGTTCATTCACCCAAGTGCCAGAGGCAGCCTTCTGACAGCCCGCCGTGAGCGATGCTTGTCATATATATATATATTTTTTTGAGATGGAGTTTCGCTCGTTACCCAGGCTGGAGTGCAGTGGCGCGATCTCGGCTCACCGCAACCTCCGCCTCCTGGGTTCGGCCAATTCTCCTGCCTCAGCCTCCTAAGTAGCTGGGATTACAGGCATGTGCCACCGTGCCCAGCTGATTTTTTGTATTTTTAGTAGAGACGGGGTTTCACCATGTTGACCAGGATGGTCTCGATCTCTTGACCTTGTGATCCACCCGCCTCGGCCTCCCAAAGTGCTGGGATTACAGGCGTGAGCCACCGCGCCCGGCCCGCTTGTCATATTCTTAGTTCCTGTTTAAGAATTTTGCTTTCCCACGAGAAGTGAAGGGGCAGTTCTGATTTTTTTTTTTTTGAGATGGAGTTTTGCTGTTGTTGCCAAGGCTGAAGTGCAGTGGTGCAATTTCAGCTCACCGCGGCCTCTGCCTCCCGGGTTCAAACAGTTTTCCTGCCTCAGCCTCCCTAGTAGCTGGGATTACAGGCATTCGCCACCACACCCACCTAATTTTGTATTTTTAGTAGAGACAGGGTTTCTCCCTGTTGCTCAGGCTGATCTCAAACTCCCAACCTCAGGTGATGTGCCACCTTGGCCTCCAAAGTGCTGGGATTACAGGCATGAGCCACCTTGCCTGTCCCTTGGTTCTGATTTTCATGTGAAGAAAGTGGACTGTTGGAGCAGTGTATAGTCTCAGGGTCTGAGGACTGATGACCACACATTTGAAATGGCAGCACATTTACTCATGATTCATGATTCATTCCATCAGCACTTACTGAATGCTCAGTGTGGTGGGGACACAGAGGACAACGAGCTAGTATGCTTCTCCCCCACCCCCAATGTTCTTTTAGTCTCAAGAAATCTGTCAAATAGACAGGGCGGCCGCAGGGGCTCACACCTGTAGTCCTTACACTGTGGGAAGCCGAGGTGGGAAGATCGCTTGAGCCCAGGAGTTTGGGAACCAGCCTGGGCAACCTAAGGAGAACCCCCTTCTAAACAGTGAGGTTAAGTAGATTATAAATAGGTGTTCAGCGAGATGCTGTACTGAGTAGGTCAGCTGAGGTCCCCAGGGAGGGGCTGCCACTTCTGCCCTGGGGAACCTGTGGGTGGCTGCCTGGAGGAGGGGCCCTCCGGAGGAGGAAACAGAAATAGCCAAGACTGTCCACAATCGGAAATGAGCAATTTGGAAGGGATTTGCCCTATGGGCGAACACAAGGGGGAGGAAGGGCGATTTTTGTTCTTATATGGCCTTGGGGTTCCTGGATAGCCGCTTTTCACAGCTGGGCGTGGCATTTCTTTTCTTTTTTGAGTCTCACTTTGTTGCCAGGTGGAGTGCGGTGGCGTGATCTTGGCTCACTGCAGCTTCCGCCTCCTGGGTTCAGGCGATTCTCTTGCCTCAGCCTCTCCAGTAGCTGGGATTACAGGCGCCTGCCACCATACCAGCTAATTTTTTGTGTTTTTATTAGAGACAGGGTTTTACTATGTTGGCTAGTCTGGTGTTGAACTCCTGACCTCATGGTCTGCCCGCCTTGGCCTCCCAAAGTGCTGGAATTACAGGCGTGAGCCACTGCACCCAGCCTGGCATGGCATTTCTAGGGCGGGATGGCCCTGCCCTTCTTCTGGTCGGAAGGACACAGGTGGCATTTTTGGTTGTTTGCATGGAAAGAACCTGCAAGGGCCATGGAGCGGGACCTTCCCTTTGGTGACTCACAGGCTGTGGGCGGGCAGGGGCGGCCCCTACTGGCCAAGGGTCCTGACTCTCCAACTCCCATTAATGAGTGAGAGCATGCTCCGCCTGACAGCCTGGCCCCAAGCCCGCTGTGGGCGGCGGCGAGTGGGCAGCCAGCAGTGAGTAACAGCCAGGGGTGGGGTGAGTCGTTCCCACCGTGACTCATAAGGTATTTTCTGCTGCTGACCTCTTGGCACGAATGTCCTGAGTTCCTGAGTAATTCCAGCTCTGCCGGAGGCAGATTAACCTTGAGGCAGCTATGTGTGAGTAAAGGATTCAGTTTAAAAAGGAAGGAATATTAGAAAAAAACCTGGTGCTTAATTTTATGACAAATGCACACTGCTTTGTTCCTGGTGGCCTAAAAGAGGCTGCAGGGGGTGCTGGCGGGGGTTTTCCAGAAACCCTACAGATGATACAGGGACACTCTAGCCCAGCTTCTGGGGAGGTTTTTTTTTTTTTTTTTTTTGAGGACAAAGCCTCGCTCTGTTTCCCAGGCTGGAGTGCGGTGGCCCAGTCTTGGCTCACTGCAGCCTTCGCCTCCCAGGTTCAGGTGATTCTCCTGCCTCAGCCTCCTGAGTAGCTGGGATTCTAGGCGTGCGCCACCACACCTTTTTGTATTTTTGGTAACGACATGATCTCCTTATGTTGCCTAGGCTGGTCTCAAACTCCTGGGCTCAAGTGGTCCTTCCACCTCAGCCTCCTAAAGTGCTGGGATTGTAGGGGTGAGTCACGGTGCCCATCTCTTCTTTCCTTTAAAAATCTGCTTGTAGGCCAGGCACGGGGCTCATGCCTGTAATCCCAGCACTTTGGGAGGTTGAGGAGGGTGGATCACCTGAGTTTGGGAGTTCAAGACCAGCCTGACCAACATGGTGAAACCTCGTCTCTACTAAAAATACAGAATTAGCCGGGCATGGTGGCGAATGCCTATAATCCCAGCACTCGGGAGGCTAAAGCAGGAGAATCCCTTGAACCCAGGAGCCGGAGGTTGTGATTAGTCGAGATCATGCCATTGCACTCTAGTCTGGGCAACAAGAGCGAAACTCTGTCTCAAAAAAAAAAAAAAAAACACTCTGCTTGTAACTGCCGCTCATGGGAGCGTGTATTCCTCGTAACTGGAGTCTGTGCTGCCAGGTTGCAGTCCTCAGACATGGCCAAATAAATGCTCTGCTCATGTAGTACCGCTGCTTTAGTGCCTTTCCTTTAGCTCGACAGTGTGAATCTACAATTATCTCAAAATAAAAAGGTTAGTTTAGAAACACACGGCTGGCTGTCCAGGCACGGTGGCTCACGCCTGTAATCCCAGCGCTTTGGGAGACTGAGGCGGGCGAATCACCTGAGGTCAGGAGTTTGAGACCAGCCCTGGCCGACATGGTGAAACCCCGTCTTTAACTAAAAAAAAAAAAAGTAAAAAAAAAAAAAAAAAATTACAAAAAGTCGCTGGATGTGGTGACAGGTGCCTGTAATCCCAGCTACTGTGGAGGCTGAGACAGGAGACTCACTTGAACCTGGGGAGGGGGTTGCAGTGAGCTGAGATCAAGCCATTTGCACTCCAGCCTGGGTGACAGAGACTCTGTCTCAAACGAACCAAATTAGATAAAGGCAGGAAGAATTTGTGTTAAGGTAATATTGGCCGTTGATGGCTGTACGTTGTTCTTGGCGTCACAGATTCCCGGAACAGGAAGATAGTGGTGGAGACCGGGAGGCAGGAGCAGATAGATGCCGTTCCACTCTGACCCCTGGTGTGGTTGGGAGGCGTGACTGAAGTCCCTGCTCTTGTTTTTCTGGGCCTGATAAATTTTGCATGCCTTACTGGGCACAGACAGCTTGGAGCTATTTTCTCTTCCAGCACCGTGGTGTGTAGGAAAATCCCCAGTGCAGTTCCTCTCGCTCCTCCAGCAGTCAACACAGAAGCGTTCTGTGACTCGCTGCGTGGGGCTTTTCCTGCGTACCAAGGAATTCATCAGTTCTGTGTTTCCAACTGCGTATCCCTGCTTCAGCTCACTTCCAACACGTCTACCTGGAGATAGACTCATATTCCACAGGCTGAGGGCTCAGTCCCCAAGACTCCCCGACTTTCCATACCAATTAGAGGCCCCAGGTTGTGGCCTGTGCTTCTGAGTGACTGGCTAAAAATCTGGGTTCCCATCACCCCTTCTTGGGTTTGGTTACATTGCCTCAGGGGCTGACAGCACTCAGGGAAACACTTAGGTCCTCTGGTTAATGCTCATGAATACTGATAAATAGACCCTCAGGGCAAGGCATGGGAGAAGGGTGCATCATTCTCCATAAGTCTCCCAGAACCTGTCCTTTTGGGTGTTATTTATCTTTTTTTTTTTTTTTTTTTT
>NW_016107690.1:2176365-2180345 GCF_001604975.1 Cebus imitator | reverse complement strand
GATCTCTGCTCACTGCAACCTCCGCCTCCGGGGCTGAAGTGATAGCTTCAGGCTCCTGATTAGCTTGGATTACAGGCGTGAGCCCCTACGCCCGGCTCAATTTTGTATTTTTTGTCAAGGTTGGGTCTGAGTGTGTTGCCCCAGGCTGGCGGCCACTTTGAGAACACTTTTTCCTCCAGCTTTGGGCCTTAGCCTCGGGTGGGGGAAGACTGTGAGAATGATGTGGCCCCGGGTGGCCTTTTTCCTGGAGGATCCGGATGTTTGAGAGCTCTTCTGGTCCCCATTTGCACCGAACCCCCCTCTTCCTGCCTTGCAGGCAGAAAGGATGAAATCCTGGCCCTGGGAGGTTCAAACAGCAGTTATGGGGTGGAGGTGGCTCTGCCCCCAGGGGACACCTGGTGGCGTCAGAAGACCTTTGCGGTTGTCACCCCGGGGTGGGGGAAGCCCAGGGATGTTGCTCAGCACCCACAGCGCTCGGGACAGCCCCACCACTCAGGGCAGGCGCCAGAAGGAGACACGAGAGCTGTGACTTCCGCCGCCACGGGTGTCACTCGGAGTTTGTGTCGATGTCGCTGGGGTCAGCCCGCCTTTATTTCCTGGGTGCCTCCTGGGACCCTGCGTGTTCTGTAGGCCCTGGCCAAGATCCAGGCTTGCTCCGTGCAGTCCCGCCCCCTGTGTCGCCCTGAGGAAGGGACCTGAAGCCATGTTCACATAAAGTTTATTGGCACCACGTTCTCGGACTACAGCTCTGGATACCCAAATTCAGGTTCCTGGATCGTACACGCAGCAGCTGCCAGTGGGGGCTTCCCCGAGAAAAGAAGGGGCAGCTTCTGCATGGAAATGGCAGGAGTGATCGCGGGCGCTGTATCCTTCCTGGCATGTCACCCTCCAGGGACGTGAAGTTAACAGACGGTCACGTTGTGCAAATGGTGATAACCTTGTAGGTAATTCGTCAGCTAGCGTGGAAACTGCAGGGTCGGAAAGAAGGCGGGGGCTGGCGGGGCTCACTTGGAGGCACTCCGGGCCTGTTGAGTTCTGCACATCACGCAGCTCCCGCTGCTCGGAGCCACTTTTCTGTCTCAGTTTTATTTCTTGGAGACAGGGTCTCAGCCTTTTTTGCCCTTGCCCAGGTTGGAGTTTAGGGGCGCAATCTTGGCTCACTACAACCCCTGCCTTCCGGGTTCAGGCCATTCTCCTGCCTCAGCCTCCCGAGTAGCTGGGATTGCAGGTGCACCCAGCCTCTTTCTCGGTTGGTTTCGACAGACGGGCATGTGCTGACTGCCTGTTTGCATCCTGCCCTCCAGCAGGAGAGATGGTCTGGCCCAGGGCTTAGAGGTGGCCTTGCTGGAGAGGGCTTGGGGGAGTGAAGTGGTGCAGGGCAGGGTGCTGCACCCAGTCAGGGGCTCTGCAGTGGCTGGGCTTTTGTTTTTCCTTTTTTTTTTTTTCTGAAATAACAGCCTTATTGCAACAATTCACATATCACAAAGTTCACCCGTTTTAAGTATACAGTTCAGTGGTTTTTAGTATATTCACAGTTTGTGCAGTTATCACTACTGTCTAATTCCCGAACATTCTCATCACCCCTAGAGGAAGCGCTGCCCACCTCAGCAGCCAGTCCCGCTCTCCCCTGGTGCCCCCGGCGCATTTGCCCTGTGAGGGGGCCCACGAGGCTGGTGCTCTCCGCCCTCCTTGGCCTCAGGCTAGAGGGTCGGTGGCTAATGAGGGCGAGAAAAGTTCTGGCCAGTGCATCCAGCCTCCCTCCTGTGACGCTTCGCTGCTAGAAAAAGAGGGTCCCGATGCAGACCCCAAAAGAGGCTAGAACTCGGGGTGCACTGCAGATCTGGCGACAGCAGCAGGTTTGTAAGAAGCCACGAGGCTGTTCCCATACAGAGCAGGGCTCCCTGACACAGCAGGGCGTCCTCAGGGAGCAGGAGGAGGGTGCCCGTTCTTTTTTAGCGTCTCTGTGTGTGAGAGACGGCCGGGGCTGTGGTTCAACCTGGAACATGTCTGTACATGCTCACAAGAGGCCAGCGGGTTGTCACATCCGACCCCCTCAGCCCAGCCTGCCCACCAGCCCTCAGCACAGTGGGCACGCGTTCTGAGGGCTGCCCTGGAGGAGTCTCCTAGAGCCGTAGATGCTCTGTGGTCGTCCTCAGTGGTTGGCTTAGAATGTGACTCATAAGCGTGACCCTTCCAGGTGCCTTGCGGGTGCCTACCTATGTACTTTAAGATGGAGTCACTCTGGTCATGTTTTATTAAACCGGTGGCCTGGTGAGCAAAGCTTCCTCTCACAGCTTCTCAGCGGCCTGTGGGGGTGGCCTCGGCCCCTCCTGAACATCTCCAGTATTGAGTTGCTCTGCATGTTTACAGGGAGCTCCTGTGGTTGCTGGGTAGCTCAGGCGGGCTGTTTGTTTGTTTGAGACGAGCTTTCTGTCACCCAGGATGGAGGATTGGAATGTCATGGTGTGATCATAACTTACTGCAACTGTGAACGCCCTGGGTCAGGCGACCCTCCCATCTCAGCGTGCGGCTGTGCCCAGCTGGCTGGGGCTGTTGCAGGTGGGCTAGTTATTTTCAAGTCGTCTGAAGTCTTGTCAACCATCCTTGGTCTTAGCACTGTCGCCTGGAGCTCTCGGGTGGCACTGTTCTTCTGCCCAGGTCTGAGTCTCCTTTTCACACCACCCTCTACCCTGCAGACAGATGCTCTGATGTCCGGGCTGAGCTCTGTTGTGAATTAGCTGTGTGGACTTGGCCCAGGCCCTGTGGACTTTGGCTTTAGGGTCAAGTCTAAAAATGCTCTGTCAGGTCAATCGCAGTGGCTCACGCCAGCATTTTGGGAGTCCAAGGTGGGTGGATCACCTGAGGTCAGGAGTTCGAGACCAGCCTGACCAACATGGAGAAACCCCGTCTCTACTAAAAATATGAAGTAAGGCGGGCATGGTGGTGCATGCCTGTAAGCCTAGCTACTCAGTAGCCTAAGGCAGGAGAATCACTTGAACTCCGGAGGCAGAGGTTGCGGTGAGCCCAGATCACGCTATTGCACTGCAGCCTGGGCAACAAGAGGGAAAGCCTTATCTCAAAAAAAAAAAAAAAAAGGCTGGGTACAGTTGCTCATGCCTGTAATCCCATCACTTTGGGAGGCCAAGGCAGGTGGATCACCTGAGGTCAGGAGTTTGAGACCATCCTGGTCAATGTTATGAAACCCTGTCTCCACTTAAAAAAGAAAATGCAAAAATTAGCTGGGGGTGGTGGTGCATGCCTGTGATCCCAGCTACTTGGAGGCTAAGCCTGGAGAATTGCTCGAACCAGGGAGTTGAAGGTTGCCCTGAGCCACGACTGCACCACTGCAGTTCAGTCTGATGACAGAGTGAGACTCCCTTTCAAAAAAAAAACCAAGGAAACAACCCACAAAAATTAGCCAGGTATGGTGGCGTGCGCCTGTAGTCCCAGCTACTCAGGAAGCTGAGGTAGGAGAATTACTTGAACCTGGGAAGTGGAGGCTGCAGTGAACCGAGGTCCCGCCAACGCCCTCCAGCCTGCGTGACAGAGCGAGACTGCATCTCCCACCCCGCCCCCCCAAAAAAATGCTCTGTCAACTAAGAAGGTAGAATTAGGTCCTGTGAAGTAAGGCTGCGGAAACACCCCATAAGCCACCTGTGTGATTTCACTATTTCTAGTAGCCACGTATTTGAAAAGTTGGAGATACGGTCTTGCTGTTCACCCAGGCTAGGATGCAGTGGTGCGATCACAGCTCACTGCAGCCTGGAATTCCTCGGCTCCAGATCCTCTCACCTCAGGCTTCCAAACAGCCGACGATACAGGTGCACACCACCATGCACAGCTAATTAAACAAAAACATTTTGGGGCTGGGCGCGGTGGCTCAAGCCTGTAATCCCAGCACTTTGGGAGGCTGAGGCGGGTGGATCACGAGGTCAAGAGATCGAGACCATCCTGGTCAACATGGTGAAACCCCGTCTCTA
>NW_016107690.1:2173884-2175350 GCF_001604975.1 Cebus imitator | reverse complement strand
ATAACTTTTTGTAACCCATTTAACCAAGTATAACCAGAATATTATCATTTTATCATGTAATTAGAAAATTGTTCCTGCCGGGTGCTGTGGCTCACGCCTGTAATTCCAGCACTTTGGGAGGCCGGGGGCGGGTGGATCACCTGAGGTCAGGAGTTCAAGACCATCCTGGCCAACATGGTGAAACCCCATCTCTACTAATAATACGAAACTTAGCTGGGTGTGGTGGCACCCAGGTACGCCTCTAATCCCAGCTGCTTGAGAGGCTGAGGCAAGAGAATCGCTTGAACCTGGGAGGTGGAGGTTGCAGTGAGCAGAGATCACGTTAATGCATTCTAGCCTGGGTGACAAGAGTGAAACATTCTCCAAAAAAAACAAAAACAAAAAAGTTTTTCCCACGTGATTTGACTGCGTGGGTGTGTGCGAGTATATGCATGATTGTTTCCTGTATATTTTGCACTCTGAACAGCTCCATCCCGCCAGCCACATGTTGGGTGCTCTGTATGCCTCTCTGTGGGGGTCTTCCTGCAGACCCCCACGGAGTGCTGTGGGATACTGCAGGGTTCATCTGGAAGCGTTGGGTTCTGTGCATCTGGAGCGAGACCCAGAGGGCCAGCCTCCTCCCCTCTGGTCAGGGCTGGGGGCGGGAGGGTTGCCAGGCCTGCTCCCTCCCGTTGGAGACCTCTTTCCTCCTGCTCACAGTCAGGGCCCATGGCAGGGTTCCCGTCTCCCTCCTCAAGCTGGAATTCCAGCCTGCTGCAGTCCCTGCGGTTCCTGTCTCTCCACAGCGTCTTCCCCGGTGATCATTTGACCGAGGGCCCTGCCTCCCCTGGTTTTGGGGTTTCTTGTCACAGGGAGTCGCTGTCTCAGAGTGGTGGCCGCGGGAGCTGCAGGTCCGGCTGAGAGTGTTTTCGGCTGTGGTTTGCGCGTCCTGAGGCTGCGCAGGTCAGAGGGGGCTGTGTGGGGGTCTGGCCAAGTTCCTCTTCCCAGGATTCACAGCCAAGCACTTCTCACAGGTTCTGGGCTTTACTGGGGCAGAGAACGTTCCCGGGAGCTGATGACTCACGGGTGTGAGGGCTGGGAACGCTCTGATTTACTGGTGTGTCACCTGCCCTGGTCTGCTCTCCTTGGCAGTGTGACATTATTTTAGGGGCCACGTAAGTGTTCTAAAAATGAGTGCCCCACAGAAGCAGTAGCAGGGTGAATGCGCCTCTGTAGCTGCTGTGAGCCGTGTCCTTTGCCCCGTTGCCTGTTACGCCGTGGTGCCTCGTTCCCTGTCATTCAGCTGGGGAAGCTGTCCTTACCAGGCAGTGTGCCCTGAGTTCCTGCCCCCATCCCCTCCTTCCCTGTGCTGCCTCCTGTCCAGAGCTACTTTGTGGTGTGGGCTGCTGTGTAGACCAAGGGCTGGGGGCCAGGGCTTTGTCTGTGCGACTTCACCAGGCTTTTCTTTTTTTTTTCTTTTTTTTTTT
>NW_016107690.1:2171671-2173424 GCF_001604975.1 Cebus imitator | reverse complement strand
GATTACAGGCGTGAGCCACCACGCCGGCCACCAGGCTTTTCTGAATCCCGAAGGCCTAGTGGTGACCTTCCCTCTCATGGTGGGTGGGGAGGACCCCTGACTGAGAGTGGACATCTAGGAAAAGGAGCCTTGGCCCTGAGGCCTTTCCAGCACAGGCCTGTTCCTGGAGGGCCCAGGGGACAGGCGGAGCAGGCCACAGAGCTTGGGTGTCCGTTCCAGGGCCCGTGGCTAGAGCGGCACGGGTGCCTCATAGCCCTGGTGTGTGGGGTGGGAGCCTCTGTGCAGAAGAGCCCGGCGCTGGCTTCCAGCTCTCTGTTGGAGTTTATTTATTTATTTATTTATTTAAATTTTATTTTACTTTGTTTTTTATTTTGAGACGGGGTATTGCTCTGTTGCAGTGGCTGTTCACAGGTTTGATTCCACTACTGATCGGCGCAGGAGTTTTGACCTGCTGCATTTCCTACCTGGGTCGGGTCACCCCTCCTCAGGCAACCTGGTGGTCCCCGGCTCCCGGGAGGTCACCATATTGATGCCAGACTCAGTGCGGACACCCAATCGGCATAGCGCACTGCAGCCCAGAACTCCTGGGCTGAAGGAAACCTCTAACCCCAGCCTCCACCGTAGCTGGGACTACAGGTACACACCACCCCGCCCGGCCTGGCCTTTTTTTTTTTTTTAAGGTGGAGTTTCGCCCTTGTTGCTGAGGCTGGAGTACAGTGGCGCAGTCTCGGCTCACTGACACTTCTACCTCCCGGGTTTAAGCGATCCTCCTGCCTCATCCTCCCAAGTAGCTGGGGTTGCAGGCTTGTGCCACCACACTTGGCTACTTGCGTATTTTTAGTAGAGAGACGGTTTCTCCATGTTGGTCAGGCTGGTCTCGAACTCCCGACCTCAGGATCCACCTACCTTAGCCTCCCAAAGTTCAGGGATTACAGGTGTGAGCTACCTTGCCCGGCTCATGTTGGGAGTTCTTTAGCCACCTGTCAGCAAGGGGCCGCATTTTCACTTTGCCTGACCCCTTGAGTTCCACTGCTCCCTCACCACCCTCTCCTGCTCTGCTCTCTTCTCTGCTCTCCCGGCTCCTGCCTCCTCCCTTTTCTTTTTATACCTTTTGAGATGGAGTGTCACTCTGCCGCCCAGATTGGAAGGGAAGTGGTGCAGTCTGGGCTCGCTACAGCGCTGCTTCCTGGGTTCAGGAGATTCCCCTGCCTCACCCACCAAGTAGCTTGCATCCCTGGTGTGTGCCACCACATCTAGCTAAATTCTTTTTTTTTTTTTAGAGACAGAGGAGTTTTGCCCTTTTTTGTTTTTCTTCTGTTTTGTGACAGAGTCTTCCTCTGTCGCCAGGTGCCAGGCTGAGTGCAGTGGGGCCATCTCAGCTCCCTGCAACCTTTGCCTCTCGGGTTCAAGCAGTTCTCCTGCCTCAGCCTCCTGAGTAGCTGGGACTACAGGCACACACCACCAAACCCAGCTAATTTTTGTATTTTTTAGTAGAGATAGGATTTCACCATGTTGGCCAGGATGGTCCCAATCTCTTGACCTCGTGATCCACCCACCTTGGCCTCCCAAAGTGCTGGAATTACAAGCGTGAGCCCCTGTGCCCGGCTGGAGTTTTGCTCTTGTTGCCCAGGCTGGAGTGTAATGGCGTGATCTTGGCTCACCTCCACCTCCGTCTCCTGGGTTCAGGCAATTCTCCTGCCTCAGCCTCCTGAGTAGCTGGGATTACAGGCACGCGCCACCATGCCCAGCTAAT
>NW_016107690.1:2146311-2170988 GCF_001604975.1 Cebus imitator | reverse complement strand
GGGTTTCTCCATGTTGGTCTTGCTGGTCTTGAGCCTCCGACCTCAGGTGATCTGCCCTCCTTGGCTTCTCAAAGTGCTGAGATTACAGGCATGGGCCACTGCGCCCGGCCTGAAATGGTTTTAGACTTAAGAAAACATTGCAAAACACCACACACAGAGTTTTCACGTAGCCCGCTTCGCCTCCTCACAGCGCCCTGATCCGAACCAGGAGGGTCCCCAGCCCGGCACTGCCATGAGCCCTTGCCTCTCCTGTCTCCCCCATCTTGGCTGGTCCCTTCCTGCATAAGGAAAGCCGGGGGTCTCCCATGGTCTGGACTTTGGAGGAGAGCCAACCGGGGCTCTGTGTGGCGCCCCTCAGTCGGGCCGGGCTGGTCTTCTCTGTGTTACACTGAGGGTCTGCGTCCTGGCAGGAGCTCACAGATGGGGCTGGGCCTTGGGAGGCTCGTGGCGTCTGCGTGTCTCACTGTGGTGACACTGGCCTTGTGTTTTGTCAGGTGGCGTCCACAGGTGCCCCGTTGGTTGGTTTTCTTCTGCCCTGGGAGAGGCATGCTGAGGCTGCCTGGGCCGCCTCTGACGGTTCGCCGTGGACCGCAGCCTCCCGCGGGTCACGTCCGCAGCTGTGATTACTACAGTGGTTGCCTAACGGTGATTTTTTTAAAAAGTGTTTATTTTTATAAAAAAGACATGTGCTCTTGCTGTTTCTTAGGCCGGTCCCGTGGAATCAGGCCCCATGGAGGCTCCATCACCTGCAGTCACGTACCGGGCCTTTGCAGAAGCAGGATTCCCAGCCAGGCAGGAGCTCCCAGGCTGGAGCGGTTCCTGGTGGGCCTGTGGAGCGTGTCCTCAGGGGCTCGGGGTGTGTGGAGGAATCATCTGACCTCCAGGGAGAAAAGGGGGGGACCATGGAGTGGAGCTTGGGGCGGCTGTTTGCTTAAGGGTGGGAGAGGAGCAGGGTGGGGGCTGTAGACTCCACCCCAGGCCTCTCCCTGTGGTAGGACACGGCGTGCCAGGAATAGGTCCCCGGCAAGGTCCCTGTTCCCTGTGTGGTCCAGGGTCTAGGAGTGTCTCTGGTGGCCCCGGCTGGGCGGTGGGCTTGTCTGGTGGTCCCGGCTGGGCGGTGGGCTTGTCTGGTGGCCCCGGCTGGGTGGTGGGCATGAGAGCTACACCAGTGGGGGAATGAGACGGGAAGTTGGCGGCGGCGCTGGTCCGGCAAGAAGCGGTGGGGTCACGGGGGTGGAGGATGGCTCTGCGTCTCTGACCTCTCTCTCTCTTTTTCAGGACAAACATCATGATGCTGCTCATGAAATCATCGAGACCATCCGGTGAGTGCAGGCCTGAGGGCCCGTCGGGGGGTCTTCAGTTCTGTGGACACCCGTGCTCTGCAGACGCTGTGGGGCGGCTCCCGAGGCGTAGGCTCCTGGAGGTGTTGCGAAGCAGAGTGGGGTGACCCAGGGACGGGCAGAGCTGCTTCTCCCAGCTCCCTTCCTGGCCAGTGGGTGTAGAAGTCCTGAGTTGGGGTGTCCAGCGGGGCCTCCAGGGGCATTGCCCTGCCCTCTTCTGCCTCCCTGTTAGTCTCTGCTCTGTGGGTTTTGGGCTGAGCTTCACTCCCACGCGCCCTCAACGGCCTCCTGTGTCTGTGTCCCATGGGTGCAGAGGGGTGCATTCCGGGGCGACTTGGATGGGCAGGAGGAGGAGGCCGCCCTGTCCTTGTGAACTCCCAGCCTGGGTTCCAGAGTCTGTGGTGACAGCACGGGGGGGCCTTCCAGGGTGCCGCTCTGCTGTCCACAGGGAAGCTGCCATGCTGGCCGGCATTCTGTGTGTCTCATGTGCTCAGGGGCAGAACCTCATTGTGTCCACCTGCGGGGAGGCCGCACATGTCCGTGGGGCCCTGGCGTCCTGCTGGGCTGCTCCTTAGCATGCTGTGCTGTGAGGCCACTGCCCGTGCACACGCCCAGCATCTGCCCAGGCCTGCGACTGCCACGAGGGCCATGCCGAGCTCCTCTTGGCCCGTGGCTCCGTGCCAGGCCCTGGCTCCGTGCCAGGCCCTGGCTCCCAAGGCCCTGTGGTTCACTGTTGGGGCCGGGCAGCCTCCCCTGGCCAAGTTGTTGGAGGATTAAGTGAAGCCATTTTTGTAGGTCGGCCAGGGTGGGCCTCACCCAGGGTCCATGCTTAGAATGTGGGATCTGCTTCTTTTTAATGTCATCATCTGTGGACCAGGCGGTGGAGTAGGGTTGTGTTCATCTCACTGAGGCTGTTGGATTTACCGGCATACCCTTCCCTCCCCTCTTCCCCGTCCCTCCTTTTTTGAGAGAGTCTTGCTCTGTTGCCCTTCCTTCTTTGTTCTTTGTGAAAGAAGCCTGGTGTTATGGTTGGAGGGAGGGCTCTGCATCAGGCAGCTGGGCCCCAGCCCAGCCCCAGCCCAGCTGTAGTGTTCTCCTGGGAGCCGGCTGCCTCGCTGTGTATGGGTTTCTGTTTGCATTCAGGGTCCGAGATTGTGCTGGCCAGTTGCTGTCCTGTGCGTTTTCCGTGCCTGCCCACGCCAGGCTGCTCAGATCTCTGTCCTGGTTCCTTTGGTGCATTGCAGTGACTCATTTTAGAGTGAAGCAGCTTTTCCTCCCTGGGAGGTGCTGCAGGAGGTTGTGAGGTGCCACTGTGCAGTTTCCTCACGTTTTTAAGGGATTGTGGGGTGTGTTTGTAAGGGATGTTGAGCTGCTGTTTCTTTTCTTGTCTTGACTTTCTTTCCTGTCCTTTGTGTGTCTACGGTTTTAGTGTCGTGGTGACGCTGGCTGCATGAAACTCTGAAGAAGTTTCCGTAGGTTTAGTGTCATATCTTGTCAGTGTTTGAGAGAATTCACCAGTGAAGCCATCGGGGCCTGGAGCCATCTTTGTGGGAAGTAAAATCTTTTACAGGTGTAGAGCTTTTGGAGATGTCGTTTCTTCTTGTGTCAGTTTTGGTTTCGTGATTTGTGTCCTTCAGCTCTTGTGATGCCTTTTTCAGCTCTTGGGTTGTGTTCATCTCACTGAGGCTGTTGGATTTACCGGCATACCCTTCCCTCCCCTCTTCCCCGTCCCTCCTTTTTTGAGAGAGTCTTGCTCTGTTGCCCATGCTGGAGTACAGTGGCGCAATCTCAGCTCACTACAACCTCTACCTTTCAGGTTCAAGCGATTCTTCTGCCTTAGCCTTCCAAGTAGCTGGGACTACAGGTGTGTGCCACCATGCCTGGCTAATTTTTGTGTTTCGTTGGCCAGGCCTACCTTGAACTCCTGACTGCAAGTGATCCGCCCATCTCGGCCTTTCAAAGTACTGGTGCTACAGGCCTGGCCCCATTTTCATAGTAGCGCTGATTTTCTTCTTACTGCCTGTAAGTTCTGTGGGGACAGCGCCCCTTTCAGGATCGCTTTCAGTATCGCATTGTGATGGCTGCTGTGTTTCCATCTCTTAGTCTGGAGCCCCCTCTGGCTCTTTTTTTTCCTGGCAGTGTTTGTTGATGAAGCTCTGCCTATTTTGGCGTTAGTTAATTCTTCAAATTACGGTTGTCTTCAGCTTTTTGTCAGTCAGTTGCTTTTCAAACTCTGATGTGGCCAGTGGCTTCCTAGACCAGCGCTGTAGCATGTGAGTTCACTTAGCTCCCCAGAGCCACCCGTATGTGACCCTGAAGCCATGTAAAATCTGTGTGGCTCATTCACAGCTTCATGGTAAACATCGTAGCCTTTGTTTTGAAGTCGCGCCTCCTTTCTCTGTCCACTTTGACTGGAGTGGTGGTGATTATGTTCTGTTTGAGAGGGCGCAGTGCTTAAGAGCAGATGTGGGCCGGGCGCGGTGGCTCACACTTGTAATCCCAGAGCTCTGGGAGGCCGTGGTGGAGATCATGAGGTCAGGAGTTCGAGACCAGCCTGGCCAACACAGTGAAACCCCGTCTCTACTAAAAAATATAAAAATTAGCTGGGTGTGGTGGCACGGGCCTGTAGTCCCAGCTACTCGGGAGGCTGAGGCAAGAGAATCACTTGAACCCAGGAGGTGGAGGTTTCAGTGAGCTGAGATCGCAACACTGCACTCCAGTGGGGCGACAGAGCCGAGACTCTGTCTCAAACCAGCAAACCCCTCATGATCGTTTCTGCTGCTGTATTTCAGATGGGTCTGTGAAGAAATCCCAGATCTCAAGCTCGCTATGGAGAATTACGTTTTAATTGACTATGACACCAAAAGGTAAGCAGAGTCCTGCCGGGCTGCTCCTCTCCCAGGACAGGCTTGGCTGCTGGGGAGGGCGGGACAGCGCAGCCTATAATTAGCTTTTAGATGCTGCAAGTTGATCTGAAATTTCCTTTTAGAGTTGGCTGTGGCCACCATCAAGTTATTTTGGTAGGAAATGTTTATCAACTCTTGGCAAAGGCGGTCAGAGCCAGGACAGAATTGGAAACTCCGGTTGTGGAAAGTGGAATTGGCATGTGTGGAGTCAGCCCGCGTTAGTAATCGCTCTTTTTATAGTTGGGGGCTGGCGGCCAGAAGTCCGCGTTCCTGCCTGAGGCCGTGCCACTGGCCAGGCCTGGGCGGCCCTAGGCTCTTCGGCCACTCCGTTTGGATCTCAGTTGGGTTTGGTCTCCTTGTGTCTCCAGCCCTGTGGCCGCCTTAGCAGGCGTTAGCAGTGCTCCCTGGCGGCTCCTGGGTCTTTGAGGAGGGTCTTGTGGGTGGAGAGGGGCAGGGCTGTCTCTGGAATGCTGGCTGGGAAGTGCTTTGTTTTTCTTTGAGTACGAAGACATTCCAGGCTCGAGCCTTTCTCAGCTCTTGGGAGGTCTGAAATCAACAGCGTTGTCTTCCCTCGAGAGCTCTTCTATCCTGAGCTTAAGTGAGCCGCTCTCCGCGCCCCACCAGTCAAGCCCAGGGCCCTTGACGCCCTCACGGGCTGAGCACGCTCTACCTGCTCTCTGCCCTCACGGGCGTGTGGGAGGGACTTCTTTGTCTGCTGTCAGGGTCTCAGCCTCAGTAAATCTGGAGGGCCTGTGCCTCTCCCTCGAGCCCTGCCCATTCCCTGCTCAGCACCCTGCTGTCCCACAAGCGGAGAAGTAGTGCGTTGTGCTCACTTGGGGCCCAGCTGCTGGCACAGGTCCTCCGTGCCGACCTGCTGCTGTGGACGTTACGCCACTTGCCCTGCACGTCGGGACCTCCCGTGACCCCTCATCAGGCGTGATGGTGTGCTGGGCTCTTCCTGGTGTAGTTAGTATAAGGTGTGATGCAGCATGCAGATGAACGCGGCAGGGTGCACAGAGGGGGTCTGCAGGGCCACACAGAGCTGCCTCCGTGGAGGCGGGATGCACCAGCCTGGAAGCACTCCGCATCCTGTATTTTTGGGTTTTCTTGGAGGCTTCTCTGAGGCCTTGCTGATGTCCGTGGAGGTGGGATGCACCAGCCCGGAAGTGCTCCGCATCCTTTCCTGGGTTTCATGCGAGCTTCTCGGAGGCCTGGTTGATGGCTGCCTCCATCTCCAGTTCCCTCTCTAAGCTTCCTACCGCAGCTTTACCTCACCCAGGGGCCCCGCAGGTTGCCTCCTTAGAACAGAAGATGCTCCTGTCACCTAGAAGTTTCCGGGAATCAGGAGCTCTGTCAGGAACTGGAGACCCCTTGGGTGGGTAGTGTCCGGGCTTACCCCTTTGGTGGTAACCCAGGGGCGGCTGTGCCATGCCTCACTTGTGTGTGGCCGGCCTGTGCCTTGGCTCTGAGCAGCGAGTGTGTCCGACGCTGTGCTCACGGCGCCCCGGCACGTGGGTATGTGGCGTCCTTCCCCTTCACAAGGCTAAAAAGATATCTGGGACCGACTGGGCGGTGGGTGGTCCTCATTCTCTCTCCATGCCCCTGAGATGCTGGCAGGGGCACCTGAGGGACCGAGCCATTAGGGCATCAGGCCAAGAGCAGCCCTGGTTCCTCCTGCACCTGCATTTGCACCTCCTGCCAGGAGGTGTCTCTTCCAGGGAGCCTCCAGAGGTGTTTTGGGAGGGGTCTGGTTGTCGGCTGAAGGTGAGTGTGGAAGTTGGCGGCCAGCACTTCTCCCGGGGCCGTGGGGAAGGCAGGAGGCAGTGGGCTGGCTCTGCCAGTTCGTCTTTCTCCTTCCCGTGGCGGGAGGCAGGTCCCGGCCAGATGCTGCTCGCAGACCCAGGTCTGCGCTGACTACTGACCCATCGCTCTGCCTGGGCTGCCTCCACCCTCTGTCCTTCATGCTCCACGTGATCCGGGTCCCGTGTGGCTGTGCTCCCTGGGGCTGTCGCAGGGTCTTGTTCTTGGCGTTTGCTGCTCTTAAGTTCTCTTGCTTTATCCTCTGAGCTGCTGCTTAAGGAAAGCACGAACTCAGCCTGTGGTGCTCGGGTTTTCCTGGGAGGAAGGCAATGTGTGAAACTTGGACATATGCAGTGCCCAGGTTAATTCAGGGCAGCCAGGACGGGGCAGGAAGAGCATGGGGCTGGGGCTGGGGCTGGGGCGGGAGGAGGTGGAGGAAAGAGCCCCCAGCCCTCTGCCGTCCCATAGCTGCAGACCCCCGGGCGCTGGGGACGTGGACAAGGGGGTCAGGTCGTTCTCTGGGAGGACCATCCTGGACATTGCAGGGTGCCGAGCAGTCCCTGCCCCCATCTGTTGCTTGCCTCGCCGCATTCCTGGGGTCCCTGATGAGAGCCACGTGTTTGACAGTGTTCCCGGGACAGGCCACCCTCCTCCTCCTATCTCTCGGTCTGCTCTGGCGCCTTGTGAGGAGGTGGAACGGATGCTGTTGCCCGCGTTTTGCCGATGGGCCTGACAGCCTGGGAAGATGAGCAAGTAACCAGGTCCGGAGCGGACAAACTGGGCTGGGCAGACCCTGCAGCTGGCCTGCCCCCGGCCTAGAAGTCCCCCGAGCCCAGGCCTGGCTGGGCAGCGTGGCCCACGTTTCCTATGGCTCACGTGCACTACGGACATTGGGTACTCCCTGCTGCCGGATGGGCTCTGCCCTAGAGGGTTGTTGGGCACACGCACTTGGGTAGTGAAGGCTGGCCCTGCGTCCTAGGGCTCCGGGCAGAGCTGTTGCCGGTGGGGGCGGGGGCTGAGTGTCACTGTCATCCCTGCCATGCCGTGTCTGATGTGACCCACTGCTGATACGTGAAAGAGTTGGGGCTTCAGAGGGACATACGCACAGAGCAGTGCAGGTGGGGTGGGGGGGGCACCGACCTTTAGTGCTCCCTCCTCCTGCACCTGCCCAGGCAGAGGCCTCCTGGTCCCCAGGACTGCGGCCGTTCCTCTGCCTCTATTGCTGGTGGCTCTTCCCAGCCAGGGGAAGGAAGACCCTGTAAGGCCAGACCCAGGGGTTCCCACTCTGGGGGGCTGGCCTTGGTCCCCCTTGAGCGCTCTTCCTCTCCTCATGCCTCCAGCTCACCTGGACCTGGGCTTTGCGTGGGCACCTGGGCGGGTGCAGCCGCCTCGGGGTCCAGTGCTTCCTTGCACCGGACTCTGGGGGTCCCCTTGCCTGTACCCCTGCATCGGGACATCGGGACGGAAAGCCAGGCTTCTGCTGGAGGAATCTGGGCCAGCTGGCTGTTGGGAGGGGACCACACCTCAGAGCCTGCCCTGTCCACATACCAGCCCCTCTGTGCATGCAGCTGGTTCTGGCCCGTATGACCAGGCCCTTCCCTTGCTTTTTTTAGCTTTGAGAGCATGCAGAGGCTCTGTGACAAGTACAACCGTGCCATCGACAGCATCCACCAGCTGGTAAGGGGCGCGTCCTGCCCGGGGGGGCAGCAGTGCCCGGCTCCCAGACCCCTCCAGACCCCTGGCGTCATCTCCTAGGGGCACAGGGCTCCCCCTTAGAGCCCTCGGGCATTGGAACGTGGGGGCCTGTGGCCTGTGGGCGAGTGGGGTGCTGCTGAGGCCGGGCTGTGTGCCCGTGGGCTGGGCCAGCTGCGCGCTGTAGCCATGTGGCATCGCAGAGCCGTCTATGGTTTGTGTGCTGAGGCAGGGCCCCGAGGCTGTGATGTCCGCACATGCCTCTGCACCCCTGGGTTGTCCCCGAGGGCCCCAGCAGAGGCGGAGTCCCTATCCTCCCTGGGCCATGTGAATGCAGCCTTCCCCTCGGACCTCCCCCATGCTGCTCACCTTCCTCAGGTTGGATGCGGCCTGGGCTGCACCCTGGGGCTCCCCAGTCCTGCCATGTCTTGTGAAGCTTTCCTCACAAAGGACGGCAGACACACCAGCTAGGGTGTAACGGGAAGTGTGCCGCTTCCCATGTTCTAGAAAGCTCTGTGGTCCCTGGTGTGTGAGGACAGGAAGCTCTTGAAGGTCTCGCCATGGAGGGAGGCCCTGGTGGGGACAGCGTGGCTTCACTGGGCCCTCCTCAGTGGGGCTGGCGAGGCTGCTTCCACTGGGAAAGGGCCCGGGGCTCGGGCAGAGGGGCTGGGGTGGCCTGTGGCCAGACGGTTCACGTGGCGTGGCCGGCCACCCTACGTCCGCAGTGGAAGGGCACCACGCAACCCATGAAGCTGAACACGCGGCCGTCCACCGGGCTTCTGCGCCACATCCTGCAGCAGGTCTACAACCACTCGGTGACCGACCCTGAGAAGCTCAACAACTACGAGCCCTTCTCCCCCGAGGTGTACGGGGAGACCTCCTTCGACCTGGTGGCCCAGATGATCGACGAGATCAAGATGACCGACGATGACCTGTTTGTGGACCTAGGGAGCGGTGAGTGCCGCCCGCCGTGTGCTTAGCCCACACGCCCTGTGCCTGCCCCGTGCCTGCGTGGAGAAGAGTTTAGCAGGGTCTGGCGATGCTGGCGTCTACGGCGCTTCCTTCCCCACTCCTCCGCCCCACTTCGGGTCCGTTCCTTTTCTTGGCCCTGACCTTCCTGGAGCCTGGGTCTCCACCTAGAGGGGAGAAATCGCAGGAACCCAGCAGTTCCCAGACTGTCCCCCTCCTTCCAGGTGCCTGGAGACTGCTTTTCCCCTGCTCCCCGCCAGCAGGGGAGCAGGACCTGTGCACCCTCTGTGCTCACTCCCAGGAGCTGTGCTCTTTAGCCTGGGCCCCAGTGCGGTCCCCCACCCATGCCGGCAGCCTGCAGCTGGTAGCGGCCCCTCCCCAGGCACATCTGCTCCCTCCACAGCAGCTGGAAAGGTCCATGCAGAGGAAAACCCCAGGTCCCTGGGACTCCTGGAGGGCCTTGTGCCCTCCCTGCATCCCCAGCCTTCCTCGGTACCCCTGTGTCTGGGCCATGTCCTGCCTCTCCCAGGTTGGAGCTCAGGGTGGTCTCGTCAAGTCCCCACAGACCACCTCCCAGCTACTGGCGTTGTTTCAGCCTCTCCCTGCGCTCAGGCTCTGACAGGCTTTGCTTGTGAGGTGTCCCCTCTCGCAGCGCAGTGGGGCTCCTTGAGGCAGGGCCCCAGGTGTGGGTTCATGGCTCTGTCTTCAGCACCCGTGTGGCCTGAACGAGGCACAGGTGAACGGTCAGCACATGAGTAGCCACGTTAGCCCAATTTCTTTCTTTTCTTTTCATTCTCTTCTTACTTTCTGAGACGGAGTCTCACTTTGTCACCCAGGCTGGATTGCAATGGCTCGATCTCGGCTCACTGCAACCTCCACCACCTGAGTTCAAACGATTCTCCTGCCTCAGCCTCCCGAGTAGCTGGGACTACAGGCGCATACCACCTCACCTGGCTAATCTTTTTTGTCAGTAGAGATGGAGGTTTCACTGTGTTAGCCAGGATGGTCTCGATCTCCCGATCTTGTGATCCGCCCACCTCAGCCTCCCAAAGTATTGGGATTACAGGCGTGAGCCACCATACCTGGCTAGCCTGATTAATTTCTGATAGGACAATCCTATCCAGGCCGCAGGGCTGACTGGGTCACCAGCTGTCAAGGGTCAGACGGTGGAGGCCCCTTCTCCGCAGCGTCTAGGCTATCTCTGGGCCCCTTGAACCTCAGTGGACATGTAAACCTGTGCCTGTAGGTGTGTGAGCCCCGCTTCCAACAGTCCTGGCTCTGATGTAGGGGAGGGGGGCCCTGAGGGCAGGCACCAAGAGGACCTTTCATAGACCAGACGTGATGGCTCCTGCCAGTAATCTTAGCACTTAGAAGGCTGAGATGGAAGGATTGCTTGAGGCCAGGAGCCCAAGACCCGCCTGGTCAGCATGGCAGGACTCCCGTCTCTGTCTGTCTATCTGACAGTCTTGTTCTATCACCAGGCTGGAATGCAGTGGCGTGATCTCAGCTCACTGCAACCTCCGACTCTCTGGTTCAAGCGATTCTCCTGCCTCAGCCTCCCGAGTAGCAAGGACTACAGGTGCGCCCCACCACACCCAGCTCATTTTTATGTTTTTAGTAGAGAAGGGGTTTCATCACGTTGGCCAGGGTGGTCTCAATCTCTTGACCACATGATCTGTCCACCTGGGCCTCCCAAAGTGCTGGGATTACAGGCGTGAGCCACTGCGCCTGGTCTATTTATTTATTTATTTATTTATTATAAAGAGGTTTCACCATGTTGGTCAGGCTGGTCTTGAACTCCTGACCCCAGGTGATTCTGCCCGCCTTGGCCTCCAAAGTGCTTGGATTACAGGCATGAGCCACCATGCCCGGCCTTTTTTTTTTATTTTTTATTTTCAAGTTAAAAAAAAACTGCAATAAAAATAACACGTATCGGTTGGGTGCAGTGGCTCACACTTGTAATCCCAGCACTTTGGAAGGCTGAGGTGGGTGACCTCCTCACCTGAGGTCAAGAATTTGAGACCAGCGTGGCCAATATGGTGAAACCTAGTCTCTACTAAAAAGAAAAAAATTAGCTGGGTGTGGTGGCGAGCGCATATAGCGCTGTGGGGAGGCTGAGGCATGAGAATCGCTTGAACCTGGGAGGCAGAGGTTGCAGTGAGCTGAGACCGTGCCGGGTAGCTCCTGTGTGTAATCCCAGTGCTTTGGGAGGGTGAAGTCGGAGGGCTGCTTGAGTCTGGGTCATAACCAGTCTGGGTGACATAGTGAGACCCCATCTCAACTACAAAGAACAGAAAATGACTGGATATGGTGGCACCGGCCTGTGGTCGCAGCCGTTTGGGAGCTCAGGTGGGAGGATTGCTTGAGCCCAAGAGGTGGAGACTGCAGTGAGCCAGGATCGCAGCACTGCAGTTCAGCCTGGGCAACAGAGCCAGACCCCGTTTCAAAAAAAACCAAAAAAAATTAAAAAGGCTCCTGTGTTTTAGACGATGTCCTAGCACTTGTTGGCACAGCTCCCGCCTTCGCCGTGTGCCTCCCTCCCCGCTGGTGTGCCTCCCTCCCCGCTGGTGTGCCTGTCTGTGCCTCCTTCCCCCCTGGTGTGCCCGTCTGTGCCACCCTCCCCGCTGGTGTGGTGCCCGTCTATACCTCCCTTCCTGCTGGTGTGGTGGTGGCGGTCTGTGGCCACCGTGGTCGTGCCATGGTTCATGCCCAGTCTCTGGAGTGCAGAGCTGCTTAGCAGGGGAGGAGAGGGGTCTTGATGCCCCCGGTGTGTGCAGCTGCCACTGCTCTACTGTTGCTGGCGCATCTATAGCCCCAGTTCCCTCCTCCACCCTCAGAGCCGGGTACTACTGCGTTGTGCACTGATGCTGTGAAACCGCAGTAGTGGGGAGCCTGTCCTGGCTGCAGGGGGCTCCTCACTGCCTCTCCCACCCCACGTCGAGCCTCAGATCCCGCTCAGGAGCCTTCCTGGGCGCCGTCAGGTTTCATCAGCCATGTTGCTGTGTGTCTCTGTGGTGGTGCTGCAGGGATGATTTGGGGTGGACAGGAGCGTTTCCAGACCTGCCGCGTCTCAGGCAGCCCTGCCTGTCTGAACAGTGAACCCCACATGGGGCCCTTAGACTCAAAATGGAATCTGGCTCTGGGGGCCACCAACTCATGTTCATGGATGATGTGTCATGATGGCTGTCCACTCGTGGGGGCTCCACTTGGGGCCTGGTCTTTGTGATGTATCCTAAGTGACCTCAGAGCATCGCATATGTGAGGAGACTCGTGGCCTCCCCTGTGGGTCTCCGTGGCCGTAATTTTGTGGCCTGTGTCCCTGAGCTGGCATGACCTCCCAGATGACGCCTGAGCGTGTGTGGTGTCTGATGGATCTCTCTGATCACAGGTGTGGGCCAGGTTGTGCTCCAGGTCGCCGCCGCCACCAACTGCAAACATCACTATGGCGTCGAGAAAGCAGACATCCCGGCCAAGTATGCGGAGGTGAGCGGGGCTGCAGGCCGGGATGTGTTGGAGGCAGGGGACTCTCAGAGAAGGTGACGCCCTGGGTGCCTGCACCCCACTGCTGTGGGACCTCGAGTCTGGGTGGCATTCTTTCCAGGCCCGGGATGTCTTGGCTGCCTGCAGGGTGTGCCTGAGAGTGCAGTGCCCGGGCACCCTCAAGGCCCATCCCAGGCCGGCCCTCCAGGCCTGCCCTAGCGCCGTGGGGGTGTCTCCGAGCCTGTTTCACGCTGCGTTCCACCAGTGAGGCAGGAGGCGCTCGGCTCCACCTTGTGGCACAGTCCGCCGAGAAGTGCCTGGGGTGGTTTGGGCGCTGGCGTGGGCGGACCTGTTAAGGCCCCGTTGCCCTGAGAGTTTTTAACGGGTGTTTGGTTTCTTTCCTTCCAGACCATGGACCGCGAGTTCAGGAAGTGGATGAAATGGTATGGAAAAAAGCATGCAGAATACACAGTGAGTGCCATCGCTCCGCCCCCTCCCATCACTGGCCCCGCCCCTGCCCCGCCCCCTTTCAGCCCCTCCTTTCTGGCCGCTGTTGGCACGTGGCCGTTGGCACGTGGTGCCCCTTGTGGAGTCCTCTCTGGTTGTCGTAGGGCTGCCTGGGCATGGTCTCTGAGCTGGCAGTGGGCACCTCTATTGGCACCATGCCTCCTGTCGTCTGGGACATGGCCTCTGTCCCTTGGCAGCCTGCGGTGCACAGAGGTGGTGCAGGAAACGGTCTTGGGGCTCTGGAGCAGAGGCCTGTGTGGCCGGCCAGGTTGTAGGCCAGCTGCAGCGTCCTTGGGGTGTCATGCCTCACTGAGGACAGCCTTGTTTGGACGGGTTCCTGGTCCTCAGTGCCATGTTCTTCATGACAAGCCTGCGACCTTGGGGTGGGCAGTGTTCTCTCTGCCCTGTCATAATACCCTTGCCGAGGAAGCTGTTCCTCCTGAGGATCCTGTGGATGGCGCCTGCATGTGGCCGGTCCCTGTGAGATTCCTCTTGTGGATCCTGTGGATGGTGCCTGCACGTGGCTGGTCTCTGTGGGATTTCTCCCATGGACCCTGCGGATGGTGCCCACACGTGGCCGGTGCCTGTGGGGCATGTGCTCCTTGTTCTATGGCTGGCTGAGTGGCAGTGGGAAGGGGATGCTCTTTAGAGAGTAGGAAGGTTGGTTTCCCTAACCCGGGGGGTGATTACTGGGCCAGAGCTTCAGGAGCAGCTGCCGCTCTTGTGTCATCCTCAGACCTCTTCCCAGCCCATGCTGAGTCCTTAGACCCCAGGCTCCGCCCTGGACCTTTCCACATAGGGGCCGTGCTTGCAGAACTGGCTGCTTCTTCCTCCTGTGTTCTCTCCCTCCTGGTCCCAGTCGCTCAGGCACTCACCTGTGGCGTGGGCTGATAGCGCCCAGCCTCCCAGCAATGCCCCAGACCAGCAGATTCCATCCCTGCCGCGCCCTCTTGCGCTGTGGCTTGGTGCTGGTGCACCTGCTCCTGTGGTGTGGATTGGCGGCGGCTCGGAGTCTGGGGGCTGCGGGAAGGAGGATGCTTCCTGCTCTAGACCTGGAGCCCCTGGAGCACAGGGCGGCCCCAGAGTCTGCAGCTCCTCGAATCCTGAGAGGCCTCCCTGAGAAGGTGGAAGGAGTGCTGGGCAGGGCAGGCACCCAGTCACCACCCTGGGAGGACGATGGCGCAGGGGTTAAACTGCCCACACAGCAGCTCACGATGGAACGTGGCAAGGCCTGATCCCAGGTGGCCCTGACAACACAGTTGCAGAAGCAGGCTCAGACTCCCCAGGGGTCCTGTTGTTGTCAGCCAGTTCTCTCAGTTCAGAGGGCGCCTGATGGACACGGGCGGCATACGGTTCCAGCCCTGCCAGGCAGGGCCGCCAAGTGTCTGCCTCTCTGCCAGGTGGGTGGAGGCGTGGCTGGGGCTGTGCACCTGTCTGTCTGTTGGGAGCTCCCTGCTGAGGCACCCTCTGTGGGCCTGTCTGCTGGGCCTCCCTCAGATTGCTGTGAGGCCTTGGCATTGCTGCCATTGCCACCACCTCACAGGGAGAAGGAGGCATTGAGGGAGCGAGTGGGTATGCGTCCTGCCTAGTGTGTGCCGCGGCACACAGCTCAGACCCCTCCACACTATCCCCCAGCACAAGTGAAGGCCAGAGTCAGGGCACTGGGGCCCTATTCCTGGTGTCCCTGACCGGGATCAGGAGCCTTTGCTGGCTGGTCCTGCCCCGGGTTTCCTGGCTGTGGTGGTCGGAGCAGATCCACCTGGGTGGGGAAACGGGTGCGTGTTCTAGGCGTGTCCGTTTTCCCTGCGAGGCTGACACGGGCTCTGGTGGCAGGGACACCGGGGTCAGGCAGCGTCCCTGTTTGCCTCTTCAGGGAGGGAGTTGGTGGCTGGAAACTTTGTTTTTTAGAGGCAGGGCTCCCCTGTCCTCCAGGCTGGAGTGCAGTGGTGTGATCATAGTTCATTGCAGCTGTGAACTCCTGGGCTCAAGCAATCCTCCCACCTCATTCTCCTGAGTAGGTGGGACTGCAGCCATTAAGTACCACTCCTGGCTAATTAAAAAAAAATTGGGTCATGCCTGTAATCCCAGCCCTTCAGGAGGCTGAGGTCAGGTGGATCACTGAGGTCAAGAACTCAAGACCAGCTTTGCTACCATGATGAAAACTTGTCTCTACTAAAAATACAAAAACTGGCTAGGCATGGTGGTGCACGTCTGTAGTCCCAGCTACGTGGGAGGCTGAGGCAGAAGAATCATTTGAACCTGGGGAGCGGAGGCTACAGTGAGCCGAGATCATGCCACGGCTCTCCGCCTTGGGCGATAGAGCCAGACTCCATCTCACCCAAAAAAAAAAAAAAAAAAAAAAACCCAATGGAGTCTCACTGTGTTGACCAGGTTGGCTTCAAACTCCTGGATTCAAGTGCTCCTCCTACCTTGGCCTCCTAAAGTGCTGGGATGACAGGTGTGAGCGTGTCCGCCTGCCCCGATGTCTTTCTGGGGCTTGACACCCCATTTCTTTTTATTGCTGAATAGTATTCCATATTCTGGGTGTGCCACAGTTAATTCGCCCGCTTACTTGCTGAGGACATCTCGGCTACTTCCACGATTTGGCGGTTATGAACACCACCGCCGTACAGATCCGTGGGTCGGTTTCTGTGTGAACGTAAGAGCTGCACTCCTGTGGGCAGAGAGCAAGCAGCACGATTGCTGGATCGTGTGGAAAAAACCGCCAGACTGCCTCTCAGTGTGTCCACACTAGCTGCATCACCCCCAGCAGTGAACAAGAGTTCCTGCTGCCCCAGGTTCTGGCCAGCACCTGGGAGGTCGTTGATGCTTTATCCACAGCCTTGCTGTGACGTGGGTCCTGGAGTTCTTGTCGATTCCTGGGGGTTTTCTGCGTTGACGGCTGAGTTGTCTGCAAGCCTGGGCTACTTTGCCTTTTCTTTCGCAGCCCATGTCCATTTCCTCCCCCTTTCCCGTCCCCTCGTGCTGGCTGGCCTTTCCCAGGCAATGTGAGTTGTGGGGGCAAGACGGTTACCCTTCCCCGCCCTGCTCCTGGTGGGCAGCTGAGCCCCTGGCCGCAGAGCGCCGTGGTAGCAGCGGGCTTGTGTGGACAGTCTTCGTCAGGTGGGTGACGAGCCCTCGGCCCTGAGTTTGCGGTGTGTGTTGGTTTGGTGCTGTTTCTGGTGTCGGCTCGATGCCGTGCTTTCCATTCCTCACCCGGTTGTTGTGATGGGTTTCAAGTGTTGTCCTGGCCTCCCTCACCCCCGGAATACATCCCCTTCGATGGGCCTGCGATCCTGTGTGTCCGAGGCGGGACTCCGCTGGCTGATGCTCCGCTGAGGGGTTTTCTGCGGGGGCCGGAGCCGTGGTCTGCAGTGTTCTCTCGCGGCCACGCCTGGCTGGTGGCCTCCAGGTGGCGCTCCCTCGGCTTCTGTTCCACTGTTCTTTGCTTTGATTGGGACTTGCACCCTCAGGGCTGTGGGCCCAGCTCTCCTTCCCTTTCTCGTGGTGTTTGTTCTGGAGTCCCCTGCCCTCTGCGGAAGCTGTGTGGTGCCCCGGGCCCAGTGTCCACCTGCACTCCGGTCGGATACCGGCACAGAGGATGAAAGCCCTCGCCATGGTTCCCTGTGACAGCCAGGAGGGCCGGCGGTGCCTTCCTCTGCGAGGTCTGGCTGGGCTGTGCCTTGGTCAGGAGAGGATAGGTGTGAGGTGGTGGGGCCACCCCGGCACTGCTCCCCCTCCTGCCTCATCTTGTCATCGTTGGGGTCAGCACCCCACCCGCTGGAGCCTGGGTCCCCGACATGGCTGAGGCGCATGTCTTGTGTGGCGCAGGTGCTCCTGGCGTGCAGCTGCTTTTGTGGTCAGGATTCCATGCATGTTTAGTGTGCGCGGTCATGCCAGCGGCTCCTGAGGTCTGCCAGGAGCATGATTTGGGGGAAAGGATGTCATTCCTCGTGGGTTGGGCAGCACTTGTCAGAACCTGGCGGTGGGGAAGGCAGGTGTCAGCGCCGGCCTCTGCCTCTGGCATCTGTCCTGCTGCGGAGGGTGGGTCAGAGAGGCTCTGCCTGACCGCTTTGTGCCTTTCTGGTGGGCACTTCACTCCAATGTTGGAAGAAACCCTTGGAGCGGCTTGGCCGTGCTCTGCTTGGCAGGCTCCAGGTCCTGCTACCTGAAGCACTGTCACAGGAAGGCTCCCAGAGACCCAGCTCCCCACTTCCTATGGGGATTGCAGACTTCAGAGGGAAGCAGGGCCTGCCCGTGAGCCACGGTGCTTGCAGGAGCAGCTCTGGCCCCAGAGCCACTAGTCATTGAGCGTGGGGATCCCAGGGCAGGTTTCTGGTCCCAGGCCTGCAATGTGGGCCTGGATCTGCTTGGTGCTGCTAAGGATTTGGAATTGGAATTATGCCCTGGGTGTCTGGTCCACAGGGAATGAGGGATGTTGAGAGGGTCAGTCTGTCAGATGTGGAGAGGGAGGAGACGGGCGTGGAGGGTGGCTCAGGAGGGTCAGCCTGTGCTCCTGCCATCCTGTCCTCTCCTTCCAGGGGCTTCCCCGGCCCTGGAGAGTGGAGGACGTGCAGCTGCTCCTGGCTGGGGCAGGCAGCCCTGTCCTCTGGATCTGGGTCTGAGTGGACGGGTGGCCCTGTCCTCCCAGCCTGGGGGGTGTCCTTCTCTCTCTCGGCCTGGATGGGTGGGCCACCAGTGGCTTGCTTGTGGGACCTTCTCTGCTCAGGGACTCCCTCCCCATCCTGAGAGAGACTCTGGGTGGGGCACCAGGCCTGTGGCTGCGGTGTGAAAAGGAGTGTCCCTCGTCCTCCCTCGGCCCTTGGATTCACCTGACTGAGGTGCCCTCACCCCCAGCTTCTCCAATCCCCAGCAGGAATCCCCTTCCTGTCTCTGGGTGGGCCTGTCATGGACATTTCACAGAAATGGGATCACACACTGTCCTCACGGTGCATCTGTGCTGTGGCCTGGTCGGTGCCTGGCCCCTGCTCCTGGCTGGGTCCTGTCCCTGTGTGTGGACGGCCGTGCGTTGCTGTGTTGGTCTTTCAGCTGCTGATGGACAGTTGGCTGCTTCTGCCTTCTGGCTGTGGCAAGTGGTGTCGGCTTTTGCAGGATTTGTGTCCGGGCTTTGGCACGGACGTGTTTTTGTCTCTCCTGGGGGTGTTACCTGGGAATGGAGGTGGTAGTGTCTTGGAAGGATTTCAAAGGAGGGGTCTTGGTTGTCCAGATGCTACCGCTTTGGACAGCCAGGGTGATAAGAGCTGTTTTCTCGTGGATGGTGCTTGGTCTTGAGGTCTGGAGGTAGGCTGGCGTCGGGCTGCCGCTGGCCTTGCTGTGAGCATGGCGTGGAGCTGTGGGACAGTGCTGCTTTTACTGGGCCGTCAGTGGTGCTCGGGGCAGATGCCCACGGAGACAGGTGGCCCAGCTTCTCTATGCGCGTGTTTCCTGTGGTTGGTGAGGAGGAACAGAGCTCGGCATTGGGCTTTTCCGGCCTGGCCATGTTGCTGCCTGCTGCGGAGGGTGCCCCCAGCGCCCCCAGCACCCCCAGACTCCCTCAGGCCCTCCCTGGAACCCAGCATGGTGGGGACTGCAGGCCCTGCCTCAGGGCGCCCCTGCTGGCTGCCTCCAGTCCTGGGAGTGACTGCAGCCTCTGATTTGGAGGAGCCTGCAGTGTGTGGCCTGTAGTTGTGTGTTGGTGTGGCCGCGGTCACCTTTGCCAGGCCTGGCCTCCCTGAGTAGATGCTGGAGCACGGGACCTGTCCCTGCTTCTCGGGAGGTCCTGCCTGTCCGCTGCACGTCCCTCTCACCTGCCCTTCTGCCTGCAGCTCCCAGGGCTGCGCCGGCAGCACCAGGTCTCCTGCCCCTCCCTGCGAGCGGAGCTGGGTTCATGCCATTTCTCTTTGTTCACAGGGGCGGGGCGGGCTGGGGGTGTCCAGGAGATGGGAGTCCACGCTCACGCCTGTCTTCTCTTCCAGTTGGAGAGAGGCGATTTCCTCTCGGAAGAGTGGAGGGAGCGAATTGCCAACACGAGGTATGGCCGGCACGGGGCGTACAGGGCATGTGGGGTGTGCTCACGGGCGGCCGGGGGCCATGGCACTGGGGACCAGGGACGGGCCCTCGCTCCTGCGCTGATTGTGGCAGAAAAGAAGTCGGCAGGGACAGGAGGGGCACCTTTCCCTCACGCTGAGTCCCTGCGGACCTGGAAAGCAGACGTGCCTGGTGGGTGGGGCCCTCAGAGCCCCATCAGCCCCTGTCGGCATGAGCCTGTTCCCGCTGCCTGTCCCCTTGACTTGGGGACACTGTGGGCCGCTCTCACCTGGGTCCTGGGCTTCCTCCTCACTCAGGCATGGTCTGGGGGTCTTCCTGTCTCTCTGTCCATCTGTCCTGAAGTAGCTGTCACCCACACAGCGCAATGAGTGCTGCTTGAGGGAGCGGCCCCTCCTGATCCCAAGCCATCGCTGCCCAGCCCAGGCTTGCCCCTCTGCTCCCTCACACCTGGGCCCGGGAGCTCAGGGCACTGTCCAGGTCTGTTCCCACTGCCACCAGTTTGTCCTGGTAGCTGGTGGTAGCTGGCTCTGTGGGAGTGAGCTGGGCCACTGTGCTCTCCACCAGGCAGCCTGTGTATGGCCATGGCGCCCCACTGCATCCACCAGGGACCCTAGAGGTCCAACGCGCTTGTGGGGGATGCTGGGGAGGTGGGGTCAGCAGCTGGCCAGGCCCTGCTCCCCCAGTCCCACCACCCTCCCTGCCCCCCTTGTCCTCCCCACTCCTTCACTTCTCCCGTCTTCCCTGTGTCCCCCTTCCTCCCGAGTGTGCTCGTGGCTTGTGGTTGAGTGTCCCCCAGGGATAGGGTTTTGGGTATAAGTAGAAAATGAGGGTTTCTTGGCCAGGTGTGGTGGCTCACGCCTGTGATCCCAGCACTTTGGGAGGCCGAGGCAGACGGATCATGAGGTCAGAGATCGAGGCCATTCTGATTAACACGGTGTGAAACTCTTGTCTCTACTACAAATACAAAAATTAGCGGGGCATAGGGTACGTGCCGTTAACTCCAGCTACTCGGAAGGCTGAGGGAGAATCGTTTGAACCCAAGAGGCGCAGGTTGCAGCGAGCCCAGAAAGCGCCACTGCACTACAGCCTGGCAACAGAGTGAGACTCCGTCTCAAACAAACAAAAAAAGCCAGGTGCGGGGGCTCACGCCTGTAATCCCAGCACTTTGGGAGGCTGAGGTGGGCGGATCACCTGAGGTTGGGAGTTTGAGGGCAGCCCGACCAACATGGAGAAACCCCGTCTCTACTAAAAATAAAAAATGAGCCGGGCATGGTGGCACATGCCTTCAATCCCAGCTACTCAAGAGGCTGAGGCAGGAGAATCGCTTGAACCCGGGAGGTGGAGGTTGCGGTGAGCCGAGATACTGCCATTGCACATTGCACTCCAGCCTGGGCAACAAGAGTGAAACTGTCTCCAAAAAAAAGAAAATAGGAGTTTCTTTTCCCAAAAGTTTCCTGGGTTTGCCCTTGTGTGAACTTGCTTTGGGTTGGGGCACTGTGCCCTCCCTCTGGAGGGAGCCGTGCTGACCCTGTGGTGTCCCCATCCCGTGGGGCTGTGGTGGGAGCGCAGGGCGATCCGCAGCAGTCAGGCCATGCTTGCTGTCTTGTAAGAAAGTCTGAAGAAGCCGAGCGATTTCCTGGCATCCCGTTGACATCTGGGCTCAGCCCAGGCTCTCACAGTTCCTCTCCAGGAGCTGCCACTCACTGCCTTGTCAGGCAGCCCCGGCCCTGGGCTCAGCCCGCTCTGGCTCCAGGCAAAGTGTGCAGGCCTTGATCCGGAGGGGCTCCTACCCCAGGCTGCCCACTGGTAACAGGATCTATCTTGCCTCGGCCTGTTTGCCCTTGCCCGTGTCTGACCCGAGATGGCGGTGGCTTTGGAGGTGGCCTCGTGGAGCGTCTTTCTCTGAACACCAGGTTCCCCAGGTGTTTCTGGCTCATGCCTCTCACCTGCTTTGGCCGCCCGAGCACAGTCAACTTCACTTCTAGCCTTCCTAAGTGCAGTCCTGAGTGGGGATACAGGCGGCCCCATGACCCTCATTTGGGGACGGTGGCCTGGGAAAGCAATGCTGGGCCTGGAAGGGAGCCGTTGTTCCCCCGTCCTTGCCAGGGCGTCTGAAACGCTGCAAGGACGCCTTGCCCGGGGCCCACTGTCCGCAGTCTCTCTAGCAGTTGAGCGGGAGCCTCTGCTTTGCGCTCTCTGTAGCCGCTGCTGGGCCTCTGTTCCTGGCCACCGCCTTCTTCCCTCAGCCTGTGGGTTCGTCACAGCTGCTCTTCCCACCCCGTGTGGGCTGCTGTGAACCTTCCCCAACCGCTGGACTCCAAAACCACCAAGATTCAAAACAAGTGACTTGGCCACGAAGCTGCCCCCTCTGATTTCAGCTCCATTCAAAAGAGGCCAAATTTGCCTTTTCCTTGTACCTGAAACCTACACCATGAGCTCCGTCGTGTGGGCTCAGCCGTGTGGGCTAGCCCTGTGGGCTAGTTCGTGCGGGCTCAACTGCGTGGTCTTGGCTGCGTGGGCTCGGCCCTGGAGGTGGCGGGTGGGTGTGGGCAGGGCCTGGCGCTGGCAGCAGCAGCTGCTGGCTGCGCCGTGAGCCGAGCTTTCATGGCACTGAACTGGAGTATTGTTTTGCAGTGTTATATTTGTGAATAACTTTGCCTTTGGTCCTGAGGTGGATCACCAGCTGAAGGAGCGGTTTGCAAACATGAAGGAAGGTAAGGCGCCCTCCTCGTCGGTCCGTGTTGTTGTGACATGGTTGAGGAAGGGTGGCCTGGGGGTCCCTGCAGGGTGTCCTGCAGAAGGCAGCTCAGGCTTGGGGTCCTTAGTCCCCCAGGAGCCAGGTGGTCCTTCTTCATTCTTTTTTTTTCTTTTTTTATTGACATAGTCTTGCTCTGTCACCCAGGCTGGAGTGCAGTGGCGTAATCTTGGTTCACTGCAGCCTCTGCCTCCCAGGTTCAAGTGTTTCTCCTGCCTCAGCCTCCCTAGTAGCTGGGACTACAGGTGTGCACCACCACGTCCAGCTAATTTTTGTTTTTATTTTATCTTCTTTTTTTTGAGACGGAGTCTCACTGTATCCCCCAGGCTGGAGTGCAGTGGTATAATCTCAGCTCACTGTAACCTCCACCTCCTGGGTTCAAGCAATTCTCATGCCTCAGCCTCCCGAGCAGCTGGGATCACAGGTGCCCACCACCACACCTGGCTAATTTTTGTATTTTTTGTAGAGATGGGGTTTCACCATGTTGGCCAGGCTAGTCTCAAACTCCTGACCTCAGGTGATCCACCTGCCTCGGCCTCCCAAAGTGCTGGGATTACAGGCATGAGCCACCGCGCCCGGCGCTGGAAGCTTCTCGAGTTGAGCCTGCAACTCGCTTATGGCCAGCTGACCATCGAGGGGCAAGAGTCCCCTTTATTCTTGACCCAAGCACATGGTGCTCGGCATCCATACTGAGCAGGAGTGGGGCTCTCAGGTGTTTTATTTTTTCCCTCCGGAGAAAGGTCGCCAGGCGCGTGCAGAGCCCTTGACACTGTGTTCTGAACCTCAGGCCCTGGCGTAGTTTCAGGAGCAGCTAACTGAACCTGCTGCCTGGATTCCAGTCTTGCAGGTCAGGGTGGGACCCAGACCACAGTGTGTGGACTGCCCCTTCCCCTAAACATGGAGACTGAGCATGCCGTTGCCCCCCAGCCCCGCCAGCCCTCCAGCAGGACGCAGGGCAGGCTTGGGGTCTTCTTGAGGAGGTTGTGCTGCCTCCCACCCAGGCTCTTTGCCAAGCCCTGCAGCAAGCGCCACCTCATCTTGTACCGGCGGACGTGGCTTCCACAGCCACCGCTGGGCTCAGAGACGGGCGCTCTGGGGGTGCCCCCTCTCTCCCGACTGCTTCCCAGCCCTCCACTCCAGGGAGACCTCCAGAGGCTAGGGGAGAACGAGGTGGGCACCTCAGGTCTTCCAAACAAAACCCAGAGGGTCTGCGGCTGCCTTCAGCACAGCCCCACAGCCATGGGGTTTGGGGGGGTGCTTGCGTGCCTGTGTCTGTGTCTGTGTGCGCGCCCGTGTGCCTGCGTGTCTGCGCGTGCCTGCGTCTGCATGTTTGTGCCTGTGTGCATGCCTCCGTGTCAGTGTGCATGCCGGCGTGTGCGCGCCCCTGTGCCTCCGTGTCTGCGTATGGGTCTGCTTATGTGTCTGTGTGTGCATGCAGGCCTGCGTGTCTCTGTGTGCGTCTGTGCCTTGCGAGTTTATTTACATATCTGTGTGTGTGCGCGTGTGGCGATGGTGTTTCCGAATTATCTTAGGGTTCCACGAGGACATCATGTTTCCCCGCCCAGTCGCTCCCACACCTCAGGGGCACTCCAGCCTCCCTGAACCCTGTGGCCCCATGCAGGAAGGCAGCCTTGGCTGCCTCAGTTCTGTTACCTCCTCCGTGGTCCCCGTCCCCGCTGCCCTAGAATGCATCTTCTGGCTGTATCTCGCCAGCTTTCTCCGCACGCTCAGCCGCGGTGACTGGGTCAGGGTACTGCGGTGGTGTCTCCTGTCCGGACCCTCCCCCTAGGGGCTCTGATCACCCTACACGTGCCCGTGAGCACCTGTCAGCCTGGCTCTGCAGCCATTAGTTGTGGCCCTGCTCATGTCTGAGGTCCTGTCGTAGGGATACTGGCATAACCTGTGTGCGCAGCCTGGCCCCAGAACCGCCCTTCCTGCCCCTCCTGAAGGGAGTGGCACCTGGAAAGCCAGGCCTCGGCTGGCTCGGCGTCCAGGAGAGTAGAGCTGTGGAGCTGGGACGGGGCTCTGTGTGCGCTTGTGCACGTGGATCCGTTTTGACGTTTCCAACTCAAATGTTGTATTCTTTTCTTTGTATGTATAGAAACAGAGACTGTTTCTTTCAACATGGCAGAGTTTGGCTCCTAAGAGCATTAGCATGAGGTTCTCCCTGCAGCACACATGAGCTAGCCCCAGAGCGACTGTCCACAGTGGCCCTGGCTCCCCACAGCAGCCTTGCAGAGGGAGGCTGCGGGCTTCCTTCCGGCCTGTCTGCACCTGTCGCTGACAGGACAGTTCGAAGCCCTCGGGTCAGAGGTATTGGAAGGAATGCTTCTGCATGGCTGGCGACAGTTTACATCCACAGTTGGGTTCTGTTCCTGTTTGTGTACGTTTCGAGCGTTTGCCCTTCTTCCTGCCTCTCAGACCTTAGTTTTTTGTTTTTGTTGGTTTTTTTTTGAGATGTGGTCTCTATCCTTGACCCAGGCTGGAGTGCAGTGGTGTGATCATAGCTCCCTCAGCCTTGACCTCTGGGCTCAAGTGATCCTTCTGCCTCAGCCTCCCAAGTAGCTGGGATCACAGACGTGCACCACCATGCCCAGCTAATTTTTTATTTTAATTTTTTGTAGACATGGGGTCTGTCTGTGTTGCCCAGGCTGGTCTGGAACTTCCTGGCCAGTCTGTCTGCCGTGGCTTCCCATAGTGCTGGGTTTATAGGCGTGAGCCCCTGTGCCTAGCAGCACAGTGGATTTTGAAGAAACTGCTGCACACGTGTCATCTGGCCTTGCCTTCCTCGTTAACAGGAGATCCCGGGAATCACACTGGATGGCGAGAGCGCCTTTTCTGGCCACATCAAGTAGCAGTGGCTGCCCAGGCACTTCCGCAGCCGAGTCCCCAGCCAGGCCGAGTCGCTCCTGCTTCAGGAGGCTCCTGTGCAGAGCCCACTCCACCCGGGGAGATGCTGGCTCAGGGTCCAGGCTGCTGGGGCTTTTGTGAGGACTTGAACATTTTTTTTGTGGTGGAGTCTTGTTCTGTTGTTCAGGCTGGAGTGCAGTGGCGCGATCCAGCTGACTGCAGCATCCACCTCCTGGGTTTAAGAGATTCTCCCGTCTACCCTCCTGAGTAGCTGGGATTTCAGGTGTGCGCCACCACGCCCGGCTAACTTTTTTGTATTTGTAGTAGAGA